>NW_005841923.1:1478963-1497969 GCF_000455745.1 Alligator sinensis
ATATATCTACCCCCCCCCCCCCCCCCCCAAGCTCATATTCCAAAAGAATACACTACAGTTCTACAGTAAGGGCAATTCTGCAGCACATGCTGTGCCCTTGGGATATTCAGGGCACACTGCAAAGAGCTCTGTTTAATGGCTATGAGCATGTTCACAAAGGCTGCTAAGAACACCCCCAAAAGTAACAAGATCCTAATACAGAATGCTGCCTTCTGGAGCACCTGCTAAAAACTGGAATTCCTCGCAGAAGAAACTAACATTTTCTGTATGCTTTTGCAGCACCTACCAGAATGGAGCCTCAACAAATGACACTGTACAACTGTTTAATTTAATTGTTGCTGACTTATGTCAAAAGGGATATGGCAAGCCTGCATAATATCTGCTTTATTTTACTTCTCTAGGATGCTGCAAAAACGCTGCATCCAGGACTTGGACAAATGATGAATTGCTTGGCATATAAACATCATTATTGAAGAATCCTAATCAACTATACAAGAACCAACATAAGATAATTTTGTCAGTTTAAAAAAAAAAGAGGTATGGAGTTGGGGAAGGGAAGGACTTGCCTATCTTTCTCCCTCCTTGGAGCATAGCACATTTCTAACAGGAAATTAAAAAAAAAAAAAAAAAAGACTTGGTTGTCTTACTGTGCCCAATTAGTATTCTATACATGAGTTGTCCCATCAGGGAAAAATGCTTCCCTCACACGTGTTCAGGATAGCACTGATGGATCTGAGGGCCTCTCCAAACACAGTGACCATCTGCTAGGCAAAACATAGGGGTCTGACAAGCAGGAGCCATTCAGCCCTGTTGTTGGGCCACATTATTATATATCTGACAAGGGTAATGAGAGGCTGTCGTTAACCTTACATGACAGTTGCTACAATGACACACACTAAAGCAAGAACAAAGAGCAGAACTCAGTAAAAAAGGCACCTACTTTCTCATTTAACCCTGGAATTGTCAGGCACCATTATTGCTAATGGAGGCTGGCAGTCTTGGGGTTAATTTCCATTTCTGTGCTCTGCTTATTCTCTTTCTGAAATGTATCCCTCATATGGTTAAGGAAGCAGTTTTATCAAGGCTATTGGGAAGGAGATGCATTATTTATCATAACACACTGAGATGTAAGAACAGAAAGGGTCTCCTGGAGGAATGAACAAACAGACATATTTTATGAACCCCTCTGATGGTCTGAAATAACATATCTGAACTCAGACTCTGATATTTAAAGTTATCATTGTCTAAGTGTGACATTTCTCTCATCTGCATTTCCTGCTAGATTCCTCTCAAACTTAAAGTCACAAGGCTGCTTTTTTGCCAGTGACCTGGTCACAGATACCTGGCTTTCTACTTGCAGGAAAACCCCAGTGAGAAGTTAATCAGTTGACAGATTTCTAGTCACACAATAGATGTAGGATGAAACTGTAAGGACAATTTCAGAAAATGCATCATTTGAATGTAAAATTCCCAGGTCTCTGTTTAATGATAATAGGGTTCGGTTTTCATCTGGTAATATTGCTTTTGAACTAAAATTGCTTACTAAACCTGCAAATAAAATAAAGATACTTGCCCCCGCAATAGAAGTGAAAGTGAAGATTACAACTCACTGCAAGAGCGGTGTGGATAGTACATCTGGGTGTGAGCTCATGAGTGTCACAAGGTTCAGGAACAGCTAGAGCCAATGAGAAAACAGGACGTCAGGTGGTGGTTAGCTGCAGTATGAGGATGCTTCCAGCCATTTGGGGGAAGGGCTGATATTGCTATGGAAGAGCTCTGTATAAATAGCATACAAAAGCGAACCATATAGAGCTAATCCACACAAAGGACTGAGTGCAGCAGCACAACATTACCCTTACAAAGGCCCTGGCTGGTGGGTTGGAAGTGCAAGCTAAGCGTACTGAAAGCCTCCCCCCCCCCCGTACCCCTCCCTTTTTCAGTATAGCGATAGACAGTAGAAATTTTCACAAGGAGACAAACTTAAAAAACCACAGGACACAAGCAAGGGACTGCCAGGTTATACTAACAGTCTTCTCTGCCTAATGGTAAATTGCCAGCAAATGGATTGTGACTCCTAAAAACATGTTCAGTTAGTATTTCAGACTATGGAGTATTTTTACATATACACGGCAACTGATTTAGGGAGTGCCTGACATTTGGGGTGGGTGCCTGACCACCTACATCACTGGCCACCGACATCACATGGTACTGTGTCTGTTCCATCATTAAGGAACTCCCATCCCCATTTACACCCAGAATTCTGCTTCTCATTAAATACATTTCAGTAGTGAAATTAAATGGTTTCAGCTAAAGGTCTAACATTTCTTTTCCATGAAGTTGTATTACCAAATCTTCACCCAATGCAAATATTCACAAAAAAAGGATGCAAAAACATTTGAAACCATATGCTATTTAGAAATTAAAAAAAAAAAGTCAGTGAATAATTTCCCACACATTCTTTCTGCTACAGCTTACAGTATTCAATGAGTAATACAAGCATATTGCCCAGCTGCTGTACCTTTGTATCAAAGGAGTGTGGCGGCCAGCTACTAATCCTCCCCAAGGGATCTTTCACACAGGGTATCACAGAACTCCATTCATTAATCCCTCCTGGTAAATGTGCATGTGAAGCTATTAAGGATGACTGAACCATTTTGTGCTGCAGTACCATCAATATATAGATTTTACGTGGGTCTCTTTCTCTCTCTCTTCCTTCCCTCCCCTCCTCCTCCGTTTCTTGGTGTCTAGTTTGAAAGATTCATGACTTTTGATCAACCCAGATAAAAAGGAGGAGGCATCTAAATTTAGTGGGGACATCTAAATTCCTCACTGAGTGACCATCAATAATAATGGACTGATATGATCTCCTGCAATGTTTGTAAAATGGCATGGTTTTGGACCCAAAGGAGGCTGCCCATAGCAAAGATGACCCCTGATTCACATTGTCTTCATTGTCTTCAGTGGGAATGCAGTCAACCTGCCCTCAGAGAAAATGAAGACTCCTGATATTGTCAGGAGGGAGAGAGGAGTATGTGAATGGAGGAGGTGGCCCACAATCAGTGAGAATAATAAGATAAGGCACCCATTTTGAAATAGGGTGATTCCTTGCCATTTTCTTTGAAGGTTTTGTATGTGGCCCAGGTAGAAGGAAAAACATTAATGTATTAAATAGCAGCAAAATAGATTATTGCTCCTAATTTATTTTTCAAATGTAACCTTTGCATAAGATTTCAATGACTTTCACCTTTTTGGAAAGTTTGAAGAGTCTATGTTGTTGAGTTCATTAAGGGAGGGAGGGGGAGTTTTGATTGACACAAGGTACTCAGTTTTAAAATTATCTTTAAATCTAATTGAGCCTACATGAGCATTTTCAGAAATATCTTTCTGCATCCAAAAAAGGAAGTATGTCATTTTGGGAGGAATACTAGATACTCTTCTAGCAAGGTGAGGAGGTTATACTTCTGCTTGAAGTACAAAAGCTCAGCCTTAATTTAAGGGCCATGGCTGATGCCTCCTTATTAACATCTTTTTTGTTCCCTCATTCCACTAATTTTTACTGTTATATCAACAGAACATCAAGTTTACCTAGCAAAACTACTTCTTTATAAACTTGTGCTTTTAATTATTTATAGCTCCGCTAGCCTCTAGAGGTGATCTGGGTTTATTACATTTTAATATTGTATTATAGTTAGAGATTAAATTTGTGTGCTGGCAATTTCCAGGATCACTCTTCTTTTCCGTTTTAGAAAATGGAAGTCATGTTTGCTTTTCTCCAATCTTCTATCAGTGACCCACTTTCAATGACTTTTCAAAGATACACACATGTTCATGTACTACAATATTAACTTAATATTATCATTATATCACTTCTGCTGAAATGGTCAGGCTGTATTGTATTTCAGTCAGTTAATAAATTTTAAAAAGTTGTGATATAATCAGCTTGATAGAAAACAAATTTAAATACTGTATATCACCAAGTACTCATGCTTAAAAAACAAAAGTGGAGCATTAATGACATGCCATCCTGTTCTATTTTGCAAATTATACAAGAGCATGGAATTTTTTATACCATATGTTCAAATTTAATCTGACTTGAAATTGCTGAAATTTTAGGGCCAACACTCTATATGCAACTGGAAATAATATATTTACAATATAAACCTATCTGGCCATTTGCAGTATCAAATATATGAAAAAGTAAACCAAATATAGAAAACAATTTATCAGTGCAAACAGAAAATGTTAGCTATCCTCCAATATACTAAAAAAGGAATAGTAGGTTCATACATTTTGATCTCAAGGACAGAATGCATTTTACATGCTTAGTATACACTGGAAAGTTCTAAAAGGTAAAGAATTCTGCCTTCAATTTAGCCTCAAACTTTTTCATATGAGTCAGATTAAACTATATTTAATCAGATATGTTATGAATTATGAATGGGTTTAAAGCTGTTTGGCCATTAAGTGTTAGATGAGACATAACTGCCCCAGATGCGATACCTAGGGCAAACTTGGGTGTTTGTATCTTCAGTCAACTTTGTAGAAGTTAAAAGAATGAACAACTTCAGTTTCAATATCTTCATCAGGATAAAAAATATCAGGGCTAGGAATCCTTTTGCACAAAGATAAACTATGAATCACCAACTTGTAAGACAAAATAATACATATGCCTGACAAATTAAGCATCTTTTCATTGCCTTAGACAACATTAATCTATCAGTGGTCAGAATGAAAACCAAATTCCAGTTAAATCAGTCAAACCGTACAAACAGCTGATGCAAAAACAAAACAAACATTGCAGCAAGTATCCACTTGGTATAAGTGTTCCCTCTGGCTCATGTTCATCCTCTGTAAATTGTCACAAATCCAGATGTTCCCTCTACCACCCCCACCTCCCAAACACACACACACACACACACACACATTCCCTTGCCATGGCCTTGATCCCCATTTTGCTCTCTCAGTTTTCCCCCATACTTTCCTCTATCCAGCTCTGGCTGACCTCAAGTGGCCATGCAGTTATTCTCCCACTCTACTTGGCATTGGTGAGGCCACAGCTGGAGTACTGGGTCCAGTTCTGGGCACCGCACTTCAAGAAGGATGTGGAGAAGCTTGAGAGAGTCCAGAGAAGAGCCACTCATATGATTAGAGGCCTGAAGAGCAAGCCATACCAGGAAAGGCTGACAGATATGGGACTGTTTCTCCTAGAAAAGAGAAGACTTTGAGAGGATTTCTTGGCAGCTTACAACTATATCAGGGGAGAGCATCAGAGATTAGGCAAACAACTATTTACCAAAGTGCCCCAGGGGAAAACCAGGAGCAATGGTCATAAACTCCTAGAAGAAGTTTAAAGATCTAATATAAAGAATATAAAGAAAAACTGGATATAAAGAAAAACTTCTTCATGGTTCATGTGACCAGACTCTGCAATAGAATCCCAGCAGGGGTGGTACAGGCACCTACCCTGGAGATCTTCAAACGGAGATTGGACGCACACCTTGCTGGGGTTATTTGAGCCCAGCTGTCTTTCCTGCCCAGAGCGGGGGGGCTGGACCCAATGTTCTCATGAGATCCCTTCCAGCCCTAACCTTCTGTGAATCTGTGAACAGAAAAATAACATAGCCACATTAGCAAAGCTAATTAGCTCACTGCTGTAGATTGCTACAGTGGCTTCTCATTGGAGAGAGCATGTGCGCAGAGCAGCACAATGTGTTTCACCAGGATGCTGCCAGGTACTTCTGGAACATTGCATGGGAGGGCTGTCAACTTCCCTGACCCTGCTCTGCATTTGTGTTTGATTAGGGGGCTAAATAGAAATGGTAGCCTTCTTAACTGTGGGTAGATTTGGGATTCAGTTCTACTAAAAGCAATGAAAAGCAGAGGCCATTTTGAGTAAGGCTAATGAGACAAGAAAGGTAGAAACACTAGAAGAACGCTGCCAATCATCAAAAGATCCACAGAAGATCAGTATAAAACCTGTATGTAAAACTATATGTAAAATAATAAGGCTTTCACTACCAGAAACTGACAGTACTACAGGTATGCAGAAGCAATTCGGGCATGTCTACATGAGACACTTTACTGAGCTTTAGCCTAAAGTACTGTGCAATACGGGCACACGTCTATACATGCACACCCTTACAGCGCAGTAAAAATGGCTAATTGTGACTAAATGTAATACCTATAAATGCAGGTTATCAAATTTAGGTGTGATTAGTTAAAGCACAGTGACACACATGTAGACATGACCCGGCACTAACTTTAGTGCGGGGTCTGCCCAGTCACTAGGGGGCTGCCCTGAGCCCAGTCCCAGAGCTCCTAGCTAAGTGCCTCTCCTGCCCCAAGGCTGGGCTGCTCTGTGGCAGCCCCAGGACACACACACGAGGACCCTGGAGCACTGCAAGCCCTGTGTGCCCCCCTGGACAGGACCCAGGCTGCCTCTGCTAGTCCTGTTCCCTAACCAGAGCTGCTGCTTGGCCACTGGTAAGTGATGCAAAGGGCTGCAGCCTACTGCAACCCCTGCCCAGCCCTGAGATCTCCCCAGGGCTGCTGGTTGGCTGTCTCTAGAAGCAGGGCAAGCACCTGCTCCCAGATGCTGCTGTAGCAGCATCTCCTGTCTTTGCAAGTGCTGCTGCACATTTGCCTTTGCTGTGCCCTCTCCCAGTCCCTCGTCGTGTCCTTCTGCTGAGCACTCCTGAGCATTGTCCAGAGCTGGACACACAAGAATAGCCATGCAGGGGCCCAGAAAACTGGCGCGGGGTGTACCACCATGTCCTCCCCATTCACCCCAAGGACAAGCCCTGCCCACGTGCACACACCTGCACCTTCCACCTAGGGCCCAAACTGAGGCCATGAGGAGACTGAAGACCTCATGGCCCGCTGGGGAGATGTGGAGGTTCAGAAGCACTCTGCATGTGGTGGGCACTCCAACATCCATATTTATGAGGCTCTATGAGGCAATCAAGGGCACTCCCAGGTGGCACGGCAGTGCCACATAAAGATCAAGGCCTTGCGGGCACCGTGGGTGGCCATAACCAACCACAACTGTTGGTCTGGTCATGTCTGCAAGACCATGCCATTTATGCAGCAGCTGACCAACATTTTGGCACCCCAGGACCCAGGCCGTAACCCTGAAGTTTACACCAGTAGAGGCAGCCTGCCCAAGCCTCCACCCTGTCCTGACCTCTCCAGTGGTGACACCTGCCCGGAGATGGGGCCCTCAGGTGTTCAGTGCCCCACCCCACCCACCTCCCCAGCTGCTGCATCCACCAGCAGCTCAGGGAACCCTGGCCAGACAGTCCCAGACCAAGCCATGAAGAGCAGCTGACCATGATACCACCAACCACCAGAAGTGCCAGCTCCTCCCTGGGAGGGGAGGGAGGGAAGGGCCATGGTCATGCACTGGCCCACCACACTGTGGGCCAAGGACACTGGGCACAGCTGGATGCCATCACTGATGGGAAGGCCTGCACCAAGCCTCCAGCCTCATCAGCCCCAGACATCTGGTAAGTTCTGCATTGGACGAAGGGCACTCCCCACCCCTGTCCCCACTCCTGCTCCTGGCCCTTGCCCCCACTCCCCACCCAGCCTGTCTGCACTCCCCTGGCCCAGGGTTACTCACCACCCCCACCCCCATATGCCAAGAGGCAGGATATAGTTCAACACTTTATTCAGCAGCTCATGTCCCTGCAGCTGGGCAGGCACAAGCCTCTCACATGCCAAACAAGGCATCGATACCAGCAGCAATATCCTCCTCAGCAGCAGGGGGAAGGGACATGTAGCACTGCCACAGGTAGCCCTCTAGGCAATGGAAGGGGTTGCAGAACAGCCTGGGATTGCACCCCATGTCATTGTAGCTCAGGGTCCCAAACCAGAAGCACAGGTGTGGCCAGGACACCAGGAGAATCAGCAGCAGCAAGGTGTAGTGGCTTGGAAACCCCTCCACCTGCATAAACAGCTCATCACACACTGCCTGGGACACACAGATGGGGCATGCTCAGGGGGCAGTGACAGCACGGCAGGGAGCCAGCCCCAGATCACCTCCCTGGAGAGGCCCCCTGCAGGGAGGGTGCAGCTGTGGCCAGTCCCTCACTCAAGTTGTCTGGGAGCCCCACATGCCTGAAGCCCAGGTGCCATGCACTAGACAGCAGCACAGCAGAGTGCAGGGCCTGCAGGAACAAAGTGGGGGAGCAGGGTCTGGAACCATGATAGCAAGTGCTGCTAGCAGCCTGACCTGTCTGAACCTGGGAAAGCTGTCTGCAGCCAGCACCCAGCGGGCCACCAGCCCCAAGGGAGAAAGCGGGAATGGGAGGTTTGGCCAACAGCTGCCTGGACCCAGCTGACTTACCATGGTCCCTAGGCAACCCCTGCTCTGAGGCCAGGCAGCACCTGGCCCTTAGGGCACAGCATCTTATCTCTGAAATATTGCAAACTATCACAAAAGGCTCTTGCCTCTGCAGGGCCAACATCTGGATGTTGGGGAAAGCCCACCAGCCCCAGTGGGGATGCAAGCTCTGGGTCACCGCCACCCAGCACTAGAAACATCTGGATGTGCCAGCTGTAACAGTTGTGCACACTGGATAGGACTGTCCTATTTCAGCAGCTGGTGGAGGTGGTAGAGGAGTGGGAAACATGGGCACAGGCCTGGCAGACAGAGGATATCACCTGTGAGACTGCCCGGGAGGAGGCACAGGACCAAGTGCAGCAAGGGCATTGGGCACGAATCGAGCCCCTGGAGTGGGAGCGCATTGAGCTGCTCCAGCAACAGATGGCCCTCCAGGACCAGGTAGTGGAGGCCACAGACACCAAATGCTGGACCCTGGACAGTCTCCTGGGTCTGGCTGTTGCATCCATGCCTCCCACTGCCCAGCCCCCATCCATGGCCCCGCAGAGCCCCTAGGTCCTGAGCACTGCCTCACACCATCCCTGGGAGGAGGTCCTCCAGTGCCTCCTGCCCACTGAAGCCTCTGGCCCAGCTCCCATCCCAGGTCCCCTGCCACCCAGCTGGACCCATCCCTGCCACTCACCCTGAGGCCATGTGCCTGAACACCTGGAGGTGCCAGGTACAGCATCACAAGGGGACACTGGCCCTGGACTCAGGCAGGCAGAGGGGGAGCCACCACCATTGAAGAGAACCATCCAGCTCCACTTAGAGATGAGTCCACAATGCACCATGGTCACTGTGGCAGGGCTGGAGCAGTGGGGTGCTAGGCAGCACTGGCAGGGGTAGAGGCAGAGGCAGGGATGCAGGGTGGGCAAGGAGGGAGATTCTGTGTGCTGCCCTTGTGCTGGGCACACAGCTCCTGGGCAGAGAAGGGGGTGACCATGGATTAGAGGGTTGGGCTATATTTGCAAGATGGCTGCCAAGTACTGGCAGCAGGTTTGAGCTTCTGAAAATGGCTGGCAAGTCCTGGCAGCTAGGGCTGGAGTCTGGAGCTACTCCCAGTGGCCACAAGGGCATGTGGCAAGGCTGGAGGGACCTGGCACTAGATTTAGTGCCAAGATGCTAGATTTAGTGCTAAGTCACTGCAAGAATAGACACCTGCCAAAGATCGCTTAACACTCATTATATTAATGCACATTAAATTTAGTTGTGACTAATTGCACATGTAAATGTGCCCTTAGTATAGCATAAAAATACCCCACCTAGTTGTAAATAACCAAGGCAAAACAAATCAGCAACAATATCCACAAGGCAAAACAAATCAGCAACAATATCCCATATAACTTGGGACCTACTGAAATCGCAGTTTGCAGATTTTGCAAAACCTGGCATTGCACCTCAAAATCCATGAAATCGGGGGAGGGGGGGTGGGAAACGACACCTTACTAAAAATAAAATGCTGGCTCCCTGGGGAGCCAGCAGTCCTCATTACACTGAAGCCCAGCTGTGTAGCCTGCTGGGAAGGAAGGGGTGAGAGGGGGTTGATTGCACAACAGACAGCCCAAGATGGCTGCTGCCCCTGCCCCTCACCAGTGATTGGCTGTGAGAACTGTCCAATTGCTGGTGAGGGGCAGGGCTACATGATAGGCAGCCCTTGCAATCAATCAGCAGCAAGGGGTGCAACCCACTAGGGCCCCTTGGCTAATCAGAGGCATGAGGAGGTCTGCCACACACCATCCATGAAAATGGCTGCCAGATCCATGTTTTTCTTGTGGAATCGGCTGGCAGCCACCTCAAGTTCAGTAGTTCCCTAGCTATAATAGGGGCGTGCGAAATTTTGCCAGGTGTTTCATTTCAAAGCTTCATTTCAAAGCTCTTTCGCTGGATTTCAAGCTCAAAACAGCAAAATCTAAATGAAACAAAGGCTTTGAAACAGCTTCAAAATGAAACAAGGGTTTGAAACTTTTGAACCGTTTTGAGTTTTGAAGCTACACTTGCTTGCAGTTAAATAGAAACTAAGGAGAAGTAGGGGGAAGAGAGGGAAAGGACTGCTCTGATATAGACATCTAGTTCCCTGTTTGATTCCCCAGCTTTCTGGTTGCTTCCCCAGGAAGAGCTGGGAAAATGATCAGAGAGCTGGAGAAAGCAATCAGAGAGCTGGGGAATTGAACAGGGGGCTGAGGAATCAAACCAAGAACTGGGGGAATGTTCAGATCCCTGAATATTCCCCAGCTCCCTAATCATTCCCCCAGCTCTCTGATAGCTTCCCCCAGCTCTTCCTGTGGGGCACAGGCCCCCAGATCTGCGCATGGGATGACAGCAGGCTTCCGCTGCGGGCAAGTGATCTGTTTGCTTTGAACAGTTTGAGGTGCAGTTTCCTAGAAGCTCCTATACCTATCTCCTTGAAACTCAGCAGACTTCATGCCCTCAGAATGGGCTACCATCCCTGCAATTTTCATTTGAATCAGGCAATAAATGACAAAGTTATAGGCATTTCTATTATTCCCCATTATAGCCTATGGGCGAAATGAGTCAAAACAGCGAAACAGTTTAAATGAAACTAAACGGAACAGTGCTTAAAACAGCTAAACAAAACACTGCCCCTTCAAAATAGCAAAATGGAACTCGAAACTAAACAGTGCTATTTCGCACAGCCCTACTATAGATATATACTAGGCCTATGCAAGTAGGCAGGTATTCAATCTGGCTTCGGATCCGGCCACTTCAAAATGTCAGTAAACCAATCCAGAGCTCCAGATCAGTTTTCCGCTTTGATCCGCCGAAACGGCTCCAAAGCTTCAAAGCCGCCTCAGAGATCTGACCATAGGGTATAATAGTGGATCAATGAAATATCTATAACTTCATTGTTTTGTCTCTGATATGGGTGAAATTTCCAGGAGTGGTAGCCTCTTCTGAGAGCATGAAGCCTACCAAGTTTCAAGAACATAGTTGCAGCGGTTTGGGGACAACTGCAGCCCAAATTCTTGAAAGCAAAACTCATGTCACATGTATCTGTTACAACACAGGGGGGTGAAAACTGTAGGGGTGGTGGCCCCTCTTGAGGCCACAAAGCCTGCTAAGTTTCAAGAAGATAGGTGCAGGGGCTTGGGGGGAACTGCACCTCAAGCTGCTGACAGGCAAAACTCGTGACATAGATGACCCTGTGTGTGTTAAGGCGTAACAAGCTGAAAACTGCAGACGTGGTGGCCCCTGCTGAGCCCATGATGCCTGCCAGCTATGTATGTGTCTTGCTGGGGGAATCTGTCTTCTGGGGCCCTACACCTGAAGCTGCTGACAGGCAAAACTTGTGATGTGGGTGGGTAACACTATATGTGTGTTAAGGTGCACCCTTCCCAGCGCTGGGTCCTTTGCACAACACAGCAATGTGCCCCAGTTAGGTCTCCTCCTCCCCTACAGCCTCATGTCCTGTCCACCACTTTACATGACAACACGTAAAATAACTTAGCTGGCTCAACACCAGTACCATCAGCACCAGCATCAGAGGTACCCAAACAGAACTATCACAGAGCCTTTCTTTTTATAAAGGAATTGACAGCAAAAAGTAAAGATGTTGTGTTGGACATATGATGTTACTTATGGTGTGTGATGGCTTATCTTGTGTTTTTGTGTCTATATGTTTATTATGAAAAAAAAGGGGTACTTAAAAAATATAACTTTGGAAGCTTTAGGATTGAAAATCCCTTTGTCAGGCTGAGGATATACCTGCTGTTGGTCCTGGATGGAAGAGATAGTAAAGAAGCCAGAGGTTGGTCTGGCCCACAATGCAGGCAAGAAAGCCAGTCAGTGAAAATGGAAATGGAGGCGTCAGGGGGTGACGGACAGGCTGGGGTGAGGAGTAGGGGGGAAAGAATTCCACTGTGTATATTGAGTCCATGAGTTTCTGTACCTACTACCTAGGAGGCTGATGAAGTGCAGTTCACAGGCCCAGCTCTGAAAAGTGGTTTGTACATTCAAACAAGCACCTAACCTCATCACCAAAACTGAAGCCAACTTCCTACAGCTCAAAACACAAAACCTGCCAACTATCTCCAGTACCCCTACAAACTGCACACCAGAAACTATCAAAGACAACAAAACCCAACTACCTGTGGGGGCACATTCCTCACCAAAAAAACACTCTGCCTCCACTCTCTCAGGCCTGATCCTGAGAGGGAACAAATTACAATGCAAACCACTTTTCAGGGAAATTGGAGGGGTGTGGAGCCCAAACTCTGACTTCCCCTCAGCCCCCAGAATTGCTTGAGCCAGCACACTCAGCATCCCTGGTTCCAGCTCCTCCTCTGGCAGTGGGAGGCTCACACTGAGAGATGACACTGAGGTGGAGGAGATAGTGATTCCACTACTGGTACCTACTTCTGGACTGAGGAGAGGTGATGCAGCTGCAGGGACATCAGGTGCAGACACTGCTCCCACCTCCTTGCTTCCAGTGGCAGCACTGATGTCATGGCTGCTTGGGAAGAGAATGTATTTGTGGTTGTGGGGGGCTTGCAGCTCTAGCTCTCCCCCTACCCCTTCTCCCTCCCATGCCAGAAGACCTGGCACCTGCCTTTCCAACACACTTCATATTAATCTTTCCTGTGCTGCAGAAAGTCTGTGTGTGTGTGTGTCACTCCTTTTGTGTTGTGTGTTTTATTGCCTCCGTTGCATGCGTGCACTGGACGCTTCTTTGTTTGCTTCATTGTTAAGAACTATGTAAAAATTGTGTGCTGTCTGTCTGTCACCTTCTCCTATGAATATTTTTCTTCTTTCTAGTGTGTGTGTGTGTGTGTGTGTGTGTGTGTGTGTGTGTGTGTGCGCGCAATCTGTGTGCCTCCAAACAGAGGCTTTTATTCTGTTTCTAGGTACCTCTCCCCAGACGCTGTCATTGGAAAGGCATCCTTCTCACTGGCCACCTACACATGTCTGTCTTCTTCCCCACTCCCCCTCCCCCCCACCCACTCTCCCTCCCTCCCTTGTTCCCCCTCCCTCTTCTAAATTTCACTTTCAATGTCCAAAGCATCTGAAGCTTTTCTGAAGTGCTTCGGATACTCCAACCAATGGGAAGACCAGGCCTGTCATGTGACACCACAGCATGTGGAGCAGTGGCTCAGTGGTTTGCATACAGAGCATTTTGGAAAGGGGGAAACCTACCTGGATGCCACTGCATGCTTGTAATGGGACACAGTGTTGTGTTCATCTTCAGGAGGCTAGAGATGTCCTAGTATAGGAGCCGGATGCTTGAAGTAAAGAGAGGTGCAAAGCCAAAGGCTTCCAGAATCTGGAAGAAGAAGTCATGGTTGACCTGATCAAATGCTTTTTCTTGATCTAGGGAGACAAGCACAATATTCAGACTGAAGCATTCCATGGCTACCAGCAGGCCACTAAGAAAAATAGGTTGTCTTTGATGGTTCTGCTGGAAATACAGTATCTCTGTTTGGGGCCTACAACTGAGGCCATGACCATTTTATGTTAGTTAACCAGGGCTTTGGTCAGGATTTTTCTTGGGCAGCAGCATGAGGACTGCTGGCTGGCAGCTGACCAGTAGGAGCTCACCTTTGAAACTCTCCTGGAAGATGTATAGGAGATCTGGGTCAAGGAAGGTCCAGAAGGTCTTGGAGAATGTGATGGGTAATCTGGCATGGCCTGGTGCCTTCTACATAGTGAGGCCCTCAATGGCAATGGCCAGCTCTACCAAGGATAGCTCCTTTTCAAACTCATCAGCCACAAATGCAGAGAGCTTGAGGTATCCTTCACACGGGTGTGGAATAGTCTCTGGGCAGGCAGGCTCAGCTGTAATAGCTCCATATAGAAGGTTGGGGCATCAGCCTTTCTGAGCTCTTGGCAGTGGACTTGAGTTCATGCATCCTACGCCGTGCCCTCTACCAGTTCATTTGCATTTCTGCTGGAACTTGAGGCTCTCGTACTGTTGCCCTGTGGAGTCAGGCCAACTCTCAAGATCTCAATATTGCACTGTGAGACAGGAGGGTGTGACACAATTGCACATATACAAACACACAAATCAATTAGGTGCATACACACACACACTACCAGCTCAGGCACATACACATCCAAACCAGCCTAGGCACATGCATCCCTATCACCAATTCAAGCACATACGCTATACACCCCAAAAGTTAGACACAGATCACTAATTCGTATATCATGCACACAATGGCATATATATATACATATATATATGCACACACACACAACCCACCTACACATACACACAGGTAAGTTCCTAACTTGGATGGTACAGTGTGTATGTGTGTGCTTGGGGTACCTGGGGGAAGGTTCAGGTGAGAGAGAGTTAAAGCATAGGGACTGAAAGTTGCCAGAACCAGGATTAGAACTGGTGGACTACAGAGTAGCTGGCTGAGGAACTGAGGATTGGGCTTACTTAAGGTAGACTGGGGCTGGAAACTGAGGCAGACAGCTAAGATATTGGGGGGGACAGATAAGTGGTGGCAAGGAGGAGACAGCCAGGAAAGAAACTGAGGCAGAAACCTGGTTGCTCAGGGGAAAAGGAAAAGGCAGTGGGGATAAGACAGTGGCAAAAAAAACAGAGGGTTTGGAGGCAGAGAGGAGCTCAGGACAGGTGTTGGAGGTGGCAGAGAGCCAGAAGCAGGAGAGGGAGAAATGAGACAGAAGTTAGAGGGGTGAGGTGTTCAGGTAATATCTACCTATCCAGGCTGGAAGGGGTCCTTTTCCAGTAGGTGTAGTCCAGAGTGGGGGTTGCTGGCAGGGCCTCTGGGTGGATAGGTGGTGTGGTATGGTGCTGGTCCAGATGGAAATGGCGTTACCACTGGGTCTGTCTTTACTGCCCCTTTTTATACGGGCAGACCTTGTGTGACCCGAGTGACAGGAGGCATTCCCAGGCAAGGGTCAGCCCCGGTGTACTGAGCATGTGTGCTCCTGCAGGGATGTGCAGTTTTGGGTGTTTGTAATGCTTGGGTACAATGGTAGAGTTGCTGGTTCTGCAGGGTCTTTTGTCTTTGAAATGCTGGGTTCTTGTCTCTGTGTCTGGGTGAGGTCCATGGTTCCTGGATGAATCAATGAGAGGTGATGGCCTGGTTGTTACAGGCCATTCAGTAGAGGCCTGCTACCATTGTATTTCAATCATTCCCAATCACTCTCATTCATCCAGGAACCAATTTACATGGGAGGGGTACATGAATCATACAGTTGCAACACAGGGGATGCCCGGGCAGAGGACACAAGATGGAGGCTTGACATACAAAATGGAAACTTGACATGACTTACACTAACTTACATAGGCCTACAACAGTCATCTCACAATATAAAAGCAGTACAAACATAATAATTATCACTTATAAAACACTGGGTATCGATATCAAAATAGTAGGGAATTTATTTGCAAAGAGGGGAGAGAAAAATAAAACTTACTACCTAAAATAAAATGTTAAAGCTTATCCTACATCTTAGCTTATTTATACTTATCTATAGGGAATAGAGAGGGAGAGAAAAAGTCAGAAATGGTTGGGGAAGGGGAGGGAATGCATTTTAAAATAAATAAAAAAAGAAAAACTGGGGGTTTTGCTACAGTACATCCCATGGTCCTTACCAGCATCCCTCCTGGACAGCTTCGAGCTCTTGTACAATGTCTTTCCCAAGCTCTTTCACATGCAATCATGGTCTTGGTTCATGTGCAGTGCATATTTTGTTGGTCAAAATTTGTATTTGTGCTGTCCCCATTTCCCACCACTACTTCCAGGAAGGGAAGTTGCTTCTTGTGACTGCCCAGCTCTGCCAGAAGTACACGAAGCAGTCCTGAATGCAGGTGTCCTACAGAAAGCTAACACCAAGGCATCAGTAGAGTTCTTGTCTCTGAGTCAAGTCAGGAAAGCCCAGTTCACACCAGATCAGGCTGTGGTCTGAGAATTCTGATGTAATATAACAGCAGTGAAAAAGAGGCAGATGGTGTTTGGTGACATAAAACCAAGCCTTGCCTGGAGAGAGAACTTCATCAGCTGCAGTCTATAAAAGGTCAACCAACATCCTGAAAAAGTGTCATCTCTCCCAGGGTGCATAGGTGTTAAATAGGATGAGAAGGTGCTCCTCTAAGTGGTTCAGACCATTATAGCAGGTGATTGGGGATGACTACGTGGGCAACCACTGAAACTGGTCTCAGTGTTGTGAGACAAGAATGGCAATACATGCAGTGGAGCTGGTGCCGTGGCTGAGAAGGGCTCTTCTCCTCCAGGTGCTGTGCCAGTCTGCCTCACTGGTCCTGTCTGTATGCATCTCTTGCAACAAGGTGAAGTCTGGTTGAGGAACACAAAGAGCTGGTCACTTTCCCAGGTCTCCAGGTTCAATTTATACCCAGTGAGACAAGGAAGAAGCACCCCGGGAGGTGCCCTCCACAGCTGAGTGGCAGACGGTCACAACCAGAACTAGGGCTGCTTGCAGCAAAGCAGTACCAGTTCCTCCAGTCCGGCTGGATAACAGGTACGAGGCCCTGGCAACACTTCAGGAAAAGTAAGGAGAGGAGGAAACCTCCAGTGAGGAGGCAACTCCTCTCTCTTCATGCTCCGAACAGGCCAAAAGAGCCAAGCAGACCCAGAGGAGGAAGCATTGAGTGATCGTCATAGGCAACTCCATCCTGAGAGGTACAGAGGGCCCCATCTGTCACCAGGACCCCTCAACACGCGAGGTGTACTGCCTCCCCGGAGCAAAGATTCGGAATGTGATAGGGATGATCCAGGCCGTGATCCAGCCCACCGATTACTACCCCATGGTCCCAATCCATGTGGGTACTAATGATGTGGCCAGGAGAAGCCCTGATCACCTGATGACGGATTACCATGCTCTGGGGGGTGTGCTGAGGAAGATAGGAGCACAGGTGGTATTCCCCTCTGTCCTACCAGTGAGAGGACGTGGAAGACAACATGAGACCTGCATCAGAGAGACCAACTGGCGGCTTCGGGAATGGTGTCTCAAGGCAGGCTTCGCCTTCTTGCACAATGACCCGCACATCATGACGAGAGACATGCTCGGGTTGGATAGGCTTCACCTTTCCCCCAAAGGTAAGCGTGTGTTCTCTTCTAGGTTGGTGGATCTCCTCCAGTGGGCTTTAAACTAGGCTCGTCGGGGGACGGGGAAGATGAGGGCGGAGGAAGCCTTAAACCAAAAACCAAGAGACACCCACAAAAATAGCCCAGCCTGGACCAATGGTGAGCAGAATGAATACCCAGGTAAGCAACTGGGGCCCAGGCAGTACTGAGATTAGGGGGCCAGTGCACACATCTTCAGGAGGCCTCAAATGCCTCTATACAAACGCTCATAGTATGGGGAACAAGCAGGAGGAACTTACCCCCTTGCTAGCTGACACCAAGCCAGACATAGTGGGGCTCACAGAAACATGGTGGGACCCAACGCATGACTGGGAGGTGAATATCAAGGGCTATAGGCTGTACAGGAGGGACAGGACAGGGAGGAAAGGTGGGGGTGTGGCGCTCTACATCAAGGAGAAATACACATCCTCATCTAGTAGCATAAGGTCAGATGAGGGGCACACTGAAGTGCTCTGGGTTAGAATACAAGGGAGTTGAGGGGAAAGGGACTTAACAGTGGGGGTCTACTACATGCCACCCAACCAAGGGGAAGAGCTAGACCGGGAATTCTTAAGTCAGCTCATGGAGGTAGTTAGGTCAAAAGACGTGGTCATCATGGGTGACCTGAACTTTCCAGACATCTCCTGTGAAGAGCAGTCAGCCAGGTCTGACTGCTCACATAGGTTCCTAGCTGAGATACAGGACCTCCATCTAACCCAGGAGGTGCACAGCCCCATTAGGGGAGATGCCTTGTTGGATCTGGTGCTGGCCACAGGCGATGACCTCATGAGGGGGCTGCGGGTGCTCGACCACCTGGGGGACAGCAATCATCACCTGCTGGAATTCACCATCCAGTGCAAGGTGGCAAAAGCCTGCAGGAAGGCAGCAGCCCTGGACTTCAGGAGGGTGGATTTCAATGAGGTAAGAAGTATAGTTGAGGAAGTACTGAGGTCCCAGAGGGGAGGGGAGTCAGGTGTCCAAGAAGAGTGATCGTTCCTTAAGGAGACGATCCTCCAAGCCCAAAGGGAGGTAATCAAAACAAGGATCAAAGAGGGCAAGAGGGCGTAAAAGCCCCCATGGCTCACCAAAAGCATACGGGAACATCTCCTAGCTAAAAGGGAGGCGTACACCCAATGGAAAGGAGGGGCCATCACCAGGGAGGACTATACCTCGGTTGCTTGGGGCTGCAGGGGGGCGGTCAGGAAGGCCAAGGCAGAGATGGAACTGGGACTAGCTACCCAGATCAAGGACAACAAGAAGCCCTTTTTTAAATACACAGTGGGCAAAAAGAAGGTACTGGGTAACGTGGGGCCTCTGCAAGACACGCTAGGAAATCTGGTCGTCACACCAGATGACAAGGCTAACCTATTTAACGATTTCTTTGCCTCCATTTTCCTGAGCAGGGACCAGATCAGCCCATCTGCCAGGACCCCCCTCAGGCCCTGGGTGGGGCACACCCAGGCCTAGGGTCAGTGAGGATCTAGTCAGGGAACTTCTGGAGGGACTGGACGTATTTAAATCAGCTGGTCCTGACGATCTCCACCCCAGA
>NW_005841923.1:1499674-1502358 GCF_000455745.1 Alligator sinensis
GGGCAGATGAGAACAGGATGGGTTTCAACACTGACAAGTGCAAGGTGCTGCACCTGGGGAGGAAGAACCAGTAGCATACCTACAGGCTGGGGAACTCCCTTCTTGTCAGTGCAGAGGCAGAAAAGGATCTTGGAACCATTATTGATGCCAAAATGAACATGGGCCAACAGTGTGGGGACACGGTCAGGAAGGCCAACCATACCTTGTCATGCATCCACAGACGCATCTCGAGCAGGTCCAAGGAGGTGATCCTCCCCCTCTATGCAGCACTGGTCAGGCCGCAGTTGGAGTACTGCATCCACTTCTGGGCACCGCACTTCAGGAGAGATGTGGACAGCATTGAGAGGGTTCAGAGGAGGGCCACCCGCATGATCGCGGGGCAGCAGGGCAGGCCCTATGAGGAGAGGCTAAGGGACCTGAACCTGTTCAGCCTCCACAAGAGAAGGCTGAGAGGGGATCTAGTGGCCTGTTACAAACTAGTCAGAGGGGACCAGCAGGCATTGGGGGAGTCCCTGTTCCCCTGAGCTCTACCAGGAGTGACTAGAAATAATGGTCACAAGCTAGAAGAGGGTAGATTCAGGCTGGACATCAGGAGGCACTACTTCACTGTCAGGGCAGCTAGGATCTGGAACCAACTTCCAAGCGAAGTGGTGCTGGCTTCTACCCTGGGGGTCTTTAAGAGGAGGTTAGACGAACACCTCGCTGGGGTCATTTGACCCCAGTACTTTTTCCTGCCATGGCAGGGGGTCGGACTTGATGATCTGCTCAGGTCCCTTCCAACCATACCAACTATGAAACTATGAAACTGTGAGAGGTTTAAGAAGGTGACAGCGAAGGCATACAGGAAAGATGGAGAAGGAAGGAAAAACTGTGTGTCACCTAGGATAACCTAGAAAGTTGTCTTTGGCAGTCAAGGTGCTTGTTCTTTACTAATAAGTTGTTCTGTTGAGCTGCTCTCTTATGTTTCCTTTTGATTTTCTCTTTAATGCATTTTGTTAATTTTTTAGCGTGTATGTATAGTATTTGTTGCCTTCTCAGCTAGCAGTTTCTTTATCACACTATCAGCTGAGCCTAGGAAATGTTTACAGCCAGGGAACCATGCAGGTATTTAGTTCTTAACCTTCCAGATTCCCCTGGTCCCATTAAGGAACCTATAATGCTTACAAGGGAGTAACCTGCCCCAAATGCATCCCCAAAGGAAGCATCTGAGGACTGCTGATTTTCCTCAGAGAAAGAGAGAGAGAGAGAGAGAGAGAGAGAAAACTCTGAATCTCACAGTCTCTAAAGAAGAGTCATACAACTACTGCATGCTTAGTCATAATTAGTAATTACTGAAAATAGAAGGTTTTAAACAAAGACTGTCTCCTTTACACATTCTGCTCCATGCCATAATAGACTAAGATAATAAATCAAATGAAGCCCAAGATCTTTCTTGGGGCCCATTCCAAGATAGATGAGTGAATTCCGGAAAGCACAAAGAACTACCATAGTCACCACCTTTCCCGATACACTTCTCTAATTTTGCTTTTATCAATGTAAAATAAAAAATATCATCATGCAATGTCCACCAGGGAGAAGAGGGAATAAGAATTACATGTGACAGCATGTGATCATGTTGCTTAATGAATTTCTAGAAAATACTCAGTTTCTATGTTGATGTGAGCTGTAAGAATTTTAATAAAATAGGATACAATGGAGAACAAGATCCAGTGACTGCACTGTCAATCTGAAAGGATCATTTGACCTCCACTGTCAATGCTTTGGCATAAGCCTGTAGGAATTTCCATTGTCATAGCCTGCCCATAACTACCTATGTTTTCATCCCTCCATCTCCTTTTTTCATGCTCCTTCACATTGCCAAAGAAATACCATGATCTATGAGGACAAGGGGGCTAGAGCTAATGAAAGACTTAGGTGAGATTCAGCCACCTAAATCCAAAATAGCTATCCAGGGAAGCCTGCTGCCTGGATAGCCTGTTACCTGGATCTACTGCCTAACCCTTAGCTTCTACGCATGTCTAGAACTGCTTCATACCTAGCAGTCCAGCACCTGTTGCCCACCTAAGACCAACCAGAACCCAGAACTGGTTTCTCTCCTCTCCTGTTGAAGGTTTAGCAGTGTGCAGCCAAGAATTTGTAATTCAGAAAAGACAGAAGACAGTGACACCACTACCAACATACATTTTCCAAAGAAAAACATGATCCCTATAGGCTGTAGGTATGGACAAGGTTATGAACAATAAGTGTGCAGAGATGCCTCCCTGTAGCACTGTATCAGATTGCTATACTTTAGAGAGGGATAGGATTTCAGTACATCAGGCAGCTTCTGACTCAGTATACTCCAAATGCTGCCTATTTTGGACATGATTTTAGGTATTTAACTCCCCACGCACTTTGGGTTCTGCCTTGCCTCCTTCATTGGCTCTAGCCCAACATGGTGATGATAGTCAAAAAATGGGCTTTTCCACACTATGACTTCACAGCCAAAGGAGATTTCCTGTAGAATATTGGCAAATTTAGCTGGGTCTAAGAGTTAACTAGGTTCTAACAGACTACAAATATGAGGCCTTTCACTTCATAAGGAAGTAGGCGGAGGGAGGAAAAATCTCACTTCATAGATTCATAGATGTTAGGGTCAGAAGGGACCTCAATAGATCATCGAGTCCGACCCCCTGCATAGGCAG
>NW_005841923.1:1504011-1511337 GCF_000455745.1 Alligator sinensis
CCTTTTGGCCCTTAGGCTTCCCTGGATTTCTCTGGTCAGCCAAGGAAGCCTCCTGGCCCCTTTCCCTCTTTTTCCTCGCATCGGGATCGTATCGCTTTGTGCCCGAAGGATCATTTCCTTAAGGCACAGCCACCCTTCTTGGGCTCCCATCACTTCAAGACTCCTACTCTGCAGTGCGTCCTTGACTAATCACCTGAGTTCATTGAAATCAGCTTTCCTAAAGTCTAGCACTTTCACCCTACTAGTTACCTTACCCACTCGACGTTTTATGAAGAATTCTATTATTAGGTGATCACTGTCCCCCAGATGGCTACCGCTCAGCTCAGAGAAGACAGTAGTGTTTTACTTGGTTAGGCTTGTAGGTTTTGTGGCTTCTGATTTTATAGAAACATAGAAAATTAGTGTTGGAAGGGACATAAGGAGGTCATCTAGTCCTGCTCAAAGCAAAACCATCCCCAACTAGATCATCCCAGCCAAGGCTTTGTCTAGCTGGGTCTTAAAAACCTCCAATGATGGAGATTCTACAACCTCTGAGTAACTTGTTACAGTACATTACTACTCTCCTTGTGGGAAAGTTCTCCCTCATATCTAAGTTACACTTCCCTTGCTGCAACTTGAGACCATTGCTCCTTGTTCGGTCTTCTCTCACAACTGAAAAATCTAGCTCCATCCTCTTTGGAACCCCTCCTTTATGTAGTTGAAACCTGCTATTAAATCCCCTCTGAGTCTTCCCTTCTCCAAACTAAACCCTCATCCTCGCCTCATAAGTCACGGGCCCCAGCCCCCTAATCATGTTAAATGTCTACCTTCAATCTTAAAATGAGATCCCAATTATGTCTACACTGTAGGCTGAGCCCAGAGACTGTTTATAAAACTCCCATTACAATAAGATAGATGTAAATAGTAATGAAAGACACTTTCTGTACTTGCTCCCTGTTTTAATTAAGTGAAGACTACAGCTGAAGTTTAGAATTTTAAGTAATATGCTCTATTCAGTAAGAACACTTTTGAGAAATCTTATATTTCTGGTTTTATTGTACATAAAGCTACATGGGAACAATTATTAATGGGCTACAAGAACTGAAGTCTTTTATTTTAGTAGTGTTGTTAAACAAAATCTGAAAACATAAGAAAGGTCCAGGATATGTATTCCTGCCTATTGTTGTATGTTTTCACATTTCCCTCTGCCAGTAAAGCCCTAGAAAGAGACAACACTTGTAATCAGATCATTTGCTAAAACAACTGAGTCAGTTTGATCAATAGCAACTGCACATGCAGCAAAGAGCCCTTAATGGCTCTTAATCCCCATTAGGCTGAGTTGGAGGAAGTAAGAAGGGAAACTGCATCCCATTTCAGCCATTTATAGCAGCATCCTAGTACTTGAGCAGCTTTCAGGGAATGGGAGCATTTGTTCTGAGGTGCTCTGGGACAGCCATCAACAGGATAGGAAACTATTGCATCATTATTACCCAGGAAATGCTCCAGGGACTGTCAGGAGAATTGACTCCAAGGCTTATAAATTTTTGAGCAGGAATCTATGGTGGGTCAACCAGAAGAACATTAGCACACAAAGCTTTTCTGTCACCTGTAATTAAATGTGTTTTAGAATAGCTTTGACATGATTTATAAAATCAAGCAGGCCAGCTTTAAATAATGTACACTGCCATAGCATCTTTCAAAATACCCCAGTGTAAAACACAAGTTTACCTTATTGATTCTTTGCACTGCCATTCTGACAGAAAAAAAAAAGATCCCAATGCATTTCCCCCCACCCCCCAAACTGTACCTTAAACAACAAATCCACCCATCACCTTTAATGAGATAGGTTTTTGCATTTAGGGATTGCAGTCGCACTATAGTTGGAACTTGTGGTTGGAGACTGCAACAATTATTTTGCAAGCCATGACTGTACCACCTAACAATTGTCTCTTCTTTGGCAGAAACAATTCCATAGGTCTCACTTTCAATTCATAGGCTGTGAATAAAGAGTTGAAAGGAAGGAACTGAATCCAGATTCTTATCATGGGAATTAGACTGCTACCACCAGCAACAACAAACTTAACACTGAGTTAAGATGACTCACTCACATTTCTTGTCCTTTAAGAAGGTTAAATTTAGCAAAAAGACGAAGCTCTGAAAACTGGGAAATATAGAATTGAAGATACACACCAATACAATATTAACTCTAACACTGATTCCACCTTTCAGTGAGCTTTGGATCTGACATAGAAGGAGAGGAAATAGCATTATCTGGTTTAGTAAATACTCTAGATTTCCTTGCCCTGGCCATGCTGAATTAAAAACTGGTTATACTGGTAAAATATTCAAGCCTGCAATGCAAAACCTCAGTTGTAAGGAAGATATTATTTGTACTTTTGAGGAGTGAATAGCAGTAGCAGCAGTCTTACCATGATATGACAAAATCACATTAGCATCTGACTGTAAGGTGGTTATTCAATGCTGTCATTTAGGTTTTGCTCTGTAGCCGCATCACACACAAGCCTTTTTGTTTTCATAAAAAAAAATCCCCAAACCTATATTAGAAAAATAATTGGTATTCAAGACGCACGTTATCTGCTAGGAAATAGGGCTAAAGAACAACATTCTTGAAGAATGCTGAATATTAGTGTTTTGTAATTTTGTATCTTCACCATGACATCTGCTTTGTGTGAACCTAAAAAAATATAGAAAGAGATTTGTAAAGAAAAATGAAATGTTGTCTTTGAGTCTTCTGCACCGCAGCCCCTTAGGCATAAATACCTACATTTGTGCTGCTTAAAAAAAGTTTAGTGGTTGAAAATACTGAATTTTAACTCATACTGTGACATTTTTTGTATGGCAAACACAGGCCAATGTTTCAGAAGTTAAATTTTTAATCCTGTGTTTTAAACTAGGTCAAACAAAACAGCCCTCCATTAAAACATCATAATGCACCTACATGGAAAAAAAAACCCATATTTTTCCCTCTAGGACAACCGATCCATTAAGTCATTTGGCATTACTGTTTAAAAGGAACTGAACCTAAAGTAATATGCAGATTATGCAGATGTATAACAGATCTATCTACCTGGATTTTCACATATTCCTAAAATCACCATATCATCCAACTACCTCTGAGTGCTTGTGTGGTTGGGGTTTTTGAGAGTGACTGGGTGGAGAATTTATTAAAGGAAAGCTTAATCTAAATTAATACATACAAAAAACTAGAACTCTTAGTTCCAAAATGATACCTTTTATTAGACCAACTGGATAATCTAAATAAGTACATTTCAATAAATTCTGAAGGACAGCAGATATGTAGTTATGTCCTCTGGGGCTGATCTGGATAGAGCTAGGCAATTAAAGGTCTGTCCCTTGCACTCACACAAGCCTTGGTCAGCTATTGGCTTTTGAGGCAACCCCCACTGATTGTCTGGAGTGGCAGTTCCTCAGGTAGCTAAAGTCAAGCTCATGGAGGGATTTGAATAATAAGACAGAGACCTCATACTGGACTCCAGTCATTTAAGAATCCAGAGCGGATGGCAGAACATCAGGCCAAAGAGCACACAGCAATCAATGTTGCTAAGCAGACAAGCTGTTGCATTTTATACCAGTTGCAGCTTTATCAGGACATGTGGCTTTATTCCTAGATATAATGAGTTGCAAATATGTGCACTGGGAATGCTGCTTTCCCACAAAATGTATTTGTGCAGTTTATATGCAAAATGTGCCCAGAATGAATGTAAAAATCTATTCCTAAAGCGCAGTTTGAAAGCATGGAAAAGGAACTGTTACATTACTGGATGCTGTTAGTATTTTTGACTTTTTATATTCTCTGCCTTGTCTTGTTCTGAGACAATTACTTCAATAATGTAGCAAGGAGGCAAATGCACTGAGATCAGACTATTGGAAGGTTCGTCCAGATCAGAGAGGCAGTCTGGTTTTAGTATTCCTTTAAAAGGATATACAGCACTAAGTGATGTAATATATTTGCAATGTTTGTGTAAAACCCTGAAGGTTGAAATGATATACATGCCAAAATGTGGACAGGTCCCATAACTGTCCAGTTATTGAGAGAAGAACAGAAAGTACAGAAAACTCAAGTGTTGGGGCCTCCAAAATGGGATATATAGCATGATTTGTACATCAGCATAGTGTTTGGTGACAGAAATATTTCTATCATTAGATCCCGATGGGAGGAACAGGAGTCTAGATAGTTAGGCTACACAGTTAGCAAGGCAAATTACATACATAAGGAAGAACATGTCCTTTGAGCAATGAAGAATCCCTCTCAGACAAAAAATCAAGCACATGCAAAATTCTCCTGTGAACTTGACCTTATGTCATTAACGTATGAACACGTCCCACAGCATTAAGGCAGATACAATCAAAGTTAAGTAGGATTCTAATAAGAAATACAGTGGAACATGAAGGAAGGATGGTGATGGTTATCAGCACTGTCATCTTTGAAGCCAACGCTTGGTCTATCACAAACATACACATAAGAACCAATAACACAGAATCATAAAAAAGGAAAGAAGGAATTTCAGGAGGATATCTTAACCACCCACCCTGCTCAAGTCAGGATAATCATCCCTTGTCTATACCATCTTAGGCAAATATTCATCTAAACCTGCTCTTAAAAATTTCAAAGGATGGAGATTCCACAATTTTTCTAGGTAATCTATTCCACTGCTTAACCACCCTCATAATGAGAAAGTTCTTCCTAATTTCCAAATGAAATTTCCCTTGCTGCAATTTGAGACCCTCTTCCAGGTATTTCCTCATAAGTCATACTTCCCAGACTTCTAAACATCTTTGTAGCTCCTTCCTGAACTCTTTGTAATTGTACACACCTTTCTTGAAGTGCAGACACAGTACTGGTCACAGTACTGGACACAGTACTCCAGATATGCTCTCACCATTACCAAATAAAGAAAAAGGATCAATTACCTTGAGTTGCAAGTGATGCTCCTGTTAATACAAGCCAATGCTATTGGCTCCCTCCTCCCCACCACCACCTATTAAAGAGTACACTATTCATTCATACTCAGCTTATAGTGCACCAGAACCCCAAGGCCCTTTTTCTGCAGTACTGAAGCCAGGCATTCCCCAAACTGAACTGTACATTTAATTGCTCTGTCCCAAGTGCAGGGCTTTGCAGTTGCCCATACTGAATTCTATTTGATTAATTTTGGACCATTTTCTCACTTTATCAAAGTCATTTTGGCCCCTAATCCCACATGAAGAACAGAACACATAAAATAGCAGCTCTGCATCTATTTTGCTCATTACATTATTGCAAAAGTTCAGGTGATGAGTAGCAAAGCCCACTGGACTAGAAATATGCATGGCCCTACCAGCTGTCCCCCATCTTAATGAGCAGTAATGTTGTGACACAGGCGGTAAAGGGAGCCCAGAGCGAGATCATAAACCTGCTGTTTTAATGCTACCTTTATGCCAGTACAGCATTAGTGTTCAGATATTACATTTTTTATCTCAGTTATTAAGCTAATGACAATGCAAAACTGAATTAGGTTTCCAGTTTTTGACATCAAATCCTATGCTGTTGCTGCCATTGCAAATTGATGTAAAATTTTCAAGTTGATGCCAGAAACAATGCAGATACAAGTTTCTTGTCAGACAAGCCCTCTAGCATCAGCTCTTTAAGCAAGTTACTCCTACTGTTGCCTTCTTTTCAACTGTATTTCACATCTGCTATTGTTGCAACAGACTGATGCCCACAAGACAGTATTTAGCAAATAGATTTTGGAATGTGCTTAGGGTATGAACATACAGACAAATTACTGTGGGATAAAAAAGATGGAGCTTTGTTGGGTATCAGCTGCTTCCTGATAATTTTCCATGTGCACACTCTTATCACACAGTAAATGGAACCTAATCCATAGGAATTCATCCCTCTCTCATTGTGGGCTAAACTACCACAGCTGAGCTTCCATTTACCATACAGGTATGAGCAGTTGCAGTGGTAAAGTTCTGCTTCTCTTTACTGTGTGCAGATTGTCTGTCCACAACATAAACCACCTGAAGAGACAATGAAACCCAAAGAAAAATCCTGCAGGAGACACCGGTATCCATGCATAGAACTACTATCAATTGCCCTGTTAGATTTCTGCTGTAGAGGACTGTGTTGTGGATCTAAAAATCCCAGCCCTCAGCAAGTGAAAGAAAAATATATAGTTCATGTGGTTATATTTTGTTTTTTTAGGTTTTGGGTTTTTTTCAATTTAAGTTTTTTAAAACTTAGGTTACTTTAAAATTAAATAAAAACTTTCTAAAACTATATAAAAAACTTGAAAGACTTAAGAAAAATTGTGAGAACATTATAATTAGGAAGTTAAGCACTCAAAATTTAGGAAAGATCTGCATTAACGTTTCAAAGGCAACCTTGTTTCAGTCTTCTTGTGACTATACCTCATTTAATTACCTAACCACATACCATTGCCCTTAAGAACCACATCTCTGTGCCTGTGTTCCCAGAATGAATCAGAACTGTTGTGTAAAGTAGGTTATTTTCCATAAGACTCCTACTCCACATGTTGCCAAAGTTAGAAGATACATAATAAATGATGCGGGGAACTGCAGGAAGTGAATGGATGGCTTTCTGGTGAAGGCTACTGAGTACTGCTCAGGTGGATTGCTTTCTGTCTTTGTGTCAGCCATAGAGTTCTTATGTGATGCTAAGCAAATCCCTTAAACCAAAGTGTTCACATATGATTATTTGTGAGCTTGTTTTCTGAGTGCACAATCTGAGATACCTAGGATCTACTTTGCCGAAGTACTGAACGCTCACAAATACAACTGAGGTCAGTATGAATTGTGCTCTGAATGCATAATATGCAATAAAATGTTTAAAAAAACAAAGCAAATAAAAAATCATTCAGACTTGACTTCTCAAATTGGGCACCAAAAATTAACACCAACAATGTTGGTTTCAGTCTTTTAGCCTCTGTCCCACATGTGTAAAACAGGGGCAACACCACCTCACAGGAGTCTTGTGTAGATGAATTCTTTAATAATGGTTTTAAAAACACCTAAAGGCAAATATGAACAGTATAGAAAAGATCATGATGGAATCAATCATTTTGTCATTGTTGCCATGCAGCTGCTTGGATGCTATGCAGTAACTACTGCACGTGGCCATACACTGAATAAAGCAACAGCATAGAAATATGGATCACATAAACTTCACACTAAATCATAATGCATATACACACAGGCCAGAAATAAGAACCTAAAAAGTTACACTTAATTATGGCATGTTTTTACCTGTTATGTGCCTGCCTTTTGAACCTTAACCCTCTTTTAACATTAGTTGGGGGGGGG
>NW_005841923.1:1511388-1562488 GCF_000455745.1 Alligator sinensis
GCCCTTCCCTGCTAGAAATTTCTGAGGCATCTGAAACACATGCATCACACAGCTATTCTAGCATCAGCTTTGTGAGTTAGGAGCAGCTGAATGTAGCAAAACCTAAACAATACAGAGGCTATACTTTCAGGTAAGGAGAAAAATTTTGAAGAATTTGCAATGAGTAAAATGTCTCCTGTAGTTAATACCTGTTTCCAAGATATCAAGATAACACTGTCTAGGAATCCTTGCAGATTTCTTCCTGATGCTACCTTATCTCCTTTTATGATCAGGGGACTTGCCACCTGGATCAAAGAGAGGAAGTTGACATTGTTAGACCCCGACCCTGTACAATGCCCAACGACTAGGGAGACAATGGATCGATGCCATCATGCGTCACCTGCACACATTGCTCATCAACAGCTTTATTCAAAATAGAGACAGCTTTGGGCCAGCTCCAACAAACTGGGGAGCTGCCACGAACATTACTTCTTTCCATATTTATACACCTTAGTTCGTACTCATTAACATTTACTCCACATTTGTCCCTCTTTTGTTCTACCCATATTCTCTCCTATCTTAAGCTCCACCTCTGTTTACTGTTTATTTCATTAGCATGGAATTACCTATGCATTTCACTTATTTACATGTCTTTTTGCTATGAGCGCATGCCTAAAACCATGACCCCGGCTTGTTTCAGTCATTTGTGGTTTCTTGCTGATTTTTTTCACCATCTCCAAGGTCTTCCTTTGGCTTTATCTCTAATGATAGCCAGTGGTCTGCATCCTGTTCTTCTTACACAGTGGGCTATATATCTTACAACACTACTACATTGTTAGGAAAATGCTTGCCTAAGCATCTTGTAATGTTACTTTTAATATATCATTCTGCCTTGTGGTTAGCAGCTTTGCTAGGCCATAGGTTATAGCCTTCTATTCAGCTGCAAATCCAATGCTCCCCAAGATCCAAATACAGTCACCCTAACAGACATTATATACCTCAGCTTCCGAAAAGCTTTTGATCTGGTATCCCACAACGTTCTTGCAAGAAAATTGGAAGACTGTGGGCTTAACTTCAAGACAGTCAGGTGGGTGGGAAACTGGAGGGTAGGACCCAGCTAGTTCTAATGAACAGATCTGTGTCATCTTGGCAGGAAGTGACTAGTGGTGTACTGCAGGGGTCAGTGCTTGGTCCAGTGCTATTCAACATCTTCATCAATGACTTGGATCTGGGGGTGAAGACCTCACTGGCCAAGTTTGCGGGCACACCAAGTTATGGGGGAACGTGGTCATGCTTGAAGATAGGCTACAGATACAGGCAGAGACAGGCTTGCAAGTTGAGCGGACCGGAACCAGATGAAGTTCAACGTTGAGAAATGTAAACTGCTCCACCTGGAGATGTACACACCCTGCATGCCTACAGGCTTGGCAACACCAACCTAACCAGCACTACGAATGAAAGGGTCCTAGGGGTAATAACAGAACACAGTATGAACATGAGCCGGCAGTGTGACACTGTAGCCAGCAGTGCCAAGAACACCCTGGCATGCATCAATCAATGCATCTCCAGCAAAACCAAAGAAGTGATACTCTCACTCTACTCGGCTTGGTGGGACCGCATCTGGCGTACTGCGTACAGTTCTGAGCACCGCACTTTGACAAGGACGTGGTAAAGCTTGAGCGACTCCAGAGACGGGCTACCTATATGATCAGAGACTTGCGCGGCAAGCCATATGAGGAAAGGCTGAGGGATCTGGGACTCTTCAGCCTGAAAAAAAGAAGGCTGACAGGGGACTTGGTAGCAGCTTACCGCTACATCAGAGGCATACATCAAGGGCTCGCTGAACAACTGTTCACCAGGGCACCCTTGGGGAAAACTAGGAGTAATGATCACAAACTCCTGAAGACCATTTCAGGCTCAACATTAGGAAAAACTACTTCACAACTAGGGTGTCCAGACTGTGGAATAAGAGGTGGTGCGATCACCTACCCTGGAAATCTTCAAGAGGAGACTGGACCATGAGTGACTAGTGCCTCCTAAACCTGGGGAGGCACCCACAGAAGCCACCGATGGTGGTGGCCCTGTCAGGGGGGGCACCAGCCCTATCGACAGTACCAGTGTCGGCCATCGGGGGGCACAGACCCCTTCGGGGGGGCACGTGCACCCTCGTGCATCCCCTACCAGTTGCCTATGGACTGGACGGTCACCTTGCTGGGGTCACCTGACCCCATTTGTCTTTCCTGCTTGATGCAGGGGGCTGGACCCGATGATTTTCCAAGGTCCCTTCCAGCCTTACAATAAATGAGTCTATGAATCTACTTCCTAAAAAAAAACAGCCACAGAAAACACATTCTGGTCATCTACAAGCTCTCTAGCAGGCTGCCTTGCCTTTTCTAATAATGATCTCAATCATTTTGTGTCTTCTATTACCTACAGGCTCAATTAATGCAAAAATACTCACTTTGGCTGGAAAGCATTAATGCTGAAAGAGCTAGAAGTATTGACTAATGATGCACTGATGTACTATCTTGCACCTCATCTACTTAGCAAAACAAGCTAGTGAGGGCACACTTCCCCTGTACACTGCACACTCCACTTGCTCCTTATGTCAGGTCAAATTTAAGGTATCAGCACTTATTTTCAAAGCCCTCAATGAACTTGTGCCAGTGATTTCTAAAAGACTGTCTTCACCCTTGGAGACCTTAACCATATCTGAGAAACAATGGACCTGACTATGGGAAATTATGAAGTTTATAGTCACAGTAAACGGGGTGTTCTTGGCAATTATTCCAAAACCATGACATTCCTCCTTCCACAACATCCATATTCACTACCTTCATAAAACTTGCTAAGGGTAGTATTACTGCTTTCCAAATACAGTGCGAGTATCACAGAAACAGTAGACCTGTGTCTGCATAACGAGAAGGATGAGCTAACTGGTGTGAACTCTAAGCAGTGACAGTTCACCTGCCCTCATCACTAGGTCAATCTTAACCACACTGCTTTTGGTCAGGGACGTAGGGCCTCATATCATGTGCAAAAGCAGCACTGCCAGGCATGCTAAGTCTGATCTGTAGATACAGTCTTAGACCTTGCTCTCCTGCAGAGCTACTGCATTATTAGTAGCATTTTCATTTTTTTTTAAAACTGAATAAAGACTAGACTAGAATGAAACAGAACACAATACAAAAATGCACCTCTGAAGAAAGAAGGTGGCCCTTTTCTTGACCCACTTTAGATAGGCTCACTACAATATTGATATGTTTGTTCTCCCTGGGCCATAAGGTAGCAAGAGAGCAACTTGAGAGTAACCTTATACATCCCAGGAAATCAAACGTTACTTAAAAGAAAACATTATGTAAATGAGACTTGTTCTTGCTCTCATGTGAGAAAGAGCACCTCCATCACCAGCATAAGCAACAGGGATAGGGCACAGAGCTGTTTAGACTTTCACATTTCCTATCACAGTACAGATATGAATGTATAAAGCAATATTTGTTTTTTCTCTTCATGTAGTTTAACATATGAACCCGCCCCACAGCAATCCTCTATTAGGAAGCTTTTTATTTGGTGTTCTGTTTCCTCTCTTGAAGTTAAAGCTTATACTGCACCTGTTTCATTAGTGTCACTTGGCTTTTCATTAGACAAGGAAAATGAGCCTCTACAGCATTCAAGGAACAGACCAATAAAGATACATTACTGTCACTTTACTCAATAAGAGCAGATGGGTCATAATAGTATGTCTGATACCAGTACGTTTGTAGAGTCATTTTTTCTTATCAGCTAGTTAATGAAATGAATTTCTATCATAGCATCTTTAAAATGTAATACTCTCACAACTGTCTTCAAAGACCTATTTTGAATCAAATATGTTATCTATCAAAATACTCATTAAAATTAGGTGCAGGCCTACAGGAAGAGACAGATTAAATCATTGAGGCATCTGGGCCTCTTATTCCTCTAATGTGACCTCATTATATCGTAATTCGTTATTGCAGAAATTTAATTTTCCAATGCCGTGGAATTATTGAGGGTCTTCACATTCCTGAGACTTTCATCCTGCCTAATTGTAAACTTTTAGACAATTTATTATTTGACAGAGGCTCTTAGAGACCCTAATAAGAAACCAATATACTGTAAATGAGCAGCTATTCAATAGGCCAAGCAATACTCATATAATATCAAATACTCAGAGATAGTAGACAAATAAATAACAATTCCACCCTAACCTCTTAAACTCCTCTCTAGTACAGCTCTATAATCTCTACAATCTAGAGAGAACATGCCTCTGCAGTGCCTCAGAGTCAAAGATTGTGAAGGATTCATGAGATAAAACAGGGTCATAGACACACAGATATCACAGGCTTCAGTAGGAATTAAACCCAGAACCTTCACCAACAGAAGTATAAGTTTTGCCTATTGCACTAAGAGAGGCATTGCTTAAGCTTTAAGTAGTAAGACTGCATACTCATCAGGACCAGCACAAAAGGAAGAGAGAGATCATCACTTCACTTCCATATAACATTTATAGCTTTTTCTCTACTTCAAAAGTTCTGTGCCAATAAATGCAACCCTCGCACTAAAATCTAATGAATGCACAAATTGATACGTAATAGTTACTAACAGTGTTTGCGTGACTTAATTAGACTTCTCCAGATTGAGACTCAACCAATGCAGTAAAGAGCCTGGAACATATAGTACCAGTGTAGCCAGCATTTACCCCATTTTAAAATCAGAACAGGCAGATGGTATACAGCCTTACACCAGTGCAACTTACTCAGATCTTAGATAAAATTACTCTGGGAAAAATCAAGGGTAAAAAGGGGAGCAGGGGTATCTCTACAGTGCTTATGCCAGGGCAACCATGCACTTAAGGAAAAATAGATTATTACCTACCATATTTTCCAGGGTACCTGACTTGGTTTTTTCTCCCCTCACACAAGAAAGAGGTCTAAACATATGGTGTACCTTATACATGTAAAAAGAAATGATTGATATTTGATACAGAACTTATTATGGCTATGCCATAATCTCATTCTGGCAGTCACCTAAACCAAAATGTGAAAAAGGATACGATTTAGTGGCAGATTAAAATAGGAAATAGTTTGTTTGGAACTACATTATAAACACCAGTTTGCTCTAGAAAAGTATTTCATTGGCATTAAAATGTTCTACACTGGAAGGAACTCTGTTCTATACATGGCATTACCAATAGTATACAGGTAGCCCGGTTATTAATGTGTTGTAGGCCTACTGTGCTGGTAACGTCATAGTTACCAGCAATGAAGAAGCTCTTTTACAGCAGGTTTCAAATTGAAGGTAGTAAAACATACAGAAGATGATGGGAATAGGACTGTTGAAATTCATTTTGACTGTTGACCTACAGAAAAAAAAATGATTTGGTTATGAAGGAGACAAAAAACCAAAAAGAGAACAGCAAATATGCTATGAATAGGAAGTCTGCTGAATGGCACAAGCTGCAAGTCATAGTATCGTATTGGGTGTCTATCATGAACACAGCTGGAATGCAGTTCTATCAAAATAATCATGGAAAACTTCCAAAAGAAACAAACATACAACATGCCAATGGATATATAAGCTGGTGCCACAGAGTCACAAGATGCCATAGGCTATTAACGAGTATAAGAATAACAATTACACAAAAGTTACCAGAAGAATACAAGAAAGACTGTGGAATTCTACAGATGTCATAAACCCAAAAGGTATAAACACACTAAGAAATGAGTCACACTGGATCTCCAGGGATCGAAAAACCCATGCAACAAACAAACAAACATACAAACTGGAGCAGCACATGCAGGGGCAGCGCGCACTGCTCTAAACCAGAGCCTGGCCAGAGCTCTGCTCCAGCTGCTGGCCAGACTCTGTGCAGCAGGATTGTCACTGCTACAGCCCCAGGAGGCTCCCAAGACCCCAGGTAAGGCTGCTGGAGTCAGCCCAGTGCTGACCGGGACAACTCCCTCACTAGGATTATGGACAGGCTCAGGGGACACAATGCCATGCCTAGGGTCAGGGACAATCTAGTTAGAGAACTCTTGGAGGGGCTGGATGTGTGTCAATCAGCAGATCCAGATGCTCTTCATCTGGGGGCACTGAGAGAATTGGCAGAGGTCATAGCAGGGCCCCTGGCACAGCTGTATGAGTGCTCGTGATGCTCTGGCCAGGTCCTAGAGGACTGGAAAAGGGCCAATGTGGTCCCCATTTACAAGAAGGGGAGAAAGGAGGGCCAGGGTAACTATATGCTAGTTAGTCTCACCTTGGTCCTTGGGAAGACCTTTGAGAAAATTATTAAGGAACACACCTGCGGGGGCCCAGCATGGGAGGTAATGCTCAGGGGCAACCAACACAGATTCATTGCGGGCAGATCCTGCCTGACTAACCTTGTTTCCTTTTACAACCAGGTCACAAAGTCCTTGGATGTGGGTGTTGAGGTAGATGTCATCTACCTGGACTTCAACAAGCCCTTTGACACTGTTTCTCACCCCATTCTCATAAAAAAACTAGGCAACTGCAGCATTGATGCCTACACAGTCAGATGGGTGGCAAATTGGCTCAATGGTCACACCCAAAGAGTGGTGGTGGATAGGTTGTTTTTGACCTGGAGTGATGTGGGCAGTGGGGTTCCCCAAGGCTTGGTCCTCTGGCCTGTGCTATTCAACATCTTTATTAATGACTTGGAGGTGAGCATGGAAAGCACACTGTCCAAATTCACTGATAACACAAAGATGTGGGGAGAAGTGGGCACACTGAAGGGGAGGGACAGAATCCAACTAGATCCAGACAGGTTACAGAGGTGGGTAGATGAGAATAGAATGGAATTCAACTCAGGAAAGTGCAGGGTGCTGCATCTAAGGAAAAGGAACCTGCAACATACCTATAGGCTGGGAATACCCTTCTCAACAACACAGTGGCTGAAAGGGATCTTGGAGTCATTGTCGACTCCAGGATGGACATGAGCCGCCAATGCGAAGAAGCGGTCAGTAAGGCTAACTGCACCTTGTTGTGCATCTACAGATGCATCACAAGCAGGTCCAGGGAGGTGGTCTTTCCCTTCTGTGTGGCACTGATCAGGCCACAGTTGGAGTACTGCGTCCAGATCTGGGCACCACACTTCAAAGGGATGTGGCTAACCTTGAGAGTGTCCAGAAGAGGGCCACTCACATGGTCAGGAAGCAGCAAGCCAGGCCATACAAAGATAAACTAAAGGGCTTGAATCTATTCAGCCTCCACAAGAGAAGACTGAGAGGGGATCTGGTGGCCATCTATAAACTCACCAGGGGAAACCAGCGAAAAATAGGTGAGGCTCTGTTCCCCTGTGCAACACCTGGGATAACAAGGAATAACGGCCACAAATTGATTGAGAGCAGGTTCAGGCTTGATATCGGGGGCATTACTTTATGGTTAGGACTGCCAGGCTCTGGAATGGGCTCCCAAGGGAGGTAGTACTCTCCCCTACCTCGGGGGTGTTCAAGGATAGATATCTGGCTAGGATATTATGATCCCAGCACTCGTTCCTGCCCAGGGCAGGGGGTCAGACGTGATGATCTGTTCAGGTCCCTTCTGACCCTAGAAACTATGAAACTATAATATGTTTTGGCCTTGAGGGGGACACAGTTTTTCCAAAAATACTTGAAAAAAGTTTTGCTCTCTTCCCAGTTCATTTCATGGACCAGGTTCTCATTTCACATAATTGAAAAGATTGTTCAGTGTTTTTGGTGTAGTGAGCACTAAGGCTGTCTGTGGAGCATTCCCAGCAACAGGCCCAGGACCAAGGCAACCACAAATTATCTACCATCACCATGTCATCCCAAACAATACACAAGAAGATTTATTTATTTAGTGTATGTCATTGCAGCATATTGTTTCAGCCATCTTAAAAGTGATGTCATCACCAGTGTGAAGAGCTTGAAAGCCACCAGATAGCAATGTGAATAGACAAGAGTCAACAATGTGAACCATGGTTTGAACCTGTCGACAAGGGTATTTGTTTTCATTGTGAAGGCCCAATTGGTATAAATTTGAAGCACAGTCACCCTGTACAGTTTGAAAACTAGTACATAATTAGATAATATTCCAGAATGCTGGGTGTGCCTACACATCCACTTATGCTGGCTTAGATTTACTGCACAGTAACTGGGAATAGGCCAGTGTCTACACATGCAGACATTAAGGTACATTAACACTGTGTGTGAACCGACTTGGGACTAACTTTAGTCCCAAGTCAGTCCACACGCAGTGTTACTGTGCAGTAAGGCATCTACACATGCGTTACTGTGCAGTAACTAATTGGGTGTAATTTGATATCTGCACGATGTAGATATCAAATTTACAATCAAGTCAGTGTAAGTTACCATATATACTATGCAGTATGGGCATGCATGTGTAGATGCGTGCCTGTATTGCACAGTAATTTTAGTTACTGTACTGTAAATGCGCACATGTAGACATGCCCACTGATGACAACAATCCCCCAAGAAAGTAACTGCTTCTTTTTAAACAAACCTGTAAGTGATTTCAGGCAAGGTAGGAGTACTTTTTATTTCCATTCTTGATCAGCTTTTCCTTCTCCTTCAGAATCTATAACACTTGTGACAGAGAGACACCTTAAACAAAGAAAAATGGTTGCATGTTAAGGACCTCCTCACAATTCCCTTTCAGACAAAGGACCTGAAACACTCCTAATTAAGCAGTTTCACCTACAGATAATGATCTGTAATTCTCTATAAATATAGCAGCTCCCCCTGTTTAACACACACACACAAAAACATACAAAGGATGTGTCAGAAGCAGGTGCAGTTTTGTTATCCAATGATTTATAAACAGAGGCTTGTGAAGACTAACATTAGAATATTTGAAGAGAAGCCTCATCTGCTCTCAACAGATCTGCATGGGCATTAACAGTACAAAAACTGGTCATGACCTCTTCATCCCTGAATACTTTGACTATCTGCTAATACTCTGCCTATACAATATCAGATTAACAGTGAATCGTAATGAAAGCGATACCTAGTTTCGGGAGTTATACCAGCAGGACTGTTTTAAAGAAGGAAAAATTATTGGAGAACATTTTTTTTTTTCAAAAACACAAAATGTATTCATCTCCTACCACAAAGATAAGTTTTAAAAGATGGCAAAAAAAAAAGAAGAGGGCTTTCATCACATTTTAAACTCCCTGATGCAATCTCTGATATCATTCAAGTCAAATGAAAAAGACTACATTTCTTTGCATGTATATTGGCATTCAGTAACCTGATAATTATGCATTTCAGCTTAAAGCAAACTGGTAAATATTACTTAAAGAACTGACATGATTTTTAATCAGAGAAAACTGCAATTTATTGAAAAAAGTAGGGAGGGGTTAATAACTACTTTGCATTCTTATTACTAAAGCAGATTTGTAGGAAAATCAAAACTATATTAATTATGTCATATCCTCATTATGTATTAATAGGTTCAGAAACCAAACATTGAATGTCTTCCTTAGAAGGGGTGAGGTGTAATATTTTTACGAAGCTTTATGACTGCAGCCAGCATGCCACTTAATTCTAATTCATCTACTGTAGTGTACTGACCTTCTCCACTTAAAAGTCATGAACTCAGGTCCCAGCTGGGAACCCAGATACATTGTGCTGAGCCTTCAGAAGAATGCCTTGGGGTTTCTCTTCTGGTAAGTGGTTGGTCACCTCTCCAAATGACTACAGCGGAGCAGACTGGGTCTAAGGAAATCAGTTCCCCAGATTTAATCTGTCTTTCCAATGTTCCTGTTTTTTCCAGGTCAGGCAGTAGAATTTCCCAGAAAGGCCTGGAAGGCACATGGCAGAATCACAAAGGGCAACCTGAAGTGATGGATATCCTTATGATAGTGAATTCACAGTTGCTCAGAGCAAATCTGGGGATCCCACACATGGACTGGATACCTCTAACAAACTAAAAGCTCAGTTTGCTGTTGTTTACTACAGAAAGTCCAGAAGAGGGGCTGAGTATAGACAGGCTGAGTTGTTTTTGTTACTTTTTTTTCAGCTAGTGGTTTAAAAATGAAAGGTTGACTTTTAAAGACGATAAAAAAATATAAATCAAATGTTGAAATCATAGAATCGTAGAAAATTAAGGTTGGAAGGAAATTCAGGAGGTCATCTAGCCCAGCAATTCTTAATCTTTTTTGTACCAGGACCCATTTGTAAACATTGATGGCCAGTCCCAACCCAGTAAATAGTTTAAGTAGAAAACAGCTGCCTGGTCCTGCCAGTGCCCCTCACTCTTGACATGCTGTCCCCTGCTCCCAGGCCCCAGCCCCACAGTGTGTGGGGTAGGGGGTGGGTGTGTGGGGCATGGGGGGTTGAGGCATGGGGGCCCCAAGCAGAGCAGCTGCCTGGGGTGCAGTATAACTCAAGATAGGGGAGCAGCTAGCCCAGGGCTGTAGCTAGCCCAGCTTGCCCTTCTGAGGCAGACTGTACCCCAGCCAGCCATGGAGTGCCTGGATGGGGTGCAGGGTGCCTCAGTGCAGGGGCTCTGCAGTGTGTCAAGCATGTAGAGCCCTAGACTGCCTGCTCCCCCGTCTCTGTGTTAATCTTGGCATATACCACTTTGGCGTGCTCTGTGCTGCTTTTTTCCTCAGGGTTTTTATCTGCTACCCAGGAAATCCTAGCTAATTTTGCCCTAGCACTGCAAATTAGCAACACCATGCACAGTTTAACATCAACATGTGTGGTTTTTGGTGTAACAAAGAGATATGCGGTGCCACAAACCACATTTGCCTGCATGTCTGGATCCAGCCCTAGGGTGCATCTACACATGCAATTAAGGCAACACAATAAACTCCAAAGCTGCTGAAGCCAGAGTAAACTGCTCCTGGGCTCAGCTTCTACATGTGCACCTGGAACCACAACAATTTGAGGTAGGGTGGAGCAGGTCCCCAGCTGGCTGGGCTGACCAGATGCAATTTACGCCTTCTGTTAGCATTTCCACATGAGTTTCAGCACAGTAAACTACTTCACCATAGGATAAAACTGTCCCTGACAGTACTCTCTCACAGCGGAGTTAATTTACTGTGCCCCAATACACAATGACACTTTACTGCTGAGCTAATCGGTCTACTCCACAGTAAAGTGCACATACAGATGCACCCCTAGTGTAGTTCAACTAGGAGTTTTTCGAGAATGTGGGAATACAGTACATAATATTCCAACCTTTTGGCCTCCTTCTGGTTCTTTCCCCAATACCCTGTATCCAAACAGCTATGATACTTCAGTTCCTAACTTCTGACATTTTGAAAGTTTTTCAAAACTTCTGAAATTCTGAAATTCTGAAAGTTTCAAGTCATTCTGTTAGTGAAAATTCAATCATTCAGTGATGCCTGCGCATAATGGCTATCTTTTAAAAGAAGATTTTAAAAAGAAGATAGAGTCCATCAGAGTAAAGAAGGAATTAAAAATCACAAGATTTCTAAACCAGCCACAGAGGGCCCAGAAAAGCAGCCTGTATGTATCTCTTTTCCCAGGAATTCAAAATAGAACAGGACCAGAATAAGGAATTGAGATAAAGAAGACTAGAGCAGAAATTAAGAGAGCAAAATATGACAGAAATCTATGGCAGAGATGGCTCTCTCTTGACCTAGGGAAGGCTAGTGACACAAATATGGCCGAGCTGTGAAGAATGGATAAATGGGGCTCAGGAATAAAAGACAGCAGCAGTGAACACTAGGAAAGAAAAAAGAAGGATTAGGAAATGAATAGTGGTACTAGTGGAAAGAACCTCAGTGGTAATAGTGGAAAGATACAATATTTGATTTTCATTGCCCAAGAGGAGGTTCATATGATTGATATGAGTGTGAGTCTCATCTCAGTTAGACTAAAGTAAAGCCAGTAAGTCCAAGGCACTCTGAATTTACACAGGTGCTTCTGAGCTCAAACCTGGCCTGTGTTCATTACTCTCATTTGTTATTACATTAGGGGTAATTTTCCTTGACTAGACACTTTCCATTTTTTCCTGTGAAATAGAAAGTGTCTCTGTATTTTTCTGTTTCTAGAATCTGTGCTGCTACATTTAATATATTAACCAAAAAGTTCATTTTACACCAAGCCTTCATCTCAGGATTTTTTCTAATTCACATTAGAAGTTTTCCATCCAGTCTTCTCTGCTTTGCACCTCTCCTCATCAGCCATTTTAGGCAAGAAAGAAAGCACACCCCATTAGCCTAAGATCTCTTCCTTATTGCATTGTTGCAGCCTTTTTCATTTCCCCCTGTCTGTTCTCTGACAGCTGCAACCCAGATTCCAATCTGCTGCAAGCAGCTCTTTTCGCCCTTCAGGCTTTCTTCACCATTGTGATGCATTAATGAAGTAGAGCTGCCCTGTCAGACTTCATCAGCAGTCTTGTGAAGGAAGAATGAAATCACTTCTATTGACCCACTGGCATATTTATAGGCTGCTGCTTTTTGCTGAGCATGGTAGTTATCACCTTTCTATCCCCATGTTGTGTTTATTCAGCAGAAAACTAAATCACATCTGTGCACAAGTGGAACATTAATCAGTTAAACGTAAACCACTCATGAAGATAGCAGAACCTATCTAATTACTGGAGCCAAGACAGCTCCCAACATGCACCTATTAGAGGACTTCACTATTCCATCAGTCCCTCACCCCAATCCAAAGAAAGCCTTGAAAACTCAAGTTTTCCTTGCTGGACCTTGGTCTGAAAAATGCAGTGATTTGGGCTTTTTATGATCTAGTTCTGAATGTCTCTCTTTTCTTCTATAACACCAACACAGTTTTTTGAGAGAGCTTTTGGTTTGTACTCTTCATTCCTGGTTCTTAATAGCAACAGCCTCTAATCTATGTATCTTCTTGTGCCCTTGTATTTCTCACAAAGTATCAAAACCAACAATCCTAAACAACTGTGCATGTAAACTAGGATCAGAGACCTAGTCTAGTCTACACAAGTTGACATATGGGTCTGGGACAGACATTGCATAAACCAGTTTGACCCAAATCAGTTAAGTCTGATACTACATTCAGCCAGATTTGGATTTTGGGGGGGGGACTGGGGGGTTAAATCAGAACTTTTTGAATATTTTTTTTAATCAAAGAAAACCAGGATCCCTGGTAATGAAGTTCCATTGTAGAAAATGAAAGAGCTAATCTGACCATTTTTTAAGAGAGTGAATGGGATGACCAGGGAAACTATCTGCCTGTTTGTCTGGCATTGATCTGGGAGAAAACTAAGCAAAGGCCAGTTGGAAAATAAGTAACTAAATAAAGGATAATTGTATAATAAATACAACCCCTCCTGGGTTGATGGAAAATAGGGATTAAAAAAGAGGTACCTGACAGACCTCAGAAAGAAACTCTAAATGGGGAACACAATCCAGTGTAGACTTTTATAGGTGGAGATCTGTTCTTAGACCACCTCAAGTCAATATTTGCATCAGCAAACTAGAACAAGACATTAAGTCATGGCAGGTAAAATTTGCAAACAGTACATAATTTAATGGAATGGTAAATACTCCTATATAGGCCTGACCTCTCTTTAGTAAACTGAGCCCATCCTGGATAACACAAATTTTAATACAATTAAATCTAGGAACCCAGCAACAGAAGAACACGGCAGGATACCAGGGCAGCAGTGACTTCCAGTTGCTATGACTGCTGTGATAGGAATAACACAGCTGCAGCAAAAGCTGGTTTTTTGCCTTCAACCCCAGTTAGTACCCGTGGCAGTTGCCCCACCCTAGTTACACCACTGTAGGAATCAATAATGTAGGTCATGTTTTTACGGCAGAAATTTGCATTTTTGAAAGCCATAACTAAAAAAAACTATCCACCATGAACTTTTGGACAACCAACTGAACATGAATGACCTTGGTAGCTAAGAGTGCAAATCCTTGACCTCATAAGCAGGGAACATGGAGTGGAAGTATGGTGGTGTCATTACCACTATACAGCATTAGTGAGATCATTATGGAAATAACAGTGCCCAGTTCGGGTTTCCACAATTTACAAATAATGTTGTCAAATTGGGTAGAGTTGGAAAAGAGAACTAAAGAAAAAGTTTGACATCCGGAAATCTTGACTTGCAGAGATATCGAATCTAGTTACAGTATTCAAGAGCTTGCGGAGACACTAAAAGCAAGGGATGTAGTTGTCATGGGCGATTTTAATTACCCAGACATCTGCTGGGAGGAGCAGTCAGCCGGGACGGACCGCTCCAGGAGGTTCTTGGCCGAGTTGCAGGACCTCCACTTGATTCAGGAGGTGCACAGTCCCACCAGAGGAGATGCCCTGCTGGACCTGGTCCTGGCCGCAGGCGACGACCTGGTAAGAGGCCTCCAGGTTCTTGACCACCTGGGCAATAGTGATCATCGCGTGCTGGAATTCACCATCCAGCATAGAGTGTCAAGGGCCCGCAGCAAGGTGGTAGCCCTAGACTTCAGGAGGGCCAACTTCAGTGAGATGAGGAGATTAGTGGGAGAGGAACTGGGGTCCTTGAGGGCAGAGGAACTCAGCATCCAAGAGGAGTGGTCGTTCCTTAAGGAAACGATACTCGGGGCCCAAGGGGTGTCCATCCCGACAAGAAGCAAGGCGGGCAGGAGTGTCCAAAAGCCCCCCTGGCTCACCAAGGGTGTCCGGGAATGCCTGCTTGCCAAAAGGGTGGCGTACGCCCGGTGGAAGGGGGGTGTAATCTCCAAAGAGGAGTATACCTCCTCTGCTCGGGCCTGCAGGCGGGCTGTTAGGAAGGCCAAGGCGGAGATAGAGCTCGGATTAGCGTCCAGGATTAAGGATAACAAAAAGTCCTTTTTCAAATATATTGGGAGGATGAAGAAGGCGCCGGGTAATGTGGGGCCCCTGCAGGATATGCGGGGCAATCTGGTGGTTGCGTCAGAGGATAAAGCGGACCTCTTTAACCAATTCTTCACCTCCGTTTTCTTGTGCAGGGACCGGGACTTCCCTGCTGTGATAGAAGCCGGACGCGAGGGGATCGCCTTCAGACCTCAGGTTGGGGAGGACCGGGTTAGAGAGCTTCTGGAGGGGCTGGACGCGTTCAAGTCAGCGGGTCCGGATGCTCTCCACCCCAGGGTGCTGAGGGAGCTGGCTGGGGTTATTGCAGGGCCCCTGGCACGGCTCTACGAGCGATCGTGGTGCTTGGGCCAGGTGCCAGACGATTGGAAGGTAGCTAATGTGGTCCCCATCTTCAAAAAAGGGAAAAGGGAGGACCCGGGCAATTATAGGCCCGTCAGTCTTACCTCAATCCTGGGGAAGCTCTTTGAGAAGATCATCAAGGAGCACATTTGTGATGGGCCGGCATCCGAGATGATGCTCAGGGGCAATCAGCATGGATTTATTAGGGGGAGATCATGTCAGACCAACCTGATTGCCTTTTATGATCAGGTCACAAAGGCCATGGATGCAGGTGTCGCGGTGGATGTAGTCTTTCTGGACTTCAGCAAGGCCTTTGACACCGTCTCTCACCCCATCCTAATTAGTAAACTAGGCGACTGTGGCATAGATGCCTACACGGTCAGATGGATTGCAGATTGGCTGAAGGGTCGCACTCAGAGGGTGGTGGTGGATGGATCATATTCGACTTGGGGGGAGGTGGGTAGTGGAGTCCCTCAGGGCTCGGTCCTGGGCCCTGCGCTGTTCAATGTCTTCATCAGCGATCTTGATGTTGGGGTGGAGAGCAACCTGTTTAAATTCGCTGATGACACCAAAATTTGGGGGGAGGTGAGCACGCTAGCAGGGAGAGAGAGATTGCAGAAGGATCTGGATAGGTTACAGGGGTGGGCAGACAGGAACAGGATGCGTTTCAATACGGACAAGTGCAGGGTGCTGCACTTGGGTAGTAGGAACCAGCAGCACACTTATACGATGGGGAACTCCCTACTTGAGAGCACGGAGGCGGAAAGGGATCTTGGTGTCATTATTGACTCCAAGATGAACATGGGCCGACAATGCGAGGTCATGGTTGGCAGGGCTAACCGGACCTTGTCGTGCATCCACAGGTGCATCTCGAGTAGAGCCAGGGAGGTGATCCTCCCCCTCTATGCGACGCTGGTCAGGCCGCAGCTGGAGTATTGTGTCCAGTTCTGTGCGCCCCATTTCAGGAGGGATGTGGACAACATGGAGAGGGTCCAGAGGAGGGCCACCCGCATGATCCGGGGACAACAGGGCAGACCCTACAGTGAGAGACTGCGGGACTTGAACCTATTCAGCCTCCACAAGAGAAGGCTGAGGGGGGACCTGGTGACCGTCTATAAACTCACTAGGGGGAACCAGAAGGGTTTGGGGGAGACGCTGTTTCCCCTAGCCCCTGCTGGCATAACAAGGAATAATGGGCACAAGTTGATGGAGAGGAGGTACAGATTGGACATCCGAAAAAACTACTTCACAGTCAGGGCGGCTAGGAGCTGGAACCAACTTCCAAGGGAGGTGGTGCTGGCCCCTACCCTGGGGATCTTTAAGAAGAGGCTCTGGCGGGGGGGCGGGCTAGAAGATCTATTACGTCCCTTCCGACCCTAAAACTATGAAACTATGAAGAGATACTTGGAGTGTGAATTTATCATGCTGTATAAGAACTAAATCCACATCAGCCATGTTAAAACTTTTACTTAAATGCTGCAATAATTAAGAAATAGCACCTGTGTCTGGAGAACAATATGAATAGACAGGATTAAGTAATGAGAAGAATCTCTATAGCATCACTGGAGATACTTTGGCACCTCTAAAATATAATCCAAAAACCCAGGTGCTTAGAGTTAGCCAGTAGTAAATACTAAAAACAGGACTGAGTCAGGCTTCCCACTCCTTTCCAGAGGTTATGTACCTTATTAACAGGTATACATTAGGCACCTCCATTATCTCAGGATCCAGAGTGCCATCTAATTGACCAAAGGAGATGGATGTCGTGCTACCTGCCAGGCAGTCAAAAGTTCTTCTCTCATACATCATTCCCTCCTCAACACATCATAATGTGGCAGAGCCCCTAAGCCACACAACTACTATATTGTAGATGCTTGCCAGGTCTTCATCCTGGGTGTGCAGGTGTGCTGTACACATGAGGAGGTGGTCAGCAGTCTGTGGTGCATCACCACACTCACATATTGGACTGTCCTTTAAGCCAATCTTATAGAGCGTGGCATTAGAGCATCCATCTCCAGAGTGAATTCCATTGAGTTTAGTCCACAAGTTGCAGGGGAGTTTGTACCTGGGTGGATAGGGTGTTGAGTTACTTTTGAAGCACTTGAGACAAGAATCAATCTCATCCCACTTTTTATGGAGTTGTTCAAGTGCCCATAGGGTACTGCTCCCACCTCCACACTGTTTCAACAGTACCAGTGCGTCCCATCTGAAGTCAAACTCCCATGACCATTATCCATAGTCAGAGGATAATACGGAAGAGGGATCATGGCTTGACTCTGTGACCCGATTATGTCACCCTGTTTACCAGAATTATTTTTTTCCTTAATCTATGACTGCCTAATGCAAAAATCCATGTGTCATGGGAATAGAGGACCAGAACTCAGATTTACTCCTCCCAATCCCCCCACCCCTCCCCTCCTTGTGGCAACCAAGATCTTGTTGGTCACGCCTAGCAGTTAGGCTGAGGGCGAGGAACCCAAATCTACAACCACAAATCAGGACTAGGCCACAGCCAGGATCTGAACCAACTGGTTATTCTGAGTTCTGGATGCTGAAGATTAGGTCATGGACAGGGAGTTGGGATGGTGGTCAGAAACAACCCAAAGCCAAGGCATCACAATCACAAAGCTACAAGTCAAGTCAGAGTCAGGAATCAAAAGCCACAGATCACACCAGACTCAGAGAGCCAGGGGGAGTAAGTCTTGTCTGTCTTGCTGTGTTTAAGGCTGTTTTGTGACAGGATCAGCTACCTGCCAGCACAGCAGCCAATGACTGACTGATAGAAGGATGACTCATTGCATTTCCTAGGGGAGTATCCACATCATTGGGCTACAGAATAATGCTCCATTTTGCTTGTGTTCCCCCTGGCCCTATAACTTTTGCATTCTTTTCCTGGCCCTATGACCTCTCACTTTAACAGGGTTCCCCCACTCAGCCTACCCTATACCCAGTACTCTAGTCTTAGTCTAAGTCCTGTCAACGTGAAACTAAAACATGCAATTCTTTACAGTCTAAGTTTATTTAAAGTTGTAGCAGAAAGCCTCCTTTTCCTCTTGCCTGCATTTGCTCTCCCCTCTTTGGATATGTTTCTCTTTTTCTACCTTTTCTTCCTTCCTCTCCCTTTCACTTTAAGATAAGGAATTGTATTTTAAACTTTGTATGTGTGCATTTTGTATCTCCCCTTGTAGTTTGGTATTTTTATCTATTTGTGTGCCATGGCATTTGTAGCTTATATTTTATACTCCTCACCTTTCAACTTTCAACTAAATGTGTTTAGTTTCATAAGTAAGTTATACATTGTAACAATGTTAACAAGGGCAGGAATCAAACTGCCCTTCTCTGTTTCAGGCTGGCCCCTGAAAGAGTGAGTGAATCAGTGATTGAATGTGTAACGTGATTGAATGTGTAACATGGAAGCAGGCAGCAATTATCACCTGGAAGCTGTAGATCAGCCAAGGGAAGAACTCAATAGAAGACAATGTAACAACCGGGAAATCTCTAAACATCACTGATCAAGGGCTAGAAGCCCTGGCCTGAGTTAATCAATGCCAGGGACCAACTTTTGGGCTGAATATCTCCAGATCAACTGCTCCCAGAGCCCTATTCAAAATTCATCAACGGACTCCCAAACCTGCACAGACATGCGGTCGACCCCTGGGGCTGACAGATGCCGTCCAGTAGCCACCGAGTGGGGGGAAGTCCCACGAGGGTCAATGACCCCTGGATTGGGCAAACCTGAAAACTGGGGAGTCACCAAAGTCTGCCGAGGACAGATAAAAGGCAGTGAAAAGTGACCCTCAGTGGCGCCCTCTTGATCTCCAACTCGACCAAACCTGTCCAGTCAGAAGGACCAGCCGACGACCCCCTTCTGGAAGATAACACCACGCTGAAAGAAGCCTCAACGACAGACTCCAGCGCTTGTAGAATAGGTATACCTGACTCTGTAGCCTGCTACTGTGTGTGCATGTGTGCATGTGTGGGGACCAGACCCAAGGTTTATGATTACAGTGTTTCAATCTGCCTAATAAACTAGAATTTTAAGGATCCCGAGTTGGACATTTGTAGCCAACAAAGTGAGGATACTCAACTATCCAAAAAAAATGATCAAAGGGCATGGTGGATTCTATTGCTACTTGGAATCTTTATATCTAGACTAGATTTCTTCCTAAACAGGTGAGGTAGCACAACCAGAAGTTACTGGGTTTGAGGCAGGAATCTCTTGTCACCATTCTTTGGCCTGTATCATGTAGGTCAGATTAGATGACCATAATAGTCCTTCCTGGCTTAAAATTGCTTTAGCTATGACTAGCAGATAGTAGTCTACTAATGCTTAGCAGTGACATATCACTTTTATTCTTGATAATGATTAATTACTGGTAATCCTCACTGCATCTCTAGGTTTTACAGATGGAAAAACTGATGCAGAGGGATTAAGTGACTTGCTGAAAACAGTAGCAGGAATTGTTAAAGCCAAGATGGGAACTCAGGATGGCTTAGAGTCTGTGCTTAGAATGCTGAAGTTTTCTATTGCAAACCCAAAGTCAAACGGGAAATCTGCTCAGATATGTGGGAAAGATCCTTTTTTTACCAGTATTTTTAACCTAACTGTAGCGATTTTAAGGAAAACCATCATCTCTAGTTACATAGGTAAAAATCCAGAGAGGAACTCTGTTCAGCAGAGTTGTTCTGCTCTTATGCCTAAGATTAGTATTTTGCTTTTCAGATTTTAAGATCATGGATTCTATCCTTCATGAACAGTTCCTGATGAATGTGTTGGTTTTGCTGTATAGTCATGGTTTGTTACCTTCCTCCAGGAAATGTCATTAAATGGCAGATGACTATTCTCTACCTAAAAAATGTCCAAATAATCATCACTGGTAATTTAACCTTGATAGGTTCCTAGGCTTCCTCACTATTAATGTTTATTTAACATGTCATATTTTGTTTATCCACAGGACAAAGCAGTGTACTTGCCCTTGAATGACACTATTTCAACAGATTCTCTAGCCTGTGCTCCATTTGTAAAAAGCTTTAGATATTTCTTGATAAAAGCAAGCTAGGAATCCAGGATAAGCCTTTATTTATGACATCTGAAATCTTTCAAATATGATAGCCCAGTACATCTGAATTAACAAGATTTTATTATCTCATTGTAGGGACTGAGACTTTCCCAAGAAAAGAAAAATAAAACAAAAAGATCTCCTACGGTGATAGGGGATTTAAAAGGAGCTGATTATTTATGTGGGGTTTTTTTACTATTATTATACACAGTAAGAATGACATGCAGAAAGCAAAATGATAGATTTTTTCTCTTGAGCAAACAACTTGTTTCTGACCTAGAGCCCTCATCTCCTATATTCCTCATATAATACAATACAATACTTATGTAATACTTCATTTCCACATAACAGCATAGGACCCTCTCCATTCTTATCCTGCCCCCTTACCCACAAAGGAGCAGTGAATTAGGCCCTCAATCTGCAATGACATTAGGGATTCAGGAAAAGCCAGGATAAGTCCACATGAAAACCATTCACCCCAACTTTCTGCCATTCTCTACGTAGCACTGTACTGGAATACTTCTACTACAATAGGCCTCACCAGAGGCCTGAGGCTATTTCCTTTCCATTATTTTCTATCTGACAAGACAAAGATGTGTATGCATGTGTGTGACATTCTGACTTTCCTCCTACTATGCTGTCTCATGGATAAGGAACTACATACTCACAGAGAGTTCTGCAACTGGCTGAAGAAGAGAGAAAGTGGTAGCTGAATTCTTCTTGCCCACATAAGTCAAGGGAGAATGATCTTCATTTATTTAAAAGGATTTTCCTGTTTTGTCTCCCAGATTTAGTTTTCTAAAAAAAACCCCAGCAGTAGTAGGCAGATACAAAAATCTTATAAACCATTTGAATAAAGGTGACGTGATAAAAAAACACTTCCTACCTGATGTAATGCAATGTCTTAGTCCAGCAAAGTTTTAGCTTGTATGCTACAATGCTACAACGTCTACTGCATAGTTTTTGCTGTTGGGAAGACAACAGTAAATCTTCTGTGAGAAGAAGGAAGGCTGAGCCTTGTGTTTAAGACTCTGGCTCAGGATTTAAGAGACCTAAATATAATTCCCAGCTCAGTAGCTGCTCTGTTTCTCTGTGCCTCATATGCAATGACAATAATATTCTCCGAACATATAGGGTAAATGACAATAAATGCACTTAACTTCCTAATGACAGTGGGTGCCAGAGATGAATCTAGAGAGGTAGAATAACTTCATCGTTCTCAGAATCTCCTTGTCCCTGTGGGGACATGCTATTCTTAAGTGATCTTGAATATGAGCACTGAATATTCAAATTGTGTATGAGTCACAAAAGAGAATGAGGGAAAAACAGTAGCGAAAGATGTGAAATCAGCTTGCAATAAACCATCAAAACAGTAGGACTTTTTTTTTTCTCTTTGAAAAATTTGGCTGTAATTTGGGCTTGGGGAATTCAGGTTTGGAAAGATGCTTCAGCTTGCAATCTGATAACTTCCTGTGCCACTGCAGACTTCACTGTAAAATAATGAAAAAGAAAGCTGAGCAGACCCAGGAGATTTCATTAGCATGGTCTCTTCTACCCTTGTAGCTATCGATGGCATGGGCCTATGTCTAAGAGAACTATTATTGCTGTTGCAATATTGACCTCTTTGCTCAATAGAAAAAATCTACAGCCTTGTTACAGCTCAGCACATTTTCATGGACCTCTCTTAAGCCCACAAACCTTAACATTAGTATTCTGGGCATATGTCCTTCTCAAGCAATGGCCCCTTCTGAAGGAGCTTTTGCTTGGTGTTTTGTTGACTGTGACACATCTGTCATCTAAAACCAGAGTGGTTGTGAGGCATAGAGGGTTAATACCATCCAGTGAGTTTTGAATAAATGGGTGGGGGGAGAGGAAGAGGGGAGGAGATGGGGGAAGAGAATAGCAAAATTTGACAAATGCTTTTCTCAGCATTATGTCAAACATGTTTACAGAACTGCACAATTATTTAAAAAAGGCTGCACCAGAGTCCCTAATTACTATTCTACACAGGGCGGAACACTTCTTCATTATCCCTTTTTGAATTGATTGTGTACATCAAACAGTCAAGATATAAATAAAATATGCCTGCATGCATAATACCCTCACATTAAAGCAGAAGGCAATTAACCTATGATTTTTCATTAATTAAATTAAAATAGCCCTCGAAAAATGTCTCAAATTAAAACAGGTTTCTTATAAGGATTTTTTTTTCCTTCAATGATGCATTTTAGCCTGTTTATAAAATCCATTGGTCGAGCAAAATTACAATAAGTCTCCCCAGCTTTATCAAAGGCCACCAATTTTCTCCTGAGGCTCCAGTATTCTAAATGCTAAGCCCAATTACAATATTAGTTTTATTTTTCCTTTTTCAAAATTTATTTGCAAAGGCTTCTCCACCCTCTTTAACTTATTTCCATTTCCTTTTTCTAATTACAGTGGTGTGTGCTTCACAAAATTATAGTAGCAATTGATCCGGTCAGAAACTTGGCAGTCAAGCCCTGAGCCTGACAGGAGGTCACTTTTCTTTCTCTAATTTATATATACAATAAAAAAACCCTCTTCTCCCAAATGCCCACATACTGAATGTAGATTGGCACCTGACATGTAGCATCACTTACCTCTTCTCAACAACCTCCCAATCTCCTGCCCTTTATCTGAATACATTCCATGCCCATGATTTAATTCTTGTAAATAGGTAGCTCTGAAAACACCTTGAAAAATCCTATTCGAATTACCATCATTAGGTTGTGCTGATATACCTACAACCTGGGCAAAAGGGCAAGTAGAACCATATCAGGAGCCAAAATACTAACTATCTAACAGTAATATTACCACAACAGAGCTGCAGCCATTTGTCTTTCCCAAATTTAAAGGGACTATTTATTACACAGAAGGAAAGTATCTCCTGGGAGTATGTCACAGACCTAGATAGAAAACATGCTGGGTTTCTCACAATCAGTCTGGCGTGTTTGAAATAGCTACAGCCATTTGTTTTCCTTTGATATTGAGATTCTATGAAAATGGCTACCTGCCTTTTTAAATAGCTGCTTCATCCTGCATTTAAATATTTCCACCATTGCACCAGAAGAGTTGCATCATTTATGTTCTGGGAAGCTATGGTGAAAGGTGGAATACAGCTATATAAACAGATGTGTAACAATATACACATGAAGAGTAAGGACACGGTGTGAAAGGCTTTGATGTTTTTAAGGTATAGAAGTCAAGGGTTTTTTTAAATAAATATTAACATTTCTGCAAGTCTTTACATTTTAAGATTTGTCCTATTTAGTAATAAAACAGCAACAATAATAAGCTAGTTAAGCATGTTGCTGTGACTTTCAAACAACACAGTGACAGCTTTAGAGCAAGCTGAATACTGTTCCCCTCTTGCATAAGGAATGGAATACTCATTCCATTGAGTCCCCCATGCTTGATGAAGCCATGTCCCCATGATCCTGAGAACAGTCAAGCCAAGTGCCAAAGGAGATGATGGAGCTAAACATCCATACCATACAACAGGGCCATGCAAAACCCCTCAGAATGAAGTCCTTATCTGCATGAGACACCACAAAGTATGCTTCACCAACTTGCTCTAGTCAACACGCCAAAGTCTGAACAAATATGAACTCTTTTTAGAGAGTCTACCTATCTTCTTGGAAACTGTGGAATCACCAAACATCTGCAGCCACATAACACACCTTTTGTTAGTCAAGTCAAATGCAGTACTACAGGATCCTTCAGGGAATGAAGGGCCCTTCAGCGTCCCTACAGGGAATTAAAAAGCAAGATTTAGTTGCAAGTCTATTCTGGCAATATTACCCATCTCTGACTCAGAATGTCTTGAAGTCCATCTCCCTCCCTGCACTGGCAATGGAGCTCATATTAGAGTGTCCTAACATCTCAGTTCTTTCATTCAAACTCTAGTCAGGTTGTTTTCACATATGCTGCCTCTCTTGGCTGCTAGTCATGAAAAGGTAAGGTCTGATTATTGGTTTTCTGTTGCATCCCTGAAGTATTTCTATTCACATGTTGACAGCTCTTGTGCCTTCATTCAAACCAGCCCAGACGTGTTTAGGTGATCAGTAACGGTCTCTTAGTCTCTTTTTCCAGAGGAGTAATTAACCCCTTCAGTCTTAGTAGGGTGCAGTACAAAAATGAGTGGGTAAACTGAGTCAATACATGCTTTTCAGAAAAAATAACAGAGATATTCCCCACAGTTTCTATTTAAGATCTGTAATTTTATGAAGAATTATAGGAAATGTCACATAATAAAATGCATTTGTTATGTACCAGCATGTGTTTGACACATATTTGACTAATTAATCTCATTTTCCTTCCCAGTGCAAAATTTAAGCTATGAAATGCACAGTAACCCTTAACCCAGGTCACAGCAGAAGCTCAGTCAGAAGATTAATTATGCCAGGTGTTTTTAAGTGTGGGGGGTAGATATTTTGACATTTGTTTTTATGTTTGATTTCTTCCCAAAAAGAGCACTTAGAAATTTAGATTAAAAATTAATTTGGTAATAAAGGGGAAAGGTGTTGGGAGTCAGAGAGGGACAATACAAGTACTACTCCTTGGTCTACTGATTAAATATTTTCCTCTATTAATTTAGCTGATTTCTCTTCCATAAAGTTCTGTAAGGTGTTCATTAATCTTCCTCTTTAAAGAGGCCTTTAAACTCTCAAACTATCATATATTTCTCTTAATAGTAAATTGGGATATTTTCCTCATCCAAGAAAGTAAAAAATCCCGGATCATAAATTTCTCTTTTAGTTCTTCTGCTGTAGAAATCATAATAGCAGAGAGAAGTAATCTACCTACTGCAGGTAATCAGCAGAGGCTTTTATGTAGCGCAACTAGTCATGCTTCTTATTTGTTATATAGTATAAAAACCCACGCATCTCACATCCCTTTGTTGAATCATTGCCAGAGATCAGACTACATCCTGTTAGACACACTAGCATTTCTAAAGAAATTTTTCATAGTTTAATATTCCTGTATTTCCCAGCCAACTAAAATTTCTTTCCAAGCTTCATGGATAAGTTCATGGCACTACTGTGAAAAACACCAGGCATCTAAACCACTGGCTCCATTCTTATGGTGAAATAAACTGTGTTCCAGATTCTCTGCACCACTTTCTGCAGAGAGCTGAGGAAGCTCAGGACAGGGATGAAGACTAGTTCCACTGCAGATTGTAAACTGTTTGTGGCAGGGACTATATTTTGATTCTAGTTGTGCACTACCTAGCACAATGGAGTCCTAAATCCATGACTTGGACTCCTAACAACAACCATAACAGAAACAGTAGATAAATACTAATGCCCTATTTGACTGGTTATCTTGTACCCACAAAGCCAGAGTGCAAAAATCATGCAAAGCAAATGCATTATCCCTGAAGTTGCAGCTGAGGTCATACCGTGGCTTCACCACTTCTCAACGGGCAGAGGGAGCGTACACCATGTTGTTATACCCGCTTCTTTCAAAGAAGCCAGTACATAATCTAGTTACCCAAGATATGGGCTTGCCCAGCCTTTCTCCTCTGAAATCCAAGTGGAGTAGTGTCCTTACTTAGGTGTCAGTATTCTACAGTTTCTGTCTCCCCCCCACCGTCCAACCCCCACTTCCCAACAGCTGTTTTTCCTCTCTTCTGCTCTCTAGTACTAAAAGAAAAGCAAACCTCAAAGTATTTGAATTAAGCAGTGATATTCAATTGGGTAAGAAATGGGGTAAACAAGTTAACCTACCCTTACAAAGAGCAAACTCTACTTCAAAGAATACCTTTTTCATAGCATTGTTGGGTCATTTCCCAATTCCTTTTTTTAATTTGCTTAAAGCTGCTTCACTACAATCTATGAACTTGGTCAAAAACGCAACCGACTAAAATGAACCCCTATCAACAGGAGCAGAAAATGGTCTGATCTTGGAGGCTGCACCTTTAAGAACTTATTTTATCAGGAAATATTAAAGCAGAGTTCTTGCAAGCGTCTTAAGCCCTGAGTAATCACTGTATGCTTCATTGTACCTGGAGTAAAAATGAATAGAGAAAATACTCTGAATGGAAGCATGGGTCACCTAAAAGACCCAGAGTCAAAACTCTCAGGAAACATGGAAAACAACTGGATAAGATGTAAACAGTACTTCACTCAATGTCTGTGAGTAATAAGTGCTAACAATAAACAGGGTCAGAAGGGTTTCTGACAATGGATGACTGAAATACTTGATTCTTTAACCATTTTCAGTTAACTCGGGCTGAGGAGACTAAATATGAAATGGGATTAAAGAAAAATGTAAGGAATGCACATCTTTTAAAGCAAAGGGTACTAAAAACAGATGGAACCACAGATGAATTTATCAGAGATCTATGGCTGAAGAACTATTTCTGCATTACTGGAGGGGCTGAGTCCAGAGAAACCAGATGATTGGGAACTGGGTAGGCCTCAGCTGAAGTGCAATGTCCAGGTTGGAGCACCACATTTAAGATGATGTAGAAGAATGAGAGGAAATGCAGAGATGAAAGGTGAAGACAGTAAAAGAGATGGAAGTATAAACCATATGCTTAGTCTGGAGGAAAGACAAGTAAGCAGGGCATGGTAACAGTTTTCAAATACTTGAAAGTCTGCCATAAATAAGAGGCATAATGAGGCAACAGGTTAAAACTGCACCTGGATACATTTAGATTAAATCTCAGGGGGGAAAAAATCCTATCTGAAAGAACATTAGGACAACAGAAAAAGCTGCCCAGGGAAGCTGTGGAATTTCCTTCTTTGGAAGCCTTCAAGAGGAGACTGAAAAGATACCTGGTCCGGTTCAGGGATGGGGAATAGTGTATACTGTTGGGCTATGTGACCCTTGAAGTCCCCTCCAGCAAAAAAAACCTCAGATGACTATCAGAAAATCTACAATTAAATTTTGGCAAAATAATCATAATTGCCGAGGAAAGGAAGTCACCCAATCCAAAAGGAAATGTATTGGATGGTCAGTAGTCTAACACTATAGACACAACAGAGAATCCAAAATACCACAATAAAAAAGGCAGAAGGGTATGTCGAACTCAAAGTTAGATTCCAGCAAAACAACACACAGAGCTACACAAGCTATGGCCATCAACACAAGCCAAGAAAAAACCTGGCACGTAGAAAAAGATACAGAAAATCCAACTGTCACATACAGATGTTCAAAACACCAGGAAAGGAATCTAAGTTATGTGGTTTTCTCTAAATGGCCTAGTTTAGATTGGGAGCAAGCAGCATACACATTTGCCCTTGTTCGTAGTATCATAGTATCATTGTTGACAGGTGGGGACACAGGCAGCCTGGACTTGCCCAGGCCCACAGGTGGGGGGTGCTTCTGTATGCCTCCCAGAGTGCCCTGCAGGCTCCCCAAGCTGCTAGAGATTGCCAAGCAGAGCTAAGCACCCAGGCCAACCCTGATTGGCTGCCATATGCAGGCAACCACCCCCACAACCCCCCAGCACCAAACCTCCCCCATGCCCACCCTGAGGTTTCTGGAGAGACCCAGAGCAAGGGCCCTCCCTTGTGAATTCCACATGCCTGTCTCCTGGCCTGCCTGAACCTCACCACGGTGCCCTACTGCCTGCACCCAAGCACTCAGACCCAGGAGCTGCAGTGTGTCCTGCTTATTACCCTGCACAACTCAAAGGAGGCTGTGGGACATCATATGCAGCCATCTGGACATGACGTGACAGCTGGTCACGATGGGATGCAGCATTCTGCCCCCCAAGCCAGCAACCGGCCATCCCATGCAAGGCCACCTACTGCACCCTGCACCCACTAAGTATTCTGGACTGAGCAAGTGACTGCCAAGTGACCAATAAACATAAGGCCACCCAGGGTGCCATGAATGTTGGGGTGTTCTGGCACTACCTCCAGATTGTGAAGCTCCAGTTCTGGGCCCATGGCACCAGCAGTGATTGGTGGGAGTCAGTCATCCTGAACACTTGTGACAATGAACAGTGGGTCCAGACCTTCCACATGTGCTGAGCCACTTTCATGGACATCATTGCCCAAGTGACCCCCAACATAGTGCACCAGGACATCAGCATGCGGCCAACCTCAGCAGTCTCTGCTATGTCACTAACCAGCTCAGCAGGAGATGGTCACCTGCAGGAGGTGGTCACCAGTTTCTGCCATATGGGCTTCCCCAACTGTCACCAGTTTCCGCCTTATGGGCTTGCCCCCACAGATGTCACCCATATCCCCACATGGCTGCCAAAAGAGCAAACAAAATTCTGGTGTGCATCAGCCGCTGTGTGGCCAATAGATCCAGGGAGGTACTCCTCCCTCTCTATTCAGTGTTGGTGGGGCCTCAGCTGGAGTACTGTGCCCAGCACTTCAAGAATGATATGGATAAGCTTGAGAGAGTACAAAGAAGGGCCACCCATTTGGTTAAGGGCATGGAGGATCGGCCCTATGAGGAGAGGCTCCAGGAACTGGGTTTGTTCAGCCTGAGGAAGAGAAGGCTGAGAGGTGACTTGATAGTTGCCTACAAGTACATCAGTGGTGGCATCAAGAACTAGGAGAGCAACTATTCAGGAGGAGACCTCAAATGAGGACAAGGACCAATGGGCATAAACAAATAGAAGGCAAATTCAGGTTGGATATAAGGAAAAACTTCTCTGTAAGGGTCACCAGAATCTGCAACACACTTCCAGCAGAGGTGGTGCAGTCACCTCCTTGGAGGTGTTCAAGATGAGGCTAGATGTGCAGCTTGTTGAGCTCATTTGAACCCAATAACTTCCTGCCCATGGCAGAGGACAAGACTTGATGATCGTACAGGTCCCTTCTTGTTCTATGTTTCTATGTTTTTATGATTCTATAATCCTCTGCCCACCCCAAGGCCTGCAGGCATTCATCAACCACAAGGGGTACTTCTCTGTCATCCTGCAGGCCGTCATCTACCACCAGGGCAGCTTCATCCACACTTTTTCCAGCTCAGAAGGCAGTGCCCATGATGCCCACATATACCACAACTGCCCCCTACTCCAGATTATGAAGAGTGGGAACTACACTCCTAGGGTTCCCAGTTTCATCATCCATGCCATTGTTGTCCCTCCCCTCATCATCAGGGATAGGGCTTACCCCCTCCTACCCTGGCTCATGAAGCCCTACACAGGGCAGCTGTACTGCCAAAAGGAGTATGTCAACTACTACCTGAGCAAGTGCTGCATGACTGGGAAGTGTGCCACCTCAAGGAATGCTATCAGGCTCTTAGCACGCACCTCAACATGGAGGAGGACAACCTACCACACATCATCACCATCCTCCACATCTCTGAGACCAGGAAGAAGGTCTTCCACAAAGCCTGGGCAGAGGAGGCACGGCACGCAGACCAGGTTTTGCATACCAAGCACGCGCAATGCAGGGAGGCTGTAGAGATAGAAGCCTTCACTGATGTTGGGGGCACCAGCCCTACACAACTGTTACCAGACTTAATATTAGACTTTAGGTAGTGGCACTGAATTCATAAATGCTTGAATAAAAATAGTCTGTTCTCTAAAGAGAGCATTTATTGGGCACAGCAATTTGCAACTTCAAGCACACAACAAAGAACAGAAAAACTTTGCCTAAGCTAAGACACAGGGAGAGCACACACAACTTAGCCTAACTTAAATGCAATACAATAAGCCAAAAAGACAACAGAAAGCTTATGTCATCCCAAAGGCAAAGTGTCTCCTTACAGCCAAGTATTCAAAAAAATCCTTCTGAGGGATCCATAGATCTTAAGTGATGAGGAGATTCCACAGGCCTCATCTTTGCCTGGGTTTTTATAGGTGAATCTGCACCTCCTTCTCCCCATTGAGAGCCTTGAACATAGCATGCTTTTCACATCCCATATCACACGCCCCTCACAACTCTCATGCATTCAGTGTCTTTGTCTCTTCCCAGGTATTCAAGTCTCTTGACCCTTACAGGTTCTACTTTGAAATGTAAATGTAGTTCCCTGCTTTCTTTGGTCACACCAGCCCAAGCAGTCTGGGACCCTCCCCTGCTATCTTAGATCCATCTCCAGCACACACTTGTGATGATTGTGCCATGCCTTTGCCAACAAAGCAGCAGGGAGTCTGGATCCATGAAGCACCGGCTAACCACCTCTTGGCCCTTGGGGCCAGGAGCAATCCCTGGATGAGTGGGGGTGGAGAGCTTCAAGTCCCCAAGTACCTTTGCCCTGGCACCAGGTGATGGATCTCCTACCCTGGGCTCTTCTGGCCCTGTTCCTCTCCCCAACTCCCCTAAGGGGCACATACGGGATGCAGGGGAATGCAGCACAAGGAAGAAATGTGCCTTAGTTTACAATGTTGCAGTTGCCAAACTTTTCTTTTTTTTAACAAAGAAAACCTCTTGAACATTGCCCATGTCGGAACTTGGTCCCTTTTCCCATTGACACAAACCAGCCTTTGGAGGGGGCAGGGGAGGTTTGTGAAAGGGGCAAAATAACCTGGAGGGGTGGTTAAGATGGGAAATGGGAAGGGGGAACTCAACACAGAAATTTGGAGGGGAGACATAGGAAAGGGGATTTTAGACCTGGCACACTGATTCACAGACTTGAGGGTGAAGGAACTTCTCCATGTAGGAGCTGGAAAAGTGGGTGATCCCAGACCCACTGTCTGCCTGAGAGGGCTGGAGGCTTGGAGGGAGGTGGCCTCTCCTGCCACCATCAGCCTGAGGGGCTGTAGGCTCTCTGAGGGAGTAAGTGCTGGTGCCAGTCAGGGGTGTCAAGCCTGGCTCCAAAGCAGTCCAGGACCCTGTCCGTAAACCCCCTCTCTCCTGGCACCAGGACTCTCCCAGGTCCACAAAGGTGCATGCTGCCTCCTCAGAACAGTGAGTAGCCATCTCGAGCCCCTGTTCCTGCAGTTTGGCAGCCCGGGTATAAGCATTCCCCAGCCTAAGGATGTACCCCCTTCACATCTAGAGTCCCTCCTTATGCCAGTCCCACAGCTCCTGGTGCCAGGACTCAGCTGTGTGTGCCCAGTGCTCAGAGGCAGTGACCAAGGCCTACAGCATTTCCTTTTTGCTTCTTTGACACCTCCTACAGGCATCTCACATGTTCTGTAGCTGTGCAGCACATCTGGAAGTGGGGCAGCAAAGAGGTGTCAGAGTAGTAGGAACAGAACATCAGTGGCAGCTGTATCAGGAACAGCATCCTAGAAGCCTCACGTTTGGCCATGGTCCATGGTCCACAAGGTCAAGGACCAGGGAGATAGGGGGTTCCTACAAGATGGAAAGCATAGCCGTGTCCTAGGTCGCAATGTCCATTGTATCGGAGCTTCCCTCTATTTCTGTGCCCCATGCTCTGTGCACTTGACAATGCCTAAGAAGATGTTAAGTTCAGCTGCAGGTGCACCTCCACTCCCAAATCCTGTGATGATCCAGAGGCTAGTGCCAACAGGCTGGAGTCCTTGGAGACTGTTGTCTTCGATATACCTTGTGACCCGTAGCCCTCAAGGACCTGCTCATGGGTGCTTGGTTGTCCTGTCATCCCGGGGCCTTCTTGTGCCTTCTCCTGCAGTGAGGCTCCTGCCCCCCCAGTGGTGCCATAGGTGTGCAGGGTGGTGATAGCCCTATCTGTGGTGAGGAAGTGGGACAGCTCCTCATAAAAAGGCATGCTCTGCTTCCTGACCCCAGACTTTTTATTGGTGTCATGCACACACTTGTAATGGATCTTCATCCATTTCATTTTGGCCCAGCACTGCACCCAGTCCCTGGTGTGGCCCCACACCTGCATCTGTTGGACAGTTCACTTGGAATATGTCCCTGTTACAGTCCCCTTTGCAGAGCTGGTGCTGGGTCTAGTTCTTGCCTCAGAATGTGAAAAGATCCCTCATCTCCCCATAGTTCCAGTTGTGTGACAGGGGTTGGGCACTGGAGGAAGACAGGACAGGGTCTTCCATGGTCTATGGCAGTACCCATGGGGTCTCAGTATCCTCAGATGGGTGAAGGTCTAGCTGTGAAGAGGTGGATTGGTAGATGGATGGATGGGAAGAACAGTGGGTGCACATAAGTGCGGGTCCCAGTGTGTGGCTCTCCCTCTCACTCCAAGTGGGTGCAGCCCCTACTCCAGAGTAACTGGGGCTCTACTGGCCAGGCCACCCCCATGACCTCAAACTTTTCAGGGTCTTCCACTAGATTCCCCATAAAGCTCCAGCATGCCTTGGCTTGGAAGTTGCCAGTGTCCTCTACCTGCAACACCAAGGCAGCTGGCTATACCTGAGCTGCTCCTGAAGTTTCCAAGAGCACCTGCCTGCTTGCCCTGGCTTAGATGCTCAATGGCCCCCCACTCCTGGCCCTACTACATTGGACCCCTATGGCTGTGGGCCAAAAAACTCTTGCATCACCCAAGGTGCATGCCATGGGTACCTGCCAGCTGTGGCCAAGCCATGGAGGTCATAAGACCACTTCCATGAAGGCCCAGTCCCAATGTTCTGCCCTCTGCCACTCTGACCCACCAGAAGGGATCAAAATAATGAAAAAGAAAAATTGAGGTAATTTTCCAACGAACAGAAAAGCTGTGAAAAGAGAACACAATATTGCTGATAGAGCCCAGCTGCTGTGTAATGCACAACCCTAGGACAATTTGTCCTTTATGAAGCGCTAGAGAGACTAATGTTTCTGGGAACAATAGAGAGGCACTAGCAGTGCCTACACCTCTTTGGGAAAAAGACAGAACTATTCATGTATCCATAGAACCAAAATAAATATGTAAAAATAGAACTTTTCCCATTACATACAAGTGTAAGCATTTATGAAGAGATGCCTGATGCCCTATATTTCTCTGATAGACCAACATGGTTCTGGTGGGTTCTTATAGAAAAACAGGTCATGCATGTGTACATAATACAAAAACTGTTTGGAAGACAGTGTTTCCAATAGCTGACAGTGTGGTTTGTGTTCAGCACCTAAGATTTTTCTTGGTAACATAAATTGTTGATAGTATAAAGATTACACTAAGCTTTAGCATGGCTCAGTTCAGGGGGGGAAATACAGCAGAATAACATGGTCAGAAGTTCAGAGTAGCTTCAGATAAAAACAGAACTAAAAAGCAAGGTAGTGCAAAGCTTCCGGTGGTGATTCAATCTGGAGGAGATTCGGTGGCCAAATCTCTGAATCTGAATTGAATCGGGACCAATTTAAAGGTCTGAATTGATTCAAACCTCTCTGAATCTTCTTCAAAGGTTCAGAGAGCTTTGATGATTCAGGCAGTCCCTGGTGGCTGCAGCAGGAAGATGCAGCCGGACTCCGAGCTGGTAAGTACTACGGGTGAGAGAAGGAGGGCTGGAGGAGGGGGGAGGGGACCATGGGGGGACCCCTGCCAGCCCCCCTGACTCCCCCCACTCCCCCAGTCCCCCCTCACCCTCCCACCATGGCTGCCCCTGCCTGCCTCAGCTCCTGGTACTTTAAAAGAAAGCCCCAGTGCTCACCAGGTACTGCCGGGCAGGGGGGGTGATCCACGCTGTCCCACACTGCCCCACATTGCATGGGGGGCTCTGCCATGAGCCTCCCTGCTCCTCCAGCCCCCCCACAGGTGCCCCACCTAGTCCAGCTCTGGCCCTTTAAAAAACAAAACAAAACAAGAAAAGCCCTGGGACTCACCACTCCTGCAGAGGCCTCGGGGCTTCAGGGGGCTCGTGCAGAGCCCCCCATGTGGCATGGGGCAATGGGGGGCAGCAGGGATTGCCCCCCACTGGCAGGAGTGATGTGTCTGGGGGGTTTTCAGGAGGGTTTTTTCTTAAAGGGCCAGAGCTGGCCTGGGCGGGGCACCCATGGGGGGACTGGAGAAGTGGGGGGGGGTTGGGGGCTCATGCAGAGCCCCCCCATGCAATGTGGGCCAGTGGAAGCAGCGGGGATCGCACCCTGGCCAGCAGCACCCGCTGAGTCGGGGCTTTTTTTTTTTTAAACAAGTGCCGGGAGCTGGGGCAGGTGGGGCAGCCAGGCTAGGTGGGATGGGCCTAGCTGATTCAGAGATTTGGCTGCTGCCGAATCTCTGAATCAGGTTTGGCTGAATCAAATCGGGACAGTGATTCGAATCACTGAATCGAATCACTGTCCCCCAAATCAGCCAAATCTGAAGTGAATACTAGCCACTTCACACAGGCCTACTAAAAAGTATGAATTCTGTTTAATGAAAATTATATATCTGAAAGAAAAGTTATCACAGCAAGGTTGATACCACAACCCATTATCAACATACCAGTTCTCGCAGACAAAGAAGGGGCACAAAGATTCCTGGAAAAGGTGAATTTTGTAGGTAAATTTGTGCTTAATTTAGCTGCCCAAACCAAGGTCTCTCAAAGCACTTATTTTCAAAAATTTTAATGCACCCAATTATAACAAAGAAACTGAAGAAATTTAAAGACTGGTATCATCAAAAAAAGGCAAAACAAAATTCATGGAAACGTGATTTGGTTAACCTATGGCAAGTCAAGATGTCCTGATTTAAAAAGCTGAGAACGTGTGACATTGTTTAGCCCTGCCATGGGTCCCTAACCTTGGTCTAAAAGGAGATCACAGACTAGTAGCAGGTGATTTAAAATGTAACATTCAGATTAAATCATATGAGAAAAGAGAAGTACATTTAAGATGTGGAAGTTATAGGAGATAATGCTGCAGCAAAATTTCCAAAATGGGATAGAGAATAGGCTTCCTAGAGTGAACTCAGAACAGCAGATAGAACGGACAGAATGCAAAGGTGCATTTGTAGGCAAGAGAGGTTTGTGGAAAAAAATGTGGAATTAGAAAAGAGAAGGAAAAGCTGTCGTGTAATGAAAAAGCAGGTGGACAAAAGAACAAGGCAGAGAAGGTGTAGCTGAAAACCAAATTAATAGAAAACAAAACTGAGCAAAGGAAAATGGAGTGTTATCAAACAGAGAGGGAAAGGAAAGAGAAAGCACTCCCAGAAAACCTAAAACAGTATTTGTTAGGTAAAAATAGAAAATGCTTTAAAGGTTAGTTAAAAAAAAAAACACAATAGATAAAGGACAAAAGAACCTTGATTTATATAAACTGAAAATTATATTTTGGTTACCCTTGGAAGAAAAAATAAAATAACATAGAAAAAAGAGTTAAGTGACAAGGAATCACAATAGTGTAACAATGGGGTGGGGTGAAGGGCAAGGTAAAAATAGCAGTTGCTGCACTGCCTGCATAGCCCACCACCATGCCACACAGCCACTGATGCTGCCCCAGGCACTACCTCTCCTTGGGGTACTCAAACATGTAGTTGCACCTCTGATGATGAAGGATGGAGATTTGGTGGTGGATAAAGTAAAAAGAGCAATTGTAAGGATGAAAAAGGACAAGTAATTGATATCAATGAAGTGACAGCAAATATCATCACAGAAGACACAGAAATCATTGGTTTTTCTAGAGTCAAAGGGACCATATTTCACCTTATGACCAATATTCAGTGATGGGTTCCCTGATTGGTGGCTGATTGGTCTAATTTTGCCTAAAATATATGGGTGCACAGAGTATGGTTTAAAGCAAGGTAGTGTGTTAGGTCCCCTGCATTTTACCGTGGTTATGGAAAGAGTTCGTCAAAAACATGAAGTAGAAAAAAAGGAAATCTGAGTCTGCCTTCAAACTCAGCCTACTTTTGTATGTGGCCTCACGTCACTGTTCAAGCCTAAGCTCTCCAGAGATGCATACAGAGGTGGTATTAACACGTTTCCCTTATAGCAGTATGATCACATTTGGACTCCAGTGGCTTATCTTTCACAGGCACTGGGAAAATGCCAGTTTCAGTGCACTCAAATAGAAAAGGAAGCTTTGAATTGGGTCCACAGGTATAAAGAGCTTCACCTGTTTATTTATAAGATCAGTGTTAGCTGAACATTGCTATTACCCTAAGAATACAGAGATTACTTGTATATGGTTTGCAAGCAAAATAAAAATCAGGGGAAAATTTGGTGGTTGCAGATGCTCTCTAGAGCTTCTGACAAAACTATAGTGCAGTAAAGGGCAATCGATCCAAAAAAAATTCCTATATATGTCAAAGGAAATATAGACAGTCATTGCCAGAGCCACTGCTTAGGATGAGAAAATAATTTAGGTTATTATTGCAGGGTGCCTAGCCTGATATTTTCTCAGTCCCTATTATCTAAGTGAAGAGCACTAAGGGCTAGATAGAATTTGTTTAAAGGCACCAACATGGTTATATAATACATAATATCATAGAAAATTATATATAATATCATAGAAACTGTGTTAAAGAAAATACATGAAGGTTACTTAGTGACTGAAAAAATCTAAGAGAATTATTAGCTATGTTTTATACTGAATTCAAAAAAACACCACCAAGGAAGCTGTTAAAGCCTGTTTCTGTGCCCAAAATCAAGGCTGCGCACCTTCAGGTAGAAGAGCTAATGTTGGGGCACAAGGAAATCGATTCCCTTGAGCAAAATACACATAGATTCATTATATTTTAGTTGGGGGGGGGGAACTATGTTCTATATTGTCCCCACTTTCACAGGCGGATGAAAAATGCTATCCAAATACTAATGCAGCTTCCAAACAAAGATGCAGAATCAGACTGTGAACCATATTTAGCACTATTAAATGACAGAACAGCACAATGACATGTAGTGACCTGTTCACACAGGAACCTGATGACGTTTTGTTCAAGAGAAAATTGCAAACAAAATTGCCCGTGCCAGAGGAAACTATGTCAGTATCAATGAAGACTTGCAAAAATATGAAGAGGGTTAAGGCCAAGGAGCAAAATCAATGAGATCTGCAGTCTCAGGAGCTGCCACCACTTCAAGAAATCATACTGTGCTATCTCATGGAAAGCAACGGCTGGAAACACAGCAGCTGCCCCACAGTTCTGTTGTTAGCACCCAGACAAATACATACTAAGAGAGAAATTGAAGACACCTTCTCAAAATTCCAGAAAGAAGGGACATAAGGGTTTGCAGTTTTGTCCGAGGATCCCCAACCAGCAACAACCATAGCAACTTGAGACAAGAGTTCCCAAACTTGAAACATGAACTTACCACCTCTGATGACAGCAGTGCTGATGCGCTTGGAGAGGCCATAAGAACATAAGAATTGCCATTTACTGGGTCAAACCATGGGTCCATCTAGCCCAGAATCCTGTGTCACACAGTAGCATGGAGTCAATGCTGAACAGGAGAGGGAGCTGGGTATGACCAGGGTTTTTTTTAATATAGTTCCTCTCTCACTTGCAATCTCCAGCATTTAAGGTCTAGGAAATTCTAATTCAGAGGCTGTAACCCTAACTTGCATGTTCAACAGCTAGTGAGACACTTTTTCTCCAAAAATTTGTCCAATCCCTTTTTGAATCTGGCAAAACCAGAGGTGGGCAATTATTGTGGCCAGAGGGCCACTTAGGGAGTTTGGGTGAGCCATCGGAAGCCAGGTCACCCCGCTCCCCTTCCCTACCCTGCAACAGCTCACCCAAATCCCTAAGTGGCCCTCCAACCCAAATCATTTCCCACCCCAGGAAGAGAGAAGAAAAGTTAGCACATGGCCAGGTTGGGCAGGAGCTGTGCCAGCTGCACCCATGTGGCCCAAGGCAGCACATGGGAATACAGCATGGCATCAGCTCTGCCACTATGCTTGGCGTGGCACCAGCTCAGCCACCACACCAGAGACTACGGGTAAGGGAGGGGATGCAGGGAGAAGGGGCTGGGAGCTGCAGATTATCCAGACCTGGCCAGGCCAGTGCCGCACTGTGTTCCCCCCTCTCCCTGTACCCCCTCTCCTGCCCCAAGTCCCCAACACACAGCCAGGGTAGGTCCTGCACTATGCTCCTGTGTGCCAATTCAGGCCTCATGGGTGCAGCTGGCACAACTTCAGCCCAAGCCAGCCACATGCTAGGGACTTGGGGTTGAGCAGGAGCCATGCCTGCTGCTCCAGTTGTACCCATGTGATGGAGCCCAAAGTGGCTTGTGGGAATACAGCATAGCACTGGTGCACCTTCACACCTACCAGGCCCCTGCTTGGCAGACCCCTGATAACCCACAGCTCCTGGCCCTCTTCCCCCTGCACTGCATCCCCCGCCAGCAGGAAGAACCTTACCTGAGCTTCGACTGGCAGGGCACAGGGTTGGAGCAGAGTTCAGACTGCCTCATGGGGCCAAGAGCTCAGCACCCCCTACCTTGGAGCTTACAATGTGGGCTAAGGATTGGGACAAAGCAGGAGGGGAGGTGGCTAGCATAGGGAAGGGAAAAAGGCACTGAAAACCAGAGCATCCATGGGCTGGATACAATTCTCCTTCAGAGTAGCTGCAAGCCAAGTAAAATCATTTGGCAGGCCAGATCTGGCCCACAAGCCATATTTTGTCCACCCTGGGCTAAACTGTCAGCTTCCACAAAATCTGGTGGCAATGAGTTCCACACTGAACTTACATGCTGCATGAAAAAATAACTCCTTTTTGTTAGTTTTATACTTAATACTTACTAGTTTCATTTTGTGACCCCTAGTTCTTGTATTGCAAGAGACAGTAAATCATAAATCTCTATTTACTGTCTCTTCACCATTTAGTATTTTGTAAAGTCTTATATTCCCCCTTCAAGCTCCTCTTCTAAACTGAATAGGCCTCGCCTCTTTAGTCTCTCCTCATATGGAACCCCTTCATACTACTAATCATCCTTGTTGCCCTTCTCTGTATCTTCTCTAGTTTTTCTATAGGTCCAAGTAACAGCATACACAACCTAAAGGACACCTGAACGTTATTAGCAAATCTAATCAGGGCTGGTTATCAATATTTGTAACTGCAATTTATATCAGCATTGTTTTTTAAGTGTTATTTTTATTAATTTTTGTCTTGGAAAGATGATGTAGTGGAGCCTGTACTAGGCCTCCCAAACAGAGTCTGGGCAAGACATTGTGAAGCTCTTACCCAGGACACTGAAACTTTAAACAACACACTTGGACCACTGGACTCCGTATCTACTGTTAGTATTTCAATAAGCCTCATCATCAAAGAAGGGGCACAAAAGCACAATTACATGCTGTATGCCACTTCATTGGGAATGCGTGCCCAGATCAAAAAGTGACTGCAGCTTCTGAAAGAACCCTGTGCAGCTTCAACTCAAATGACAAATTAATGCTTGGCTGAACAGTTGCTCATGTAAAATTTCCCACTATAAGGGACTGAATTGGATTTTCTATTAAAAAACACAAATAATGGATCACTGGCATTTCTTCACGTTAACCCACTTTGCCATGAGAGAAGAGAAAAACATGACAGGTACTAGAAAGCTTTGGTACAAATAACCTGAGACAACTACTTGTTGTCCCGTTGCCTGACAGGAGAGGAGAAGAGCAGTAAACACTAATTCAGGTTCGTCTAATCTGCCTAATATGAAAAGCAGACTTGATTACAACAAACTATACATTTATTAGAACTGTCATTTGAAGTCACAACATTCTGTACATCTAAACCTTAGGAAAGTGGAAAGCAAGGTACGACTTAACATTGCAGATTTCATATGGAAATGTCATATTTTATCTTCTCATGGATGAAAAACAAGCAATTGCAATAAAACTCTTAAATGAACTTAATTACCCTCTTTGGGTGAGAACAAGTCTTGTAGCACAAGTAAAATAGAGGATATTCTGCCTTTTAGTTGCTTTTCTGCCAATCCTGGGGCCTCTGGCATAATTTAAATAGCCCTGAGGGCTGGTATAAGTTTAGCAGCATCCCAGAGGCTTCCCTATGAGATATAGAACCACCAAGGATCTGTCCCACTATCTGATACATTTCTCCCACCCTCAGTCTCACCCCTACTCCCTGTAGCAGAGCTTGGAAGTCGGTCCTCAGGAGGTAGCTTTACAGCCTTTCTTCCTCAGCTCTTGTTCTGGGGGAATTGTCCCTCCCGCAGGAACAAGGGCTCTAAGCTCTCCTTCTTCCCAACTCCAATGTTCTGCACGCAATGTAAAGGAGCTGGAGCAAAGGGGACAATCTTTGCCCTTGAGCTCTATTTTAGTTTATAGCAACTTCTTAAGATTCAAATCAATATGAAAGAGAGAGGAATGTTTTTATTGGCTAGGAGCAAAGACATTTTTAATCACGCTGACCTACTTCTTCAGCCTTGTGGGCTGGGGGGAGGGGAGAGCTAAGTGGAGCAGCATATGGACAGATTCAGACTAGAGGAAGTTATATGTTGTCTACAACTAGGCTCCAAATCCATATGTAATGGGTATAAAGCGGCACTGGAGATTATTTCTGTTTACAGGCGGGAACAGTTGTTCCAAACCCCCTTCTGCCATGCTGGATACAAAGCCCTCACTAGAATTCAGGGATTGTTTTTCATTTTATCAGTAAAAAAGAAAAATAATAGATCATATTTCTCAGGACCCTGAAAAAGTATCATTTAATAATTGGCCAAATTCTTGCACTGTGAAGCAAAGCCAGTGAAATGGGCTGGATTGTTGCTGATATACCAGCTTGAGGGGAGCAATGGAGGACACAATGGGTAACCCCACCCAACCCATAAGACCCCCTCCAAACTGCAGCAGAGCTACTCTGTAATTTAGGGAGAAGTGTGGCATCCTCCTCCCAGCCCCAACTATGACAACAGAACAAGACAATACCACCCACACTGAAAGCCCAGAGAGGAACAGTTCTACCTACATGAATGCCCATAAAGTAGCCATAGGCCCCCTCTACATGTGCAGATTCACACAAATGTGCATTAGATCCCATCGCTCCTTATTGCCAGTGCAAGGGGACCCCAAACCTGGGCTCCCCGTGTGCTAGCAAGAAGCAGGCTCCTGCAGCTGGGAGCACCAAGCATCCCAGTTGAGGGGCTCCCAATCATGGGGGCACCCCATGCACCCCCAGGGCTGGAGGATCACAGTAATCCTCCAGCCCCAGGGGTTTCCCACACCCCCAAAATAGGGGGAACACTTCTGTGCTGCAGTCCTCAGGCCCAAGAGGTTTCCCCACACCCCAGAGCCCTAAGGATCATGGAAGCCATGATCCCCAGGGTCCAGGGGTTTCATGCACCCCTGTACCCTAGGGATTGTTGTTGCCACAGTCTCTAGGGCTCAGGGGTGTGTGAAATCCCTGGAGCTTGAGGCTCATGGCTGCCGTGAATCCTTGGGCTTGGGGGATTTTCACAGGGCATGGTGCACCCCTACGGTTGGGTGCCCAGTCAGCTGATGGGACTCCCAGCAGCAGGGGAGCAGCAACTTAAAGCTCAATAGCAAGCAGCTATAAAGTTAGTACACATGTTCATGGTCTAACTTTATAGCTGGTTGGAGTTTTTTTAGCATTGTTGCTTTTTTAGGTACTTTGCACATGTAGCTAGTCTCCAGGTAATTGCACAGTTAGCCAGTTAATTGTGCAATACCTGTAGAGGGGGTCTTATAGACATGTTTCTGAGGCTTGCTGCTCTCCACATACACCGCTGAAATCAAGGCAGCATCTGACTGTACCTGACATGCTCAATGATGAAGAAGCACTACATTTCAGAAACAGTAGGGTCCCCACTTTGATCATTGTCTCTCCCCCCGCCCCCATCAAATTTTCAGAAAACACATCTCTTCACTGCAAAGTGTACTCTTCTTTGTAGGGCCCTAACAAATTTTTGATAGCTCTTCTTTGAAGTCTGTGCAAGCTATCCAGAGTTTATATTCAATTTCAGTATGAAGAGAGAAACTGAATTATCCTCCATGGGCAAACTCTAAACATCAGAGGAGGAAAAAAGACAGAAGTGAAGCCCACCTGACCAAAACAAAGCCAAGGCAAGAGAGTGAAATTCACTCTGAGCAGGTTGCCTAGCCTGCTGGGTTCTGCAGGCAGGTTTTGCCCCCTGAGGAACTCCTCAGCCAGTCCTCCCAAATGAAGCATAGCTTTTGAGCAGCAAACAAATGAACAAATAAACAAAACAAAACAAAACCCTCCTACCCTGTCTTGGCACTAGGAAACCAGCAGAGCAACTTGGACCTTTCTTAGTAGCAAGCTTGCCTTGCTCGCAGACTTGCCTCCTGCTCGCAAACTCTTCCCTGAGGGTTTGTTCCTTTTCTGCTCTCTCTCCTATGGCACATCCTCGCAAGTGGGAACAGATGTTTCCCTTGGGATCAAAGAGCAGTGGCACACATTTGTGCCGCTGCTAGTTGTCCCCACAAAATGCCCCTGCTCACACACTCTAGTTTGTGGCAAATTGCCCCAGGTGGGGCAGGGAAAGCTGAGGCCAGCACCTAGGCTGGCCCCAGCAGCCTTACATGGGGCCTTGGGGGATTCCCAGAGCGGCAGCAGTGGTGATCTGGGCTCACGGAGCCTGGCCAGTGCCCCATGTGCGGCTCTGGCCGGCCGGGCTCAAGTTTTGGGTGGTGCACGCTGCCCGTCTTTTTTCTGGTGTGGTTTGTTTTGGTTTTTTTGACACTGGGATATCAAAAGAAACCCGCTGTGCTGTAAATTAGCAGAGCAGCAAATACACGCATGTGCGGCACGTGTGGACTATGGCACTGCAGACCAGTTTGCAGCACCACAAACCACACATGTGTACTCATTTGGACCCACCACAGATGTTTTAAGCTGCCAGTGAGATACTTGCTTATTATCCAAATGCCATGCAGCTGGGCTCTCTCAACAGGGTCTGACTGTTCCCTCTTAAAGGGACATACCACCCTGTTACATTCACACACAAAAGAGCTTTGTTAATGGGCATTGTGAACTTTTATAGGTAAGTGAGTTGAGGACAGTCAGAAAGAGAATCTATCCTTACTACTCAGGCAAGGTGTGGGGCTATCTTATGCAATCACTACTAATTATTAAAGTAGTAGAAACTTAAGACATGGACAAGGAACTATACAAAAACAGAACAGAGGGCCCTACGCTAATGGGTCCACAATCCAAAGGCATAGGTACACAATATGATTAATATGTGGTAAATTAATTTTATTAGGTGGTAAAATTATAGTGGACACACAACACACAGACTTAGCATGCAGTAAACCACTTAAATCCAGGTTAAAGTTATCCTTTGAAAAATGTGTAGTGACTTTACTACATGGTAAGTCACTATAAGAAACATGTTATGAATCTACTCCCTAATAAGTCACTATCATCCTGGGAAAACCTTTTGGTCAAAAAAACCCAGTTCTCCTGCCACCCAGTGACCAGACAATGTAATAATGTCTACTATTAGCTGCTATGTTTGAGAAAGTGGATCATGTGTCTACTTCTTTACTACAGAGTAAATTTACTACGGAGTAAAATCTGAGTAAATTACTTCATAATAATCATAGCATGTGTCCATCCCACAAGTGAAAAGAAGAGGCAGTATATGAACTCAGTCAGAGAAATGCAAGGAAATGCTCCAACAATACCATTTAGCGTGATATAATGAGTTGTCTGAGCATATTAGTAGCCTAACAAAACATCATGGTATAGGAGCATTTTAAGGAGATTTTTGGAGAAAGACAATGGGAAAATTTTGAAGAGGTTTAGAGAGAACAGCAATTAGGCATGGGGGGCAGTGTGGGGGAAAACATTTGAAAATGTAAACAAGTGGGCTGTGAGGACTGGCATCAGAGACAGATTGAAGACAGGATTTCACATCCTAATAATACACAAGAGATAACAGGTAATGCAGAAATAGGCCAACAATGGTCTTAAAAGTGACAGTGAGAAGTTTGTCTGTTATGATGGATAGAAAAGGGGTAGCCACTAGAGACTTACAAAGAGAAAGGAACCATGGTTAAAGTGAAAATGATCTGTTTTCAGGATGGATAAGAGTGGGCCAAGATTGCGCTCATCAAAGTCACAAAAGGATGTTGTGGTAACCAAGATGTACAATAATGAGAATTTGGGTTGCATGGCTAGAAAGGAAGGGATGCATTTTATATAAAGATTCTGTGAGAGTTAGAGGCTACCTGGATATAAGAACCTACAGAGGAGATTCTTGTTCAAAGATGACATTCCAATTATGGGCCTGAGTGGCAGGCAGGACATTGATACTATTTACAGTGATAAAAAGGTAGGATGGAGGGCAGGCATGAAGATATGGAAGAGATTAAGAGTTCTGTTTTAGCCATGTTGAGCTGGAGCTGATGACTAACCATCCACAAGATGTCAGAGAGACAGGCCAAGATTCTTATTTGGACAGAAGGAGACAGGGATTGAGCAGAGATACAGACAGTTGTCATCATAAAAATGGTATCTGGGCCAATGCTTGTGGATGAGATTACGCAGAGATAAAGTGTACAGAAAGAGAAGTCTGAGAAGACTACAGCCCCAAGAAGCAGTTACAGAAAGTGAGAAAGAAACTTAAACTATATGATACTTATTAAAACTTATACAGAATCTTTGTCAAGATGAGGAAGGCAGAATAAAAGTTCCACAAGCTGTCACAAGTAGTCAAATTTTTACAGGAAAACTCACAGAAACATGGGCTTTTTAGTCTAATTTTGTGTGAAAAATTTCTTCATCAAAACGTTTCAACTTTTCATTAAAAATTGAAATCTTGCTGAACAAAAATCAGTTTTTAAGCCAATTTTCCATAGAATAAAACCCCATCTTCTGCTTAGCTCTAGTAGTTACCATACCTTTATAGGCATTTCAATAGTGCTCCAATTGGGACTTCCAGTCACTACTATAATAAAATAACCACTAGTTCAATCTATATATGTTAAATTATATTATATTGCTAGTACTTAGGCACAATGAAAATAAATGATATTGGAAATTATGCAGAAGGCCCCAACACTGTGAGGCGTTGGGCTATTTTCATTCTTTAGTGGGGAGCTTACTGTATCATAGGATCAAAATAAGTATAATCAGTCTATATATGGTACACACAAATGATGATTAACAGCCTGAACTTGACCATAGAAGTGCTGACTGGCATATAAGTAAAAGAGACACAGTGGGACTATGCGTCATATTGAAAAAAAACCAGAGCACAAGAATTAATACACTTAAATAAGAGTTGCAAAAGTAAAAATGCCTTTGCTTAAGGTGAATGGTTAAATAAATGGAGTGCTCACTAACCTCCTAGACTCCATTCAAAAATTAAAATTCAGGAAGGATTAAATCTGTCTCACACACATTGTTGCTTGTGATATGCTCCATTTAGTGTTATATGGCAAGGTCATATCTATGACGTCTAGGTTGCTTGAAGTCAGTCAACAATAATTACTTTATTCTTGGCTACCATCCTTTCAAATCAATTCCAATTCTGGCATGTACTCTTCATCAAGCCCTTTATGACTGACTAGTGAGATGAAATTAAAAGTGCTTTCCAAAAATGGACATAGCACAGAAACACCATGTAAGGCATTTAAAACATCAGCTACATATAGAAAGAAAAGGGCCCAAGATAAACAAGATAAACCAGTTAAGGTCTGATTCTTATATGACAGTAGATCTGGTTCAAAGTGCACAGTCTCACAAGGCACTCCGGAGGGTAGTAAAGTACATAATTAGTGCTTCAGCTTCTTAAGTAGAGAGCTCAGATTCTGTGAAAAATAGAGTGCAATGTATTTGCCCCACTCTATTCCATTTTTTTTTTACCATGGATGCACTCCAGTGAAGAGATTCAACATTTTGCTATTTATTTGCTATATCTGTTTGCTATCATTCAGTTTGACTAGTGAGCTAGGAAATTCAAGTTGGAAAACTCAAAATAAAGCCAGTGTTAGCCCAATCATCTAATTTTTTGATTCTGTGTTCAACTATGAGACTAGTATTGTTGAGTTTTCAAATAATTTAATAAATGTAGCTCCTTTTTCAGTTTGAAAATTATCTTCATAAAAGACTTGGAATTTAACATATTTTAAGGTATTATTTAATAAATATGGAAAATTCATTGCTTATAAATTGCTTTAAAACTAGTCATTGTAACTATTGCTTAATATTTGCTAATACATTCTTGTACTGAAATTTCAGTCATCCTAGTCACATGGGCTTATTTCTGCTTCCTGGCAGGATAACTACTAAAAGGCTTTCGAAAGCCACTAAGTGCCTGTTGTGGAGTTATTCACATAAGACTCTATAACAATTTTTATTACCACAAGCTACTTGTGAATAAAATCCCTTGGTATTATTATTCATGGAAAAAAGAATATTTGTTTTGAACTTTTTGCCTAAGACCAAGATTTTCAAAAGGGACCAAATACTTTTGGGTCCCTCATTTTTGGCATGTACAGTATAAGATGCCTTAACAAGAATCTAATTTACAAAGTATTTTTACTATGTACACTTACTCCATAAATACCTGTAAATCATGCCCCAACACAAAGTCTCAACCTGAGCACCCAAGAAACAAAGATACTTGAAATCACTCGTCACTTTTGAAACCCTTGGTCCTTAGTGACTTTTGAAAATGGGATTTAGACATTCTTGAAATTTTTCCTCTAAACCTATTATATCACCTCATACTGTTTCAGTAACATGCCATTATTTGGCATCATCTTTCAGAAATGGTAATTTCAAATAATTTGAAGTCTGTGTTTTTTCTTTTCCTAAAGGAACAGACAATCCACAATAAAAAAAATTTGGTAGGAAGGGACAACACATAACATTTCCATTGACAAGATCATGTGCCAAAAACAACTAAAATAAAGAACATGAGTCACTGTAGAATCACATGGTGGTTGCTTGATGCATCAGTATCAATATGGTGGCTTTGATGAGCCCCACTCCCAGACCTGGCTAGCTTAACGTGGAAATTGAAAAGGCATTTATTAACTCATCTAAAAAGGAGGAAAAAAAGTAGGCAAAATGGGATGCAAGTGGATTATATTATTAAACATCATTCGGTAATTAACACAATGCCACATAAACTTAAAAGAAAATACACAAAAGGGGAAATGAATTAGAATAGCTAAGTGACTGCAGCTCATGTTTGGTTATAAGACACACAGTTGACCCAATGAGACATTTCAAGAAAACAGGAAGATGTCGGCTTAGGGAATAAGAGAGTGAGGGGAGAAAGAGCTGTCATTTATACACCTTTGAAGGAGTTTATGGCAAAAGAAGAGCATCAAAGGTTTTTCAGGAAGCACAGTACTGAATGTTTGGGGCGGAGGTTGTTTTTTTTTTAATTTAAAGCCATGTCACTGCATTGAGGCTAGGCGGTATCTTGCAGAAAGAAAAGTTACAGTTAAATATGTACTTCAGGGGAGGCCATACATTGTGCTCCAATTTAGGATATGTTACATTATATTGTTACAGCACTATTTTCACTTGCTGCAGCAGAAAATGTCTTAATGGGTTTAAAACACATGCCGTCTTCTCCTTCCTTTCCCTCTCCCAATAGGCAGGACATAAAATATAAAGGTGTGAATAACATTTCTGTACTATATGTCTTCCTGAGCAGAATACATGTTGCTAGAAATGCAATTGATGATTCTGTTGAGTTGTATATAATGTACTAAAGGAAGTTAGTTCCATAACAGATTATGTTCTTCAAACCCCCTCTTGTGGCTCTTTGAGGCAATGCAATCTAAAATGGTATTTTTGGACTGATCTTTTGTCTAAACACTGCAGTGGTTGCACAGGAAGGGATGAGATACAGGAGTTCTTATTTTATCTTAGACAATCACACAGCACTTTGTAAAACACCGAACAGATATCCTCCTGCAACAAAATCTGTTAGAGGAGCAGAGGTTTTTAATGTTTTTTCTGAAAAATGAACTGAACATTGTTTGAGCTGCACAGCCTAGTAGAAACACAAGAAAAAAAGCAGTTGGCCACAGGGGTTTTGGAGATAACTGTGCTTGGTATTTTTTTGCCAAGTTTGATAATTTAGTGTGCCTGCATATGTTTGTATTTAACTACAGTATCATTTTTTTCTGACAACCATTTAAATATAAAATTATCCCCCCCCCTCTTCTTGTTGCCTCAGATGGCCTTCTATTAACCTATTAAGCATAGCAGAGATGTCAGGAGACATTTTTGACCTAGCAAAGGACTAGCGATGGGTGGTTGTTGAATCTTGACAAGCATCCATTCTAAGTAGCTTTGGACAAAGAAGTGTTGACAATCTAGAAATAACCAGTCTCCAGGGGTGAGGTTCTGGGGGTGGTAAGGAAGCATTGATCATTTAGTGAGTATTTGAGACTGACTGGATAGTCACCTGACAAGATACTGGAAGTATATAAAAAGAAGGTTCCTCTACTGGCTTCACAGAAGAGAACAAAAGAGAAGGAACAGGAAATAGGAGAATAGAAAGAATCCTAGACTCCTGAGAAAAAGAGTGAGGAAAGTGAAACAGGGTAATTCCAAGTGTTTCTTGTTTTGCCTAGCTCTGTTGATCTCTGGTGCAGCCTGAAAATTAATTTTTTTTTTTTTATTTTCGCATACAGCACCTTGGACTTGTTATCTTCAACTATGACATGTCCCAGAGTACCCACGAGGATAGAGTTCTGGAAAAGTGCAGCATTCAGCCCTCGACTGGGAGGCTGGGTAACTGGGCTGTGCAAAGTTCCACTTACATGAACAGGATCAGACAGACTATGCTCAGAAAGTGACCAGACCAAAGGGGAACTTAAAAACACATGGGTCCAATGCTGGGGTTCAAATACAGCAGCCTGGTGAATTTCCACAGAGGAGGGCACCAATATATCTCTTAGTTGTGTACTCTAACAAAGCATCCTCCTGTAATGAAAGAAGCTAAAGAGTCAGATTTATAGCCTCCAGTTCTGGTAGGGAGGTCTCAATGTGAACATGTGTTGATGTCAATAGTTGTTGTAAAGAGCTCCACAAGTAGGACATCTAAATGCCCTTTCACCCCAGGGGAAGATGGCAGTCTGGGTCTGGCAGCAGGGCCCAGAGACTGCTTCCTGATTGTTCCCTGTGACACTACCTTCAATTTGTTTTGGATGAGTGTTTTACAACAGTTTGGTTGCAAGTGTAGCTAACTGGGCCTGGGGAGAAAGAGTGAAGCTCTGAGAAAGCTGCATGTAGAGAAAAGGGTAGTCCCAGGGAGGACAGAGAGAGATAGAGAAAAAGGAAAGTCCCAGAGAGGAGAGCGGGCATGAGAGTAACTGCAGGGAGGACAGAGTAGAGAGAAAATAATGAAGTCTGAGGAAGGACAGAGGGGACTCGAGTGGCACAGTAAAGGCTGTTTGAGATGTCAGCGCTCTGATTCTCTCCCACCCCCACTTTGAAGAAGAACACACTCCACCTTCCTGGGAGCTGACCAAAAAAGGAGGACCTGTCTGAGACAGGGGTTGCTGCAGATAGCCAAAAAACCCAGGGACTGAGAAGAGCCAGATCCTTGCAGAGCCATGCCAGCCTATCTTCAAAGAGTCCTCTAAGGAGAGGGAGAACCAAATAAGTCGTCTACCTGGGGGCGTCCCAAGGCAGAGCTTCTTCCAAAAGCATCATGACCTGTGACATACCCATTCTCCATTTTTTTGTTGTTGTTAGTAGTAGTTTGAACTCCTAAACCATCAAGTTAGTGAATAAATTTAATAGATGCAAACTTTTTTCCTATCCACATGCTGTGGCATTTGGCTTTCTATGGTCTTTTGTGTCACAATTCAGTGCTATACAAAGACATTCTAGTTAGCTTTAAACAAGTTAGCATGGGTAACTGAGACAGTATAGCTGTTAGTGGAGCACATTGCCTGGATTCATTAGCACTGAACTGTAACCCCACAAATATCACTTCTCTTCTCCAATGTATCTGGGAACCACACTTGTTTGTAAATCAAACTCTTTCCACTGAGCTAACAGGACTGGATGGACGTGTCAGCTATACCAATAGTCTGTTTCCACACTCACAAAGATAATTTTACTGAACAGCATACTGAGACACTAAACTTTTAAAGAGATCAGCTATAAACCACAAAGAAGGGCCCTGCTGGCGGTCTCTCTAACACAAACTGCACATGAATGACTCTTAATATCACCCCAAAGAGATAGAGTATACTATATAGTTTAATAAAAGGACAAAGCAGAGCCCTGAAATGTTTGTAAGTACTTAAATGCTTAACAATATGATTGGAAAGAAGATTTATTTCATGAACAAATAAAGAAAAGGAAACCTCTCTGGATTTGCTGCTAGAATGGCGTACATCTGAAAGTTATGAAAAGCCTATAGTACAGTTAAGGTATCACCTCTGAACCAAGAGTTCTGGAGTTTTGTATTTCTTATGGTACAGTTATTCACTAAATTGTACTCTGACTTACCTTTGCAATGTGCAATGGAGGAAAGATGTACCTCTACTCTGTGCAGTGAAGGAAGGATGATCTTGTGGTTAATATACAGGGCTGATACTGAGTAGCAGCACTGTGCAAAAGACTGTGCTTTTGGGTTCACTTACAGTATGTAAAAAATAATATATTATATTACATTACAATATATTGGGGTGTATACACACACATATACATACACCCCCCAATATATTGTAATGTAATGTAATATTATATATATTCTGGCCCACTTCAGCACATATATATATCCTTTTGTGTCAACCCAAAATAAAGGTCTTCCAGAATTTTCAACAAGCTACAAGTTTAAAAAAAGTTTCAGGTCATTTGAAATGAATTTTTTTAGCCTGCCGTTAAATACAATTGAAGTACATTTCAAAAGTAAACATTGTTTTGAACTGAAAAACTCAAAATATATATTTTACTGTTGCTGTATCAAATAAGAAAAGAGAGAAAAGAAAAACACAATGCTATGTGGTGAATTTGACAGAAATGCATGAAATTTCCTGAAACCAGCCTTTTCAGTAAGTTTCAGCCACAAAGTTTGTCCTAGTTCTGTTTGGGAACTCTGGTATCAATTCCTACCTCTGCCACAGATTTTCTGCTCATTGGCCAAGGTTAGATATAACTCTGTCTTGGGTTGTTTAGCATGGACCTTCTGGGCCTATGCAGGATCAAACTGAAGCCAACGAGATTCTGCTGGAGTCCATGCTAGTATACACAAATGCAAGACCAAAGTTTTCAGTTCAGCAG
>NW_005841923.1:1562519-1577519 GCF_000455745.1 Alligator sinensis
TATTCTTGGTTATGAAGTCCTCAGGTACTGTGGTGACAGGGGACATATAAGAGCCAATTAAGTTTTGTTTTATTCTCAAAGCATTGTTTTCTTTTGCATAAAATAAACATTCAAGAGCACTTGGAATCTTAAAAGGATCCTTTGTCGTAATTGGTGGCAGGTCTGTCCATACTTTATAACGACCCTGCAAACTTTCTATCAAATGTTCCATACCCTGGAATAAATTACTAGCACAGCAAATAGCTTTCCATTCCAGCAGTTTTAATTAAGTCAACTCTTCATATCACTAATTTGTCAACATTTAAAAAGGCCATTTTTTGCTGATGTAGATGTTGACATGCTGAGGACTATGGTATTAGTAATTATTCTTAAAGCGTAGTATAAAATGCAGCTGTGCTATTGATTTCCAATATTTAATATTCCATAGTGACCATCATAAAACTAGCTACACTAATAAAATGCAAGTATATTATTCTCAACTCCTTAGCCAACATTTGAGACATATATATTTATTTGAGTAAATACAAGGATGCTGAAAAAGGCTATGCCCTAATGATCATAGCTGATGCAGAAATTGCTCTGATTATGGTTTGAAGGAGTAGGCTCCAAAAGAGAGTATAGATAACCATAATGCATTCTTTTTAAAGAATGCTATAAAACAAATCTACTTTAAAATTGTGAATGCCAATTTTATTAAAGCATGATGACTCTTTATATTCATCTTACTTTTCATTGAATGCTTTTTGTGCTTTGTTTTGCCTGAAGTTTCATTTGAGGGTTCTAGTGAACTGAGGCAAGGCTGTTAAAACTGGTGTTCTGCCCTCAAAGGGTACGCTCACACTTTTTGCATTTTTTATACTGGGAAACAGAATAATCTTTAACATTTAGGGCTTAACAGTTTCTATTCCCATTCTGTACCTCCAGTTTCCAGATTTATTTTGGGCCTGGATATCAATAGAATTTATGGGCTGCAATGGTGATTTTTAAATACATTCAGTATATGCCTAACTTTGTTCTTATTGAACTCCTGTTAGCAATTACACTACTGACTTCAGTATTGCTAAGCACTTTTGAACAGCCCATCCTTAATGTAAGTCTCTGAATATGCAACAGATTGCAAATCGGAGATCTCTGGACCCACAAAGCACTAATTGCAGGATCAGGGCCTTGATAATTACTGCAGATTAGTCAGAAACTTCCAACAAGCAGTGATTAGTTGCGAAGAAGAACTGATATACAGAATAAGTTGTAGAAGCCAGAAAAAAGAACTGGTATGTATAGGTTTTAATCTGCTAAAATGCATATTTGAATGAGGGGGGAAAAACCTAGATATGGTATCTTTTTTTCTTAACCTTCTTGTAATGTGTGTAGACAGGGAGTCTGTCAAGATTTTTTCCCCAAAGAAAAGTTTAACATGTTAAGACATTTTTCAATTGTAGAGCTTCCAAAATTTGCATAAATAATCAGCATCTGTATTTTAACATCATGCTAGGAACTATGTCAATGAAATGTATGGAGATAATGTCAGCAATATAATACTTTACCAATGTTAGCCCTCAATATACATTTTTTCTAATTTTGCTAATATTACATTTTTCTTTCCAAGTCAAGTTTAAAACAGGACTTTTTGCTTCTTATTCCTTATTCCGGGGTTTTAAATTGTGTCACTTTAAGACGCATGTTGTCCTAGAAAATAGCACTTCCAGGTACAAAGCCCCACTTGGCAAATCAGTTCCCTCTGATGATCTTATGTTAGTTCCAGTGGTAATACTTTCAGGTAGTGCCTATTGGACCTCTATTCAGAAGAGAGTTAAGGTACCTAAATCACATCAGCTTGTCTAACTGTCTATCAAAAGCACCGAAACATTTTTTTTTCATTCAGGACAATGCGTATAGTATTCTTTAAATGCTGTGAAATGTCAAAACGAACTAGATTTCTCTGTCCATCTGAAATATATTCAAGGGATGTTTGGTAGGCAAGAAATAACCTTTCTTAACTTAGAACAGTTAAAAAGTCTTAAGGGGATTTATTTTAAATCTTAAGATGTTTAAAATCCCCATTAAAATTAATGAGAATGGCTTTGTTCTTACCTTTGACAATTCAGGAATCCAGTGCTTTTTAGTATGAAAACACTTGAGTCAAGTAATAAGTGACCTCTGAGTATTGCAAAGTGAAGTCTTAAGGTAGAAAATACAAAGCCACTCCTTTAGTCTCTTGCTTTTGCAGAAAGCAGGTGCTCCTAAGTGGGGAACAATTAAATCTGTGAGAATAACTGACAAAACTAATTGAAAAAAAATAACTGGGTCAGCTAAAGCAAAATGTTTTGTTGTTCTCTTAATGAAATGAAAAACTGAAGGGTTTTATTTCAGGTCAGACAAAATGTTTCAAGATGAAAAATCAAATGTCTTATTTTAAAATGACAAAATGGAACACTCCAATTTTTATTTGCTTTTTTTTAGTTCAGTTTTAACAGGAATTCATCATTACTATTAATTAGTCTGAATCTGCATTTTTTGTGGAATAAAATATTCAACCCAGCAAAAGCTTCACCCAGCTCTGGGAACAAGATATTTATTTCTTCCCAAATTATTGTTCAGTCTCTGGAAGTCTGAACATTAGCAAAGAAGCTGAGCATCTTCCTCTCATCTACCTAGATAAATTCAAAACTGTGCACATACCATATCCGCTTTTTTGTTTTAAAAAAGGCATTTAGGTAGCATTCATTCCATTTATCAAGATACTAGAGTTTTTGTTTTGTTTTGGAGTTTTTTGTCTATACAAGGAACACCATACATAGCCAAGCATGAGAAGCATTGCTTCCAGGAGCTAAATAAAACCCATGTAATTCAAAATTGTACATTTCCTAGAAAGGAAGATATGCCAAGGTAGTCAAGGTATCCAAATTATGTCAGTCAAGGTGATATTCAGAGGCATTTTTTTGAGACAATCACATATTGTATAACCCTGCAGTTTAACTGCAGTATTCCTCCAACTGTGGTTGCAGTCCCACAATAACATTATTCATCGACAAGCAAAGGGAAAGGTACTTTAATTAAATCTGCTGGTAGAAGCAATTGTATGAAGAATCTGTGAGGGAAGATTATGAATACTTGGGCAGAATGTTTCTTCTGTTTCCCAACAATTCTGTAAATATTTTAATAGTGTAGCAAAACTGATGCATCCCTAATGAAAAGTTAAGACGCAGCAAAAAAAAGTGATTTGAACCTTTGTACTGATTTTCCCCAAAAAATAGAAGATGTAGCCTGGGGCCATGCAACTTCAACCTTGTTAACTGAGCCACGAGCATCCTCCTAGGAATGGCTCAAATTCACTGCAGACTCACCAGAGCCTTTTAATGGATTCAGCATTAAGCTTCAAATGCAAAAGTTCAACTCGCATGGGCCCATAAAAAGCCTGGACTGCAAAAATAGGCTAGAACAAAAATTCAGTGTGCATTTTTCTTCCTCACCCCCATTTATACGTGGCCTCCTGCTGCAGACTTCTATAACAGGATACATTTTTTAGTAATTTATCAGAATGACTACTTTATTTCATCTTAGAACTAGGTTTTGTTTTTTTGCTGTGAGAATCTGACCATATCTAAAAAAAATTCTGGCCTGGTAATAGTCTAGTATTCTTCCCACTCTGAGAAAACACAAGGGATTTGGGTTTTTTAATACTGAATTAAAAATGACAGGCTGATATTTCAGGTAGCAGTTATTGGCCAAAATGGTCATTTTATGGCATGGCTCAGAACCAAAGCATGAGACACATTCAGAGTTTCTGCATAGGTCATTAGCAACATTTCTTGATGGCCCAAAAAGAAAAAAGAATATGTATTTGGTAAGTATTTCGTGTCCATCTTAGATGGTGCCAACCAAGTGTTCAAAAATGAGTCAGCCTGCAACATTTATGATTTTGACTTAAAAGTTGTGCAATTTTTTAAATACGTTTTGGATTTGTTTTGGCTTTATTTCATTTCAGCACCTTTTGGCCCTCTAGGCTGAGGCTTCAAGGAAAACATTAAATATCAATAAAAATGAGAAAGATTTGGCAACATTAAGAGGGTGAGGTCTGTTGGCACATAGACATTTCATGTTTTCTTCAAAATGCCAGTGGAAGCAAGAGGTTCCTATTTTGCTTCCCATGCTTTAGTGCAGGGGTGGCCAACCTGCAGCACAAGTGTCATAAATGGCATGGGCAGCCTGTGTATGTGGCACACAGCATATTGGGAAGGGGACAGGCAGCACTGCAGGAAGGGAAAAGAAAGCAGATGTCACGTCTCTCTCGTATCAGCAAGTAGCTATGAATGATAATATCCACTCTAATGGGCAAATGCTACCTGTTGGCTCAGACATCACACACAGTTCATTTCAGGCTCCTACAAAGTTCCAGCCAAAGAGTTTAATACTAAATTCCATTGATAAGCTGTTGTTCAAATCATGCAACATGGATGTCAAAATCTGTTGTGGCAAAATGTTACCCTCTGGGAGATAGTGGAACAACACTGCTAGGACAAATCAGTGTGTAAGCTCTTTTTCAACCCTCTCCCCCCAAAGTAAGTCAAAGATGTTTTTGCAGTGTTGATGATAGAGATGGCTGATCTGCATGATGAAGCTGAAAAACAGCCTGCTTCTGTGGAAGCTCCTCCTCTGTGTTACATGCCAGCAGAGATTTGCTCCAAAACAGAAGGAGAGCTGCAATGCAGCATTTTCCTCAGGAACTTTTCAGCTCTGTTACAGTTTCAAGCTTACAATGAAAAGATTTTTGTTTATTGTGTTTAAATACTATTTGAATGGGAGCTGTTCAAGTAGGCAAATGAATCATTACACATCCACAGCACTTTTGTGCTCACCCATCCCAAGGCTATTATGATTAACTAAATTACTTCATGTCCTCTTACAATTAATTTTCTTATTGTTTTATGGTACTGCCTGCTACTAATAATTAGAGGCCTTTAATACTCAGCTATTTGGAAATGAGCTGCCTAGTTGAAAAAGCAGTCATAAAGGAGCTCAGAATATTGGAGCTCACAATTACTAAGCAGGGATGATGGGGGCAGCCACCTCAGAGAAGAGCAAAAAAATGTCCAGGAATGCTTTGTTTTTCAAATCACCGTTTCTCATTTAATATGGCAACTGAGTCCTGAGGAAGCTCACAGCTGCTTGTGTTCTCAGCCTGCATAGATTTCATTAGATGGCCTGCAGAAAGAGCACTGCTGTCATGAAGTGAACAATTGTTTCACAGCTATTATCAATATTAGATAGTCATTAGATGTTAGAAATGATTGCCTTTTCTCCTCAAGCCCATATTACTTTTCCATTATCTGGGCTCCTCTAACTCAGGAAGGGATGTTCATTCTTAAAATGCCATTTAGCATCAGACTAAGTAACCAGTGAGCCACTGGAAGTTGTTTCAACAATAAATCCAAAATGTCTGATCCAACCACCAACTCGCTAGGGAGAACTTTAGCTTTTGGTCCAAACTTTGTATCCCGGTTTCTCGCTAATTTATAATGTCTGATGCACAGACCATGCACTAATCCACAGGTGACTGGTAGTAGGGGCATGTGCCCCCCTGAGATTGGCCCCCTGACTCAGCACTGCTCAGGACGGGTCAGTTTTTTGTCATGCAGGCTGGGGGGGTTTTGTGGGGGGGCACTAAGCCATGGCACAAAAGTATAGGCATGGATATGGGGCTTCTGGCCCACCCCTGGGCCCACCCATGAATTGTGTCCCCCCAGACACAGGAGGCACCAGTCACCCCTGCACTAATCTCTCAGCTCTGTAGTCAAACCCTATTTAAAACACAAGTGAAAATAATTTTGGTGGTTTCATCCCAAGTTTCTGATCCACATCATTAAGCTACAAAGCAAGTCAGGATAATTATTAGACTGGTCAAGGAAAACCCTGGATGAGAAATGCATCAGTCACGTTGATAGAATTTGGCTGATGTAGCAGGTCAGGATTGAAAGACTTTGGCAGAGCTTTGATGAAAGTGCTCATGGTGCCCTTTTGAACTAGATTTGATTCTGAGGTAAGGTCTGTTACTTATATAAGCACCAAATTTATACAACGTTAGCAATAAAGAGGGTTCAGATATTATTTCTCTTCTGTTTTCTAAGAGTTTTTCTCTACTTTAACTGAAATACTGGTTCCATTGAAGTCAGGCGCTACATTTCCAATGACTTTCATTTGGCCAGTTCACTCTGACCTTGAAAAACAAACAAACAAAAAAATGAAGGCAAAGAACAACAACAAAAAACCAGAAACAGAAAAGTATATTCTCGTGAAAGAACAGGGAAAGCACCTGCTGTTACAATCTACATCCCCTCTGCCTCACAGAATGATAGCTGCTTCTGCTCATAGGCAGTCTCCTATGCATTTAAAAGTTACAGCACAGGAAAACAAAATCAACACAGTTGGATACCAACATATATAGATATCAACTACTGCAAAACTTATCTCATGCTTTTCTCTTCATCTTTTGGTAGTCACTTTAGTAGAGAAGCCCAACACATTGGTAGATCATTAATTGAATCTCCATACTCTAGTTTATGAAGCTGGTGATCTGATTGGCTAAAAAATAATCCTAAAGTGACATGTAAAGGCCTTCATTCTTATATTACTTTGACTGGAACACTGCCTTTGTATTAGATGTGTGTATAGTGCACAATACAATGGAGCCCCAATCCCTGCTTGGAGCCTCTAGCCCTGCCTCAATACAAACATTAAGCAACAATCTATTTATTAATCAATCAAATCCCCCTATTCCCAAATATGACAAACTAGTTCACCATAGCTGATCTCTAATGCAGTGAAATAATCATTCCATTTTCACAAAGAGTGAGGATTAATCAGTATGCATCCTAGGGAATCTTCGATACCCGGTGATCCTCCACCACCTAATCTATAAGAAAACTTTTTACTCCAAACTATCTCAGAATTACAATATGGGACACATTCTGGTTGGATCTGCATTATGAAGTAAAAACACAAAGGGCCCTTCCTTTTCTGCTTCCTGACCCTTTCCCTCCATGCATCCACAAGAGGCATTCATTATTTATCTACGTTCTTTAATGAAACAGCCCAGAGTTTAAAAATGTGCAAATCTGAATCCTACTCCTTGATAAGTTAGTTTCCCATCAGCAGCAGTGAAACAATCAGATCTTAAAGAAATTGCCTCTTGTTATTGCCACTCAGATAGTATTCCTCCTTCTACAAGTGACTCAGGTGAATCCTATACAGATAGCTACTGGATTCACTTCACCCACAACCAAAAAAAAAAAAAAAAGAAGAAAATTCAGTGTGGTAGGAAGGATGACACTAACACTGACATACTCCATATAACACCGTGGGTCTGTCTTGGTCCCTACCATTAAAACAAAGACTAGACCAACATCAAAGGCTTATTCAACACATTAAGCCCTTGCTAAACAGACTGATTTTTAGTAGTTTCTTGAATTCTCAGGAATGGTCTTGAACAAAGATATATTGCTTATCAGCACTTTCTAAAAATATTTAAGAGGTACAAATACCTTCAAAACAAATACATAGTTTTTTATTTAAAAAACTATTTCCCCCCCTGACTTTCTCTGAACTGGTAATTACATACGGGTAAAACAATTCCAAATGGCTCATTAATGCTAACATAAATCATGAGATTCCGTTTTGTGGTTTATAATATATTCCCCATTTTTCTATAATGCACATCATAATTTACTCCAAACTATTCATGACTCTTGTACATTGTAAAGAATTATAAGGGTGCAGTTACTGAGAAACTCACTGATTCAACTTTTAGTACAATACTATATTGAAATTTAGGGGAAAAGAAAAAGTTATTCAAAAGGGCAACAATATTTACAAGAAAAGCCATCCTCACAACAACTTCTGACCTGTCTACAATGTATTTATCACCAATATAGTTACATGAGGGCAAGTCTCAGATACATGATTTATACCAGGGCAATCACTCTCACCAGTAAACCTTACCCTCGCTGGACACTAGGTAGTGTGGCAAATGCTGAAGTAAAACCTGAATACCTGAGTGTAGTAACTAAACAGGTGGGTAGGACACCAGCATAAACAAAGCTTTTGTAAATACTTTAGTTGCTGACAGCATGCAAGCTAGAGTTGGGGCGGGGAGGAAAGCAGAGACATGCAATTGCCAAAAAAATCCTCCAAACCAATTAGCTGAGTCACAGAACAAGAAAATAATAAAAATGCAGGTTAATAGATTCCTATGTTTTATTCCATGAGAAAATTCAAATCCATCTTTATTATTTTATGCTGTTGCAATAAAACTGCAGATTACTGTTTAATTTCCTTAAATGGAACAGTATTTCATAGAAAATGGACATCCTCATGGATCCCAGAACTCCTTACCAAGACCTAAGTCTGCATTAATAAAATAGTATTAAATTACCCTGCAGTGGTAATTACTCAGCTTCAGTTCTAAGTTGTAAATGGTAACAAAGAGCCTCCCCCCACCTATAAATATTTGTCATTCTTTAAATACCTGTGGTGCTGATTTGATTTCGATTTTGGTGGGGGTTGCTACCATTCCTCATTAGGGGGACTGCATCCTGATCAAAAACATAAGGAAAAAAGCAGCATGTCCTGATCAAACAGGAGGCAAATTCAAAAGATCTTTATTTTATTCACAGAACACACTGCCAATGGAGACACATTAAAGCAAATTTAATCAAGGTGATATAAACTAATATATAGGTACTGACTTCAGCAGCATAATTTAAGGAAGTAGCTTTCCCTGATTAAGTAGTCAGCTGCCTAGAGAAGACTAACATTGTCAATGAGACTCTTTGATAAAAGATAAGAAAAAGCTGCCCATCCTTTTGCAATTTAAATAAATAACAACAGCTAAACACAGGCAAAAAGCACATAATGGAAAGACAAGTGTCAGTGAAACAGAATGCTCTGACAGCACACTGATATTCTTCTGATGACTCAGGTTTCCTTGTCTTGCTTTAAGTTTCAGATGCTCATTTAAGGCAAGACAGAATAATTTAAAAGTCTGATGACTGAAGTTGTGTAAGCATGTTGTGGTTTTTTATTAGTGCAAATTCTTTGATTCTTCTCTCACTATAGGGTTGCATCTTATATGGCTCTTTGCTACCTAAACAGAGTAACAGCTTTCTGCAGTGCAAAACAAAAAATCCATACTTCTCAATTTCAGTCATAAATCTTGGAAAGTCAAAATAACACTTGAGATGCATTAAATGCTCATTAAAATTAATAAGAATGATTTGATTCTTACAAAGAATACAGCATTGTCTAGTCGAGAAATTGTTTAGTCTCACAGCTAAGCTGAGAGTGTTAAGTCTGGTGGTACCATGTAAAATAGATGACAAAACTTTCTGGAAAAACTCATGAGGCCACCCAGAAAAATAACAACATCACTGTGAGCTGTGTCACCACTTCTTTTTTTCCATGTTTTCCAGGCATTCTGAAAGCAGTTTTTGTCAACCCAGAATTTATAACAACTACAAGATTTATTTTCTTTTTTTCATGTACCCCAGTTTTATACATGTTTCAGGGCCTATTTTACCTTTTCTTCCACAAAAAGCTGTGCTCAGTCAGAAAAGGAAAAACCCTTAAGAATACACAGAATTCTCATGTTTTACAGGAGAAAAAAAATATCTAACACTGGTCCACTTGTGAGTAGTTATTTTTGGATTTCTGTCCGGAGCCCACCAAAAGACATTTCAGGAGGGGTGAGTTTGTGCAGCGGAAAAAACTGAAGTCCAGGAAATGCAATTCCAAAGCTCTGAATGCTAGAAAATAATTCCTGACTAGATCTAATACAGCATTGATTTACTATTCAAAATGTCAAATATAATAAAAGCCTCTAAAAAAATCTTCTCTGGGAGTTATTTTTGTGTGCCATTAGCAGTTTAATAAGCTGCTACAAGCAACCCCCACTTAGTGCTCTTAATTAGTTCCTGAAAAACCGAGCGTTAAGCAAAACGAGCGTTAAGTGAAACCAAAAGTATTTGACAATCCAAGATGGCGACTGCAAGTGTTTTTAATGACCCAAGATGGAAACCATGAGCATTATAACAAAACTCATTGAGCACTAAGTGGAATCAGGTACCAATTTAAAATGAGCGTTATAGCGAAATAGCGCCAAGCAAAACAGCGTTAAGTGTGGGTTGCCTGTATTTTGAAACTTTCCAGATCCTTTAAACAACTAACACTTTGCAGCAGCTAGTCATGAAAACAGTCATTGGTTTACTTCATATAGTGGTAACATAACCGAATAAACAAATTGTTCTGAAGACGGCACCTAATTGGGAGTCAGCCTGGACTTTACCCCTGGCTTCACCACGGATTTGCTATGCAACCGTGAATAAGTTATTTTCATCATCTCCTTTCTTTTACATTTGTCTTCTTTATTTAAAATGTTAATTCCTTAATGAAAGGAGCATCTCTTATAAAATAATAAGTTACAAACTAACACAACGGATTCCCAAACTTTGTCAGAGCCTCCTGGTGCTAATTAACGCAAGATTAGAAATATGTGGGGGAAAAAACTGATTTCACTTAGTTCAATGACAGCTTTACCCTGACTTCAGTGGGACTAGGATTTGAATGTCTTAATTGAATTGGCAATTCCACTATTAGAGACTGTGACTATTTATTGCAGTTTCCCACTGGAATTAAAACAACATGAAAACACGATCAACTCATTAATGCCTAGTTTTAGTCAGCAAATTAAAAGTGATGGGCACAAAGTGTAAATGAACAACAATTCTATAGAAAGAAACTAGAAATAAAATGAACATGCTATATAGTTAATAGAAAAGATTAAGCAAAATCTTAGCATCACAGTAACATAACCAAATGGGTTCTTACTTAAGGCAGGACTACAGTAACTGAAAAACCTCAGGCCAGGCTATAGCCACATTAATCCTCTCTCTCCTTTGAGTCATGAAAGTGCCACCAGATACCTTCATTATAAAGTGGTGCCTCAAGACAATCCCAATTTAGTCCAGACCAGGTGGCCAAACCCCATAGCCAAATAACAAACTCCCCTCTGTAATTGGGTCTACCAAAAGAGGTCAGTACTACAGAACTTCCAAAACACAAGATTTTAAGTAATTGTCTACCATTTCAGGCATTTGAAAGCTTAACTGAAGACTCTTCTAAGCCAGGTGAAGAACTAATGGATTCAGAAGTTGTCGGGCTAGGATATTAAATTGAAAATTAAATTTCAAAAGATGTAATAATCTTTGTGCTCTAATGAGAATGCAATTTTAAAATTATAAACAAATACATCACGCAAGAAGAATGCTACTTGCTATACAATTTTATACAACAAAGAATAAGAGGGGGAGGAAAAAAACATACAGTGAAAGATTGCTTATTTTTAGAATTCGCAAAGCATGAGATCCTATTCTGTAATAATTCAGCTCCTTTAGATTAATAATGCATTTTCTTCCAAAACACTTAGTTATTGGATATTACTATCCAATGCCCATATATGAAAGTTTGCATGAGAAGAAGCAACAGCTTGCAACCTCAGTCAGCTCATTAAAGAAATGCCATTTTCCTACCTTAAATCAATACTAAGATTTTCATTAAGGAGTGCTTAAAGTTGTGTTCCTAAATCTATACTGGGTTCTGGTTTTCAATAGTGCTGAGCAACCAACAGCTTCTATTGTTTAAACAAGACTGTTCTCATGAGTAAAGCTATGCATGTATGCAAGCCTTTATAGAAACAGTCCCTAAGAGTGGAAAGCCATGAAATTGAGACAAACGCATAAAATGCAAAACCTGAAAGAAACTAAGAATAAGTTCTCTCTGACTTCTCTTGTTTCTAGTGTGGTTCAGTGTTACATTTCTTATTTCCATAAAGAAAGGAGACAGAAACTATTTTATGTTGATGGCCTCAGAACATTTTGTTGGCTTCATAAATTAATGTGATTTAAGTTTTTGCCTCTAGGTTTGTGTTGCGCTCTGCAGGGTTTGATGTTGGGTTCTCACCTGAAATCAAATCCTGCAGAGTGCAGTATCTTCTAAAATCAACCCACTGCAAAACAATTTCCAAAACCTAGGAAAGTGTTTCAAAATAAAATCAGCAATATTTTCTTTTCTAGGGCGTGCATAAGATTAAAATAAATATAAAACCTGAACATCCTCCCCTCCCAAGTTTATATTACTGAACGAGGAACTCTCAATATTCAGTATGCTACCTTTCCTACTACTCGTAGTTATGATATTGGCTGCTGAATAGCCACAGCATTTTATCTTGCCTAGTACCAGTGGGTGCACATACACATGCTCTGTACTTTGGAGTCGGCTTATTGGCTCCACAGTAAAGTGTCACAGTCTACACATACTCTGTGCAAGGTGCAGTAAACGAATTTACTCTGCCGTAAGATATGCTGTTGGGGACAGTACTATCTTACAGCGGAGTCAACACCAAAATGCATATGTAGAGGGTGACTAGGGCATACATTGCACCTGGTCAACTCAGCCAGCCAGGAGCTTGCTCTGCCCTGGCTCAAATTGCTGCTGTCCTGGGCATATGTGTAGACACTGCGCCTGGGAGCAGTTGTCTCCGGTGCAAACTGCCCTGGAGTTTATTGCAATGCCCTAATTTCTTATGTAGATGAGCCCACTAAGTGAGCAACTGTCATCACCTTTAACACTAGCTGTTCAATGATAGAAATATTTTCTCCCCACTCTGTCATATCAATGCCCTATAACTTAGGACTGACCTACCTCATCACATTTTATATGCCATAGCAGCTCATAGTAGCATTGCTCTAATTTTTTCTCTAAATATTCTAAAGTTCTGGAATAAAATACAGGGCACAGCATGAAACTGAATCATGGCTTGGAGAGAAGGGTTTAAGTATATCCTTCAGACATGCTGCAATGCCTACAGTGAATGACATGCTCTTAGAACACCATAAAAGAAACCAAGCACTTATCGCAATTAAGTGATATTTTCTGGCCCCTGTACAAGGTATAAAATAAAGGGCCTCTGGCCTCCATTTTGCAACCATGCTGCATCAGAAAGCTTAGGAGTTTGGGATAAGGTTCTAAAATGAAATCAAGATTTTCCTTTTCTGCTAATGGATATTGAAATGCATCAAAATCTTCTTACTTATGATCTCTTATATAGGACTGCAACATAAGACTGAACCAACCCTCAATGATTTTGCTATATGAAAATTGCAATTCTGGCTGTAGTGAACCTGCAATATGGTACAACTGCTCTGTGTGTTAGTGTAACATTGATACAGACATGATACCTAGGACCTAAGCCAAGAGTTTATCAGTTGCCCGCACCAGCACTAACAAATGAGTGATCTTCCAATACGTTAAGTTCTTCTTGTGAGGGACCTCCCCAACAATACTTCAGCAAAACTGAGTGCATTTCCTATACTCCTTTCTCACCCTGAATGGGTCAAATGTAAACAGAATGGGAGAAAAGAATGAAAAAAAGGACAAGTCAGTCCAGAGTGAAGTTTTAGGAGGTGAAATCCATACAACATTCAATTGTGCAAGCATCAAACTCGCTGTGTTGGAAAAATTCAGATGCCAGATACTAGTATAATTAGTCCTAAACATAACACCACACTGCTTTGTTATCATAATCATCCCATATTATTAGTTGGATGCCCAGGCTCACAGGAGGCAAAGGGGAAAATTTACACAAAGTTAAAGGACCCACAAGTCAAAACTATAATATGGAACCAATAGAAGAGAACCTGACCACTGATTTATTTTCTGAATTTTCCCACCAGAAAAGCTAAACAAAGACAACACTTCTGGGTTTCATTTTCTACTCTCTCTCTCTCTCTCTCAACACGTTGCATGCAGAAGGTTTTAAAAAAGGACTTTCTGCATATCAGTACAGCTGTCAGTCAGAACTCACCAACAATTTTTTTTTACTATTGTAATTTAGGGCTTGTGGCTGTTATTTTATGTGACATTTCCCAGGTTGTTAAAGGGACTACTGTATCAGACCTTGGTAAAAAGAAACATTTTCTACCATTTCCTGGTATTATTATTAATAATAACAGTAATAAGCTTAAAGGTACACAGAAGAAACATGTACCTTTTTCTTTTTATTTCATTTGAACAGTCTATTATGGTTTCCTTAATGCTGCCAAAATGACATTCAAAGAACTGGCTCAATTACTCAAGTATTTCCTATTAAATTAGAAGTTATGGACTTTTCAAAGAAATCATCTATTATTTATAACAAAAAAGCTAAGGCAAAGAAACATCTAACCCTCAACATCTTTACAAAACAATCTTACAACTGTAAGAAAGACTGTAAACAGAGCCCAGTTAACTTGCTTGTTTTCTAACAAATTGTTTAAATGTACCACTGCAGAAGCAATGGTAAATGCTGACATTTTCTTATGACACTCAAAAGTCAGGGACATTCCTGATGTATCAGGTATGTACCCACTCAGATGCGTCACCAAAATACTTGTGTGGGATTCTTCCTTACCTGGTCCTTTTAGGAAAGTATTTACAGTAGCATGAAAAAAGAAACACTAACCATTTTATTTATTGACATTTATTGGAGACGGTGGATATTGCAGCCTATGACGTAGATGGTTTGCAGTGTCTCATGTGATTGAATAGTCCAATCTGGGATTTGCATGATCTGTGGCATTGGTTGCAAATGTATGTCATGGTTGGGTGGTTTGGGAGCTGCTTGCTTCCTGCAGACTCTTCTCTTCAAGCTGTTTTTGCCAATTCCTGTCATGGACTTTAATGCCCTGGTGGAGATGATGATGCCACTTGTTCTGATTATTTGCCAAGGTTTCCCATTGGCCAGATCAATTCCAAACGCCTTCATAACTCACTTGCATGCATCTTAATAGCGAAGCTTGGAGCATCCTGTTGTTCTTGTTCCCTCCGATAATTCCCTGTATAGCATGTCCTTGGGTGTATGTCCATCTTTCAATTTCCTCAGATGGCTCAGTCAGTGCAGTCATCTCTACCTGT
>NW_005841923.1:1580019-1619770 GCF_000455745.1 Alligator sinensis
ACACAGCAGCATTAATTTAACCTGACCCCTTCTAAGACCAGTTTGGGGAGGAGGGGCATGTGGTGGCAGATGGTTGAAAGAATTGAGATGACAACAACAAGCTGCTAGTGTTGTCTTTGCTGAGGGGAAACTAATCAAGTCAGGAAGCAACTCAGAGTCCCCCATATCCACATTTGTCTTTATGATGATCATTGTAAAGATTTAGCACAGTGAATCTCAACCAGGGTGCCACAAGGTCCTTTTAAGGATGCTGCACAATATTGCCACTGTTAGGAGAACAAATACCTAGATATGAGTCGCAGGATAAAACTAGAGATTTCAAATAGGAATCTGTAATTTAAACACATTATGATCTGTTGTAATATTTCTGAGTTCTTTCTCATAGAAGAATTGCTCTAATTTTTCCAGAGTCAAAAAACAAGTGAAAACTAAGAGCTCCAAGGGCTGCCTCAACTTTAACAAGTGGTGCCTTGAGTTCAACAAGGGGCACTTTGAGTCAAAAAGTAATCCACTGGTTTACTGTGTGTGGCTACATGGGATAAACTAGTCACAGGACTTGTGTCTTCTTGTAAAGCTGTAGGTGCATCTGGTTTCCTGGAGGCAGCTGCCATTTTATGTTTACAGAAGAGATGAACACTGAGGCCAGGAACAGATATTACATATAAACTTGTCTAAGTGATCAGAAATGGATTAAAAGCCATTCTTGTACAGAGGTTTGGTGCACATAGACCAGTTTAAAAATGGCAGAACCCAGTCTAAGATTGACCAGGTTCAATGTGCACTCAATCTATCGATTTAGGTTAGACTGGTGAATTGAACTTCTGTACCAGATCCCCTATTAATTCAAGTTCAGTCACTGTCCTCCAGCATCCCAGCCTCCTTTGCAGCACCCCATAACCCCTCCCCTTGCAGGGAGATGCACTAGCACCCAGCCCACACACAGCTTCTCCGGCCAATTGTCCAGCAGGCCCAACCCCAAGCTCTCCCAGAACTAAGCCAGCATAGATATTCTTCCCAGCCCCACCTCCTGCCACCTGTCAGCCACAGGCAGTCAGTGGGGGGAAAGCAGGGGGGAAAGGAGGCATCTGTCTCCTGCACAAGTCCTAGGTCCTCCCATGTCCCCTCATCTGGTCATGAAGCACCTCCCATTGTCAGACACACCTGACACTAAGCCCAGGAGAAACCCCCATGCTTGGGCACAGCCCCATGGAGTCCAACCCTGGCTCCTGCATACCACATCTCAGTGACCAGAACCAGGGGCCCTGCCACCCAGACCCCAACATGACCTCCCCTCCCCCCCAGCAAAAGCTAGTGCAGGCAGCTCACCTCTGGTGAGTCAGGGTGGCAGGGGGCAGAACATTAGGACTGGGCCTGCACAAAGGCAACCCTGTGACCTCCATGGCTCAGCCATTGCCAGCAGATACCTGGGCCATGGACACCTGGGGTAGTCCAAGGCTTTTTTGGCCCACAGCTACAGGGTCCCAGAGTACTAAGGTGGGGTGGTTTGGGGGCAATTCATGCTCATGCCTGGCAGCCAATCAGGAGTGACCCAGCTCCTTGACTGCATTCAACAGTCTCCAGCAGCCTGTGGGTACCCCCAGTGTGCAGGCCTTGGCCAGTACTGGCAGCCTGCATGCCTAACCTCCAAAGGGCAAACGTGTATACTGTTTGCTACCAATCTAACCTAGGCTGCTCACACAAAACAACATAACTTATACCTAGGGCTGTGTGTAGACAAAACAAGGGGAATGTGTGCACGGCACTTTAAAGTGGACTAAATGCTTTTCCACTGCTTTAATAGTGTCAGTGTTTGCATGCCTCGGTGGCATATTGCACATTAATTCCAGCTGCTGTAGCAAATTCAGCAACATTATGTGCCTTAAATTATTTGGGGTGCAGCAAACTAAAACTCCTCTGAAGAGTTTTAGTTTGCTGCCCTACCAGCCACGGAGCGAAGCACCTGGCTCTGTGCAGCTCAGGGGCTTTGCAGGAAACCCTGCAGGCAGCCTGGCAGCTCTGCCCAAGAGAGGGGGAAAAAAAAGTGACAAGCCTGATCCATTCCCCCGCCCAACCTCCCCCACACCGCAGATCCTGCCTGCCTGAGCTATGTGGGGGCCCGGTACTTCCCTCCACGGCTGTGATGCCCCCGGGACTGCCCGAGCCAGGTGCCTATGGATGGGTGCTGCCACTGCCATGGAGAGAAGCACCAGCCCCTTCCCACAGCCCTGGGACTGCTCCACCTGCCGGCAGCTTGCCCTCCCCTCCCCACCACCGGAGACCCAGGTAAATGGGTGTGTGCATGACACAGGGGTTTAAAGGGCCCTAAATTGAAGCAGTGTTTTTAAAGACCCATGGCTTCAATTTAGGGTCTCCATGTCATCTACAGTGCTTTTTGAATGTCTGTACTTAGCCTAATGCAGAGAGAGATACAGAGAGAGAACACAAATGTTTGCCATTTATTCAAGAGATAAAAAGCAAGGAAGTTTCTCAAAATGAAACTCCTATAGTGGTTTTCTCTTTTGTGTATAGAGTTGCTTGAAACACTTATCACTGCAGGTTGGTCTAGTTCTAGCTTGTGAATATGGGAGTAAATCATTAAATCAACACAGGCTTGATGTAAGAATTTTTCAGGACTTAAAATGCTGTGCTAAAATTACCGAGCCTGCTTTGTTTTATTTTATATATATCTATATCTCTATATAGTATATATGGTCAATGAACAACAACAAAAAATGTTTTGGTCACTGGTTTAAAAATGCAGACTTCCCATAATCACTGCTTACTTATTTGAATAGAGTTTTAAAACCAAGGTCACTGAAATTACTATGAGCAAGGCAATATTGAATAAGAAGGAAGAATGATTTTAGCTGTTAATAACAAATTTACTATCCATGTCTCTAATGCTCATATCCTCTTTTTTTTTAAGGTAGGATCAGGGAGAAGATATTGAGAAAACTAAGAGAAGTGCAGGAAAATACACATACGAGCCATCATGACGAAGAATGAAACCACACAATAGAATAGTTTTCAGGCACCTAATGCAGAGAATGCTCAAATCAACCTACAGGAGTCCATTTAAATCACAAGCAGACAGAATAATCTACAGAATAAACAAATCTCTGCAGCAAAACCATGCTTCTGATCTTTCTATTCTGAAGTCGGCCCCTGGAATTCTGCAGTATTTCAAGGTCACTCTCTGTGGCAAGGACAAGAGAATTCTGCTGCAAACGTTCAGCAATTCTGCGGCTGTAATAACGCGTAGCCATCTGCAGCTCCCATCTACAGAATCCCCTGTCGCCGCTGAATTCCGGGAGCCAGGACTTTCCATGGTCACAGCAGCACTATCCAATTTAACTCTTTCTGTGCACTTAGGCAATGAAACATTCACAGAAACAAACGTGTGCGCAAAAAAAGAGAGGAAGACAAAGGAATAAATACCAGCATTGAAAAAAACAAAGCAAACCCATTCATCTGGTCAAATGCTGTGTAGTTGCAAGCACAGAAGGGGCAGATCCACAGGAGAGTGAAAAGGTTATGCTGCCATATGCACACCATACAGAACTAGCAGTTTTAAATGCAAGAGAGGCTGCTGACTTCCAGTGTCTGTGGAAGCCAACAGCTGACATCAGTTTGTGAGTTGTTCCACCCAGGCAATCCTGTACTGCCAAGCACTGTTCAGACTTTGGTGGCATAAGGCAAGAGAGAAGAAATAAGGGAAAAGCAGCAATGAAATGACATCTTTAAAGATCATGTCGTTTCTCAACTTCTGTTATCTCTTTGGCTGGGAGAGTTTCCTGGTCTTGATCAAATTCCCTTATGAATGCTTGCTTATATGTTTGCAGCTGTCTGCTCCGTTGATGTTACTTTAAAAGTTAACTCCTTGTACAAGGTGCCAGGTTGGAAGCCAGTATTAGTGACATTTTCTCCATACCCCCTGTACCTATTCAGCCCTTGCAGCAGAAATGTAAGCTTCTGTACATAAACATGAAGGAGCCTTTCACTCTCTGTGACTGCAAAGTCCTTAACTTCTTACTGGTTGTCAGAGAGGCTAGGGACAGACATGCAAAAAGCCTGAACCTAAATTGATTCAATCTTTGCAGGTTAGTCTAACCTGCAGATATGAAACCGATTTGCAAGTGAATAGACTCCCATTTCATTCCAGAAATGCAGGCACATGCCTGCAGTGGCTTAGGCTAGAAGCCGGGGAGGGGGCGCTAGAGCAGTCCTCCCTTCCCTTCCACAGGGAAGCTGAGCTGAGGGTGGGGAGGGGGCATGGCCAGGCCACAGCAGGCCTGAGTAAGGCTGAGGAGGGGTTTAAATCCTCACCTTGGCCTGCACGGTTCAGAGGGTGGGAGAAGAGGGAGCATGGCCAGACATCTGTGGCAGAGGAGGAGGAGGAGGAAGAGGGGAGAGCTCTGCCCATCCCAGCGGCTTACTGACAGCCAGGAGCAATCCAGGCACACAGCACTGCCTGGTCCCAGAAGGGGACTCTTCTTCCTCCTCCCTTTCCCCCACCACTGTGAGACGGGGAGAGGGGCTCTGTGCAGTGCTGGAAGGGGACTCTTCCCCCTCCTCTTCCTCCTTTCCACCCCCACCAGACCTCCAGAGCTGTGGGGTGGGAACATGGGCTCTGTGCAGGGCTGCCTGGCCCCAGAGGGGGACTCTTCCCCTTCCTCCTCCCTCCCCCCGCAAGGCATGGAGGTGGGAGCTCTGTGCAAAGCTGGAGAGGGACTGTGCCTCTGCCCCTCCCCCCCTTGGGGTGGGGAGGGAGGGGCTTGTGCAGGGCTGCCTAGCCCAGCCCAGCCTGGGCATGAGGAGTGGCTGGTCACTGAGCTGCAGCTGCTGGGGGTGGTCCCATCCCCATGGCCCAGGCCGCGGGTAGCTGCACGTCGGGGGCCGCATGTCTCAGCCCTGGCCATGGTAGCCACACGTCGCACATCTCAGCCACATGTCTCAGTCCTGGCCAAGGTAGCCGCACATTGGGGCTGGGCCAGGCCGTGGGGCCACCCCCCAGTGACTGCAGCTCAGAGACAGGGAGACTGAGCCCTGTTAATGAGCACAGCCTGGGGAGAAAAGAGCTGTGCACATGGGCTCTCCCCAGTTTCTCCCCAGGCTGTGCACATGGGCTGTAGCTGGCTACCCAGGCTGGCTCAGAGGTGCGGTGAGGGCTTATGGGTCTGCAGCAAGCCCCTGTGGCAGGCAGCTGCTGGGTTCTGGACCTGCTGGTGCCTCCGAGCTAGCCCGAGTAGTCCCCTGCCCAGCCAGACTGTGCTCACTGACAAGGCTCGGCCTCCCCATCACTGAACTGCAGTCACTGGGGATGGCTCCACCCCTGCAGCCCTGCCTAGGCTGAGTACGGCTGCCTTGGCCAGGGCTGAGTAGGACCAGCCCGGGTTGCAGGGATAGGTCTGCAGATTCAGTGACAGCTGCTCCCTATGCCCAGGCTGGGCCGGGCAGCACCACACAAAGCATCCCTTCCCTACCCCACAGCAGCAGGGGAAAGAGGAAGAGGGGGAAGAGTCCCCCTTTAGACCCAAACAGAGCCCCCCTCCCCACCCCAAGGGGTGGGAGGAACAGGGGGGACAGCCCCCTTCTGAGGCCAGGCAGCCCCGCACAGAGCCCAGAGGGGCTGCTCCACCCCAGCTGCAATCCCCCCTCCCTGCCCCCTTAGCCTTAATGGGGCCATGCCAGAATGGCTGTGGTCCCTGACAGTGGACGAAACTCCCTCCCTGGGCACTCTGACAAAGGCTGCTGCCCCTCCCCATCCCCTCGCTGCTCCAGCAGTGAGACATGGCTAGACGCAATTCCGGTATGGCCCCGTTAAGGTGAAGGGGGCAGGAAGAGGGTTAATTCCTCCCTATGTCCCTTTTGCTCTGCAACTGGGGACTGCCAGCCCAGGCTGCCCCCTCCACCTCTGCCATTCACCTCAGACAGGCTGACCCTGGCTGGGGGGGGGGGGGGGGGGGGGGGGAGGGACCGCTGCAGTGGGGGAAGAAGGGAAGAATTAAACCCCTCCCTGCCCACTTTGCTTTAACAGGGCCATGCCGGCCAGTGTCTCACCACATCCCTGCCCCTGCTCCAGCTCGAGAGCAGAGGGGCAGGGCCAGCCCTGATCTCTGGAGCAGAGAGTACAGCCCAGCCCAGAGAGCATGCTGGGATGCTGGAGGACCAGGAAGGGGTCTGGGACAGAAGTTACATAAACTGGTTTGACCCAAATCAGTTAAGTCTGATCCTACATTCATCCAGATTTATCTTAAACCAGTTTCAGCCATTTTGAAACTGGTTTATGTGCACTGAACTTATGTTCTGTTACAGGCTTAAACCAGTGTCTGATCTCTTGAACTGGTTTATATGTAATTTATGTCCCTAGCTCTACAGTGCAAATTAGGACCAGTGAAAATAAGGTGATAGACTGGTTACAGCACAACATTGGATCCAAAAATTCATCCAGATTCAGATTTTCACAGAACTTGTGGTGTTTTGATCAGGTGTTTTGCTTGGAAGTTTTTAAATTGTGCAACCCTAGTAACAGACCAATATCAAAACCTTCAGAGATTGATGCAGAAGTGTGTATGTTGTCTATTCTCTGAACATTGTCTAAATTACCTAAATCCAGTGAGTTTGCAAAATTAGGAAATGTCTCTTACTACTCATGCAATTTTCACTGCTTCCTGCATTTGAGCTCTCTGGGAACACTCCAAGGAGGCTTTTCATGGCAGACAGTGGTACTTGTGTTTCTGTTCTAGCTGAAGCTGCAAGAACAGCTGAAGCTGTTCTAGCTGAAGCTGCAAGCTCAAGGGGGATCAACAGCAAATTCAAGGGGGCTCAACAGCAAATAGGCAGAGCTCTTTTCTCCCCAGCACCACCTGGGGTGATGAGGAACAATGGTCATAAGCTGATGGAGAATAGGTTTAGGTTGGAGATCAGAAGGCAATATTTTACAGTTAGGGTGGCCAAAATCTGCAACCAACTTCCCGGGGAAGTGGTCCTCGCCCCTACCTTGGGCATATTCAAGAGGAGGTTGGATGATCACCTGTCTGGGGTCTTGTGAACCCAGCATTCATTCCTGCCTGTGGCAGGGGGTCAGGCTAGATGATCTGTTCAGGTCCCTCCTAACCCTAGCTACTATGAAACTATGAAGATGAATGCTGAGATGCATAAAACTGATAGGTAAAATAGTTATACTCAACATGCATAGACTTCCAAGGTTTGGTTCACTGTTGTAAGTACGTGTTTTTACAAATTCCAGTGGAAACTGAGTGGAATTCACCAAGGTCATGGATAGAGATTTTATTTGAGTGAAATATGCCTTTGTAATGCTACAAAAAGCAAGAGTACAAGAGTATAGCTATTCAAGCTGTGTGTAGCACTACAAAGATGCTGAATGTGCTACAATAGTAAGACAAGGTTCCTTGGGTGAATTTGATATCTTTTATTAGACCAACCCAAATGGTTGGAGAATAGTTATTAAGCAAGCTTTTGGGTTCAAAAACCCTTCGTCAGGCTCAGGAAGCTGCAGCAGTTGGTGTGCACTGAGCCTGACGAAGGGTTTTTGAACCCGAAAGCTTGCTTAATAACTATTCTCCAACCATTTGGGTTGGTCTAATAAAAGATATCAAATTCACCCAAGGAACCTTGTCTGCCTATATCCTTAGACCAACACGGCTACAACCTAAACCCCTGTTACAATAGTAATACTTTCAAAGAGAAATGTCTAGATTTTGTATTGTTATATGTAATACCTGTACAGTCACACATAGTGCTCAAGGGGCCTCTAGGACCCCTAATATCCCACAGTCCTTTGTTTCTCCCTCCCCCCCCCCCCCCAGAGATGTGGGTTTTCCAGAAAATTTTGAATTGGAAAATTTTCCAGAAAATTTTCCAATGCCCTAAATAGAGCATGATCTGATTTAGCATGTTTATTTGACTTACATTTAGTAAACAAAACTAAAAAAGTACCCCACATTAACTTTATGTCCCAATAGCCACAAGTATTTGAACTGAAATATTTGATTAGGAAAAAAATTAAATACAGCACACTTAATGTGGTTTAAATGTTATATTCAAACAAATCCAAAGCTTTAAGTGGAAAGAAATTGTTTTTATTGGAATAGTTGTAAAAACGTAAAGACAATACATAGTAGCATGTACTTCCCTTTCATTGTTTATTTAAATTTAAGAAAAAAACCAAAGGCACTGAAAACTATTGACACTAATTTTAGTACACCCAAAGAACTGTGCATGATATGCCATGGTTGTCCACTCACCTACTTCAGCAGAGTTTAACTCTCCTCTACTGAGGTCATTGCAGTACCTCCAGTTTCAATGTCACTGTCTGTTGAATCACTTGCACTACTTATTCCATTTCAGAATCAGATTGAGACAAATCTGAATCAGAACTACTTGAACCACATACTCTTTCGCTAAAGGATGGTTTATGGGCAAGGGAAACTTATCATCACACTGCATCTTCTTCACTAATTGTGCTTCTGACTGATTCTCCAGAAGCAAGAGATTTTGAGAAATAGAAACAAACTCAGTGGTGCACTCATACGTTAATCTATTCCTCTTTTTTGTCTTGGTTAAGCTGAAAGCCTTCCAGCTCCATTCACAAGAAGCTGCTGTTGGTGGAATGCTTAGGATCCTTAGAGCAATCCTGGACAACAGTGGGTGTTACAGTATCCCTTCCACCATGTGAGGAGACATATTCTCTGCTGCCCAACAAATGATGTCTTTTCTCCAAAGTTTTTCTTTTGTGTGGTACTCAGCAATGTCTGTCATTACAGCTATTTTGTCAATGATAGGGACATTCTTAGCTACTTCCATAATTGTATCGAGAGCAGTAGATAATTCATCTTCTGATAAATGTTGTCCTCTGTGTTGAGGATCCAAAAGGTTTGCTGCCAAATGAACTGGATGAGAGCAAAACTCAGATCTCTTATTAGTAAACATTTGTTTTACTAATTCTTTTTTGGATAGAGGTGAAGAAGACAAATCTCTATTAGATTTTCATTCAGTTGTCTGAAAATCTCTGGAATATGTGAAAGGCTTGGTGTATCTCCTTCAAGCTTCTTGATAGCCACTGAAACTGGTAGTAGTAAACTGAATACTCCTTGAACTCGAACCTATAACACATCGTTGTCGAGAATCTGCTTCTGAATAATCTGGGATATTGTGTCATCTATTGAACCACACTGCAAGCAGTTCTTTGTGCGCAGCAAACTATGTAAACACTTTGTAGCCGAGCCCCATCTAGTTTCTCTTGGCAATAAAAGAGCACTTTCCTTCCCCTGCTTGTCTTTCTGTAATTTCTTTAAAGTCTGATTAGCAACATGATGATTATTGAATACTGTAATCGGCCGCCACGTTCACCAGAGCATCTGGCGCATACTGGTTTATCAGACGTTGCCGTTGCCCGCAGGAAAGATGGCCAATTATCGAGTCGGATTCCAGAGGGTCCTCCGGGGTTCTTGTCTGCTATGTCTTTGCTGGAATAAATGTATTTAGTAGGTAGGAAGATATATGTTCGGTCCCTTATGGTCCCCTCCTTCAATCCTCCCATCAGTCTTCCCGTTTTGGGGCTCTGCTTCCCCTACATCCCACCTAACATCAACCAATGATGTTGAATCCTGATCTTCTGGGTTTGGTCACAGTGTTGTTATACGTGTCTTGGCCTTTCAAATCTATATGAATGTTTATGGACGTCCATTCACCTCACTCTTCTTTTGTCACAGTGAGATTGACCTAGCCTTTTCCTGACCCCCGGTTACCTTGACTCCTGGTGTTGGTTCCACTTTCCTTAGTCTGCCATTGCCATGGCATGGACAGCTCTCTCTCCTTCTCTCTGCAGATTCCTGGTGAATCCAATCCCTTTGAGAGACATCAGGAATCCACGGCTCTGCCTCAGGTAAGTATAATACAGCCCTTCTGAGCTTGAAATATCTCCCCCTCTCAGGGCTACCACCACCTTACCTCAGTGGGCCACTGGATGCCCACAGGGGAACCCACTTCTGGTCTCCTGGGCTTCCTATCTGGCAGGGTTTTTATCCCTTGTTCCATGGGCCGGCCGGCACACAGCCATAAAACATGCCCATGCCAGCACGGGAGCTGATCTGGGCTCCTCCCTGGTCAGCTGTTTTTTTGTGGTTTTTTTCTCCTGGTGCAGCACTCTCTCTGGCCATGGTTCAATGCCCGCCACTCCCTTGGCTTGGCACAGCCTCGTGCTGGCTCTGCTCATCTTCTCCCTCAGGTAAGTTCCTTTTTCTTGGGTTCTATTTTTGTTACAAATATCTTCACAATTGCTTTGCAGTTTGCCAGTATTGTCTTTGTTGTATTTATGCTTGCTATGTCTTTTGCCAGAAGACTCAACCCATGAACAAGACAGCCAAATACTATTAAATGAGGATACTTTGCCTTTAAGATTTGTCATGCAGCTTTCATATTACTTTCATTATCAATTACAAGGGCTTGTACCCTGGAGAGACCTGCACTTTCAGTCTCTTCACTCAGTAATTTGGCTATGTATTCACCTCTATGACAAGAAGATTTGGTAGCTATTGCTTACAGGAATATTGGGTCAGGTGTTGCTAACACAATGTTCAATAAAGGATTTCTTTGTATATCAGTCCATCCATCTGACATCAGAGTCAGTGATTCTGCTTGACCAATCCTTTGAATAACCATTGTTTGAACTCTGTCATACTCTGTATCTAAGAGAGAATGTGATACGTGATAACATGATGGTAACTTATATGATGGGCGAATTAGTTTGTAATGTTCCTTCCAGTATTGATTTTCAGTTATGTAAAGAGGTGTACCACTTGCAAATATAGCTCAGGCTAATGTATTATCTGCTTTTCCTTGGTCTTCTTTCGACATTTTGTCCACAAAGCTTGATAAAAAACTTGACTGTCTTGAACAGCTACTCATGGTGGATCGCATATCTGGTGACAGTGATCTTGAAAGTGAGGATCCTGCTTCTTCTTCCCCTAGACCTGGCAGCTCAACATTTGCATTTTCCATTTTTTGCAAATTTGCTATTTCACTTGAGCTACCAAGTTCCAGCAACAAAAGGCAGAAAAGATTTTTATTTTAGCCTATTCTAGTCTGGCCTCATCCATCAGAAAGAAAAGGAGAAGCGTCAGGGAGCTTGCCTCCCTGCCAGAAAGAACACTCTGCTGCTCAACTTGTTGCTTAGTTGCCCTGGGACTAGAGAGCCAAGGGGAAGTATAGTCTGGCCTCTGCCATCAGCCAGAGGACTAAGCTCGCTCTGCTGGGTTGAAATAGTTAACTATTTATCTATTATGTAATTTTTTAAAAAAAATTGTTAAGCCTGAGCCAATTTGGGTGCCTAGTGCAAGCAGAAAAACAGGATACACATATCTTAAGTAAAGAAATAAATAATAGTCCAGAGTTGCATTAACTTTTAAAATTCTAATGTTTTAAAACAATATAGATGCTAGTCTATACTGTGTGCTGTTTAACATATTTATTTGTTTACTTGCATAGGATTCCAGAAGTAGACCTTTCTCAGATTATGTTGTTCCACCACTTTGTTGTATTAGCTTTCTGTATATGGCTTGTACTCCTTCAAGGCAGATTGTACATATTATTAAATGTTTCTTCATTCTTGTTGCATTGTTAGTATATGCTTGCCGGCAATATTTACACCTACCAACTTTCTTCTTTCCTTCAGTGCCTTGAACGTCACTATAATGATGCCACACTAGTTTTTTTCTGATTAGGCATTATTATGACTGCTTCACACCAAAAGCACTAAAAAACCAACAGATCTTATGCAAACACTTCCAACTTCCCCAACTAATTACCATGCTCCAGCACGCTCTGCATCACATGTATTCAGTGTCCCTGCACTTCAAAATGGCATCAGGGGCACTTTAACTAAAGCCCATCAAACAAACTGTAGCTAAAGTGCCCCTGCTTCCATTTTGAAGCGGAGGACACTGAATGCACATGGTGCTGCAGGAACTTTAATTAAAGTGCCTCTTGGAGCTACTTTAACTAAATTGCCCCTCCTCCCCCACCCCCACCCTGTACTTCGGAGCATGTGTAAAGACTCACAGATAATAGTCAATTAATAGCTAATATACCAGATACTAGGCAGTTATTTTGATGTTTGTTGGACACACTTTTGGTCTCAATTTTAATTTTCTATATTCACACACTGGTAAAATATTAACCTGAGCTCCAGTGTCCAAATTAAATAAAACTATTGCTCCTTGCACTTTCACTGGCTACAACCAGTCCCTCTCATTGATTTTGCTCTATACTACCATACCTGTATAAATTCTACTTCCAAGGTATGCTCACCTGTGAGCACTAGAGATGTATGCATTTGGGATCTGCAGCACCTGGCAAAATGGTTCCCTCTGTTACATCTAAAACAGAGCTTTCCAAATGCAGCACATTTGCAGAGACCTCACTGGATCATTCATCTCTCTCTCTATATATATGTCTATAGATAGATAGACGTCAATATCAATATATATCTATAGATATATATAGATATATATATACACATCTATATCTATATACATACTGCTCACACAAAGGCTTTGCTAAAATATTCACCAAAGTAGGCTTGATCAGTAAGCTTGGCTGATGCATGAGCCCCTTACATAAGCAGAGGTTGCAATGCACAGATGTGATCAGTATAATGAAACAAGATGTGCAGTCTTATCATGAGATGGGTGGACAGGTTGTGCTAGGCACAGGATGGTCCAGTGCCTGCACGAGAAGGCTGTAACAGGTTCAGCCAGAACACGATGCCCATGAAGCAAAGCTACAGATGGAATGTAATATGTAATTTGTTTTGATCACTGTATAAAAGGACAATTGGGAATCAGGGGACTTTGTAGTACCCTATGGGAATTTGTGTGATGTTGTGCTGACTACCATATCACAGGTACAAATGCTTTAACTCCTGGTCAGATGTACTTGTTAGGCCAAAGTGTTTTAGGGCTCTGCTTGTAGACAATAAACCTGGCTGAATCTTTACTACTGAACCAAATCTATGGTCATTCTTTAAGACAGGATTGGTGTTGGAATCTCCTGGCTGTGTCCTTGTTGATACCACATTTCCAGAGACTTCGATCACTGACAACACATCAATAACACCAGATGATAGTTTGGTCTTTCACACTTGCTGCACTACTTACCACTCTCCTTGTCAATAGAAAATTCCAACCTGCAAAGTAGCTTCTTACCGACAGAACATTTCACCCTATGAGATAGCTATTTCTGGTCATGTGCTTTCATGCTTACTGCATGGACAGCCCCTTTTGGTGCATTCAGCTCTGTAGTCTGGGCATTCAGAATTATAAAATCATAGAAAATTAGGGTTGAAAGGGACCTCAGGTCATCTAATCCAACTGCCTCCTCAAATCAGGACCATCTCCGACTAGATCATCCCATCCAGGGCTTTGCTGAGCCAGGCTTTAAAAACCTCCAAGGATGTAGATTCCACCACCTCTCTAGGTAACCTCTTTCAGTGCTTCACCACCCTCCTAGCAAGAAGGTTTTTCCTAATATCCAACTGAAACTTCCCTTGCTGCAACTTGAGACCATTGCTCCTTGTTTTGTCATCTGCCACTTTTGAGAACAGTCTAGCTCCAAGTTCCTGCTGGCCTGCATATTAGGACAGTTTTGTCAGAACAAGTCTCCCTCATGCAATAGCCTTTCTTATAATGCAGTGTCTCTAACACCACAAATAAGCCCATCTGCAATCAGAAGTTCCCAAAAGCACAGCTCTTACTCATTCTCCTTATTTCAGTAACATACTGAGCTATACTTCATTCTCTCTTTTTGCACATAAAAACATCTGTACCTTTCAAGAGTCTAATTCTTTTTTGGCATAAACTACTCCTCAAATTGGGACAGTATTTTACTTAATTTCATATGTTGGCCTTCCTCAAAGGTAAAGATGTTATAAACAGCCAGGGCTTTCTTCCCCACAACATGCAGGAAGATTGAAGATTTGATTATGTCATTTTTCTCTTCTGCCCTTGTGGCTATTAGGTACTGCTCAAACCTTTGTCTGAGCGCCCTCCAGTTCTCTGCTACACTGCCCAACAACAGAAGGACAAGTGGAGGTTGCAACACTTCTATGCCCAATTATTCTTAGATTTTAACCATACAGGAAGATCACTCACAGCAGCCCTTGTCCTTCGACATGGCTTCATGGCTCCACTTGCTCTCAGGTTCCAGCTTCTTCATTTGGGATCTCAAATTCTATCAAACTCTTTTTTATTGCTACTCCTGCTAGACAAGCTTCTCTACAGGTCCTTTGTCTGGCTTTAACTAACTAGCTAGCTACTTCACTGAGGGACCATCTCCCAATTTGCAGCTTCTCCAAATTAGAAAGCATCTCCCAGCTATAACCTTTATCACTACACAGCCAGAGGGCTTGAATGTCTGTTGTCTGTACGCCCCCACAATGCTACAAATTGTTGAGACATTTTGCAGCACTACTAATGAATGCCTGTCCATGCCCCAACACTGTTCATTTCATAGTAGCCACCAACTGACCAGATCCTAACAATGTTGTCTTACTAGAACCTAGACCAGCTTTGAATTAATTATATATCAAAAGGGACTTTTTTGTTTGTTTGTTCTTTTCTTTGGCATTGAGCTAAAAGTAAAAAAAGGCCATGCCTTGGACACTTGAACAAAATGCATCCATTCCTCCTCTATAAATGCTATCAAGGACCTTTCTTACCTATTGGTAGGGTGAAAACAAGAGAGGGTTTTCCTAAATAACAGCACTTAATTCTCATGATTCAGGATGTATACCTACCGATAATTTCAGAAGTTTAGGAAGAAATTTTCTTTGACATTTCATTGTTTATGAGGGTGTTATATCCTGCTCTGAACAATTTGATGTTAGTCATAGATGGAGAAAGGAGTTTGAGATACATGGAACTATTTCTACATTTCTAGATTCTCATTGTTCTTCCATAGCTGACTATCCTGAATAAAAAACAGTCTTGTGGGAAGAAACATTAAGGTTATATCTTGAAATCACTTCTCAGTGGTGAGTTCAGTCAGAAACCTATAAGAGCACTTACAGTAACAACCAGGTTACTTAGGGTAGAGATGCTCAAGGGAGTCAAAGAGAGTGAGGTTCCCAACTCGTATTGGATTTTGGTGGGATATGGCATTTCACTCCCTTATACTGAAGATGCCAGCCTTGGAAGTTAAACATAAGAAAAAGATGAGGGTAAAACCATTATCAATGGATTTCTTTTTTATGTTCTCAGATAAACTTTTTAAGTTTTTCAAGTTTAAGTTTCCATCCATAAAACAACAAAAAACAAACTGAAAACAAATGTGGGTAATGAGTTAGTTTGCATTAAAAATAGGTTATTTCATAACAATTTCTCTTTAGTAGAGAACTTGTTCTATCAAATCCACATTATGACAGAAAATTTTGATCAGCACATTAAACTTGGAATTCTTGCTTATTGTAAATTTTCCCATAAAAGACATTAAACTTCAAAATAGGATGATTACCATAATGCACTTTTCCACAACAAGCAAGAAGCTTTCCTTCTACATGTGAGCCGCTTCAGATTAACTTTCTTGGCACTTTGGAAAATGTGTAATTAATCCATAATGGCACTGATGGAGGAAATGTTCAGCAAGTGTCAATAGAAGTGCAGCTTTAACAGCATTTCAAATAGTCTACCTATGCAATTTAAGGAAGACATTATCTTCTAGACTACACATTTTTTCCATTAAGATATATGAAAATTTGCAGGTGTTTAATTACCTGTAGGAAGGTTCTTCTATTGTTATCTCAATCTAATAGAAGTGTACTGAACACTACAAGGTAAAAATTAATATACAATCCAACATAAGAACTATGGATATGGAATGAAACCAGTTCCCTAGTTCATATTTTGTGTGCAAAATCTTATGCAAGTTAACCATAACTAGCTTTTCCCTCAGGAAAGCATTGTTTAAATATTTTCATTAAATGCAAAGGATTTCTGCATTGCAGTATGTCAAAAAGAAGGGGGGAGGTAGTCAACTGGACATCATGAAAATAAGATATAGAGAAACTATGAGAAAAACTAGAGCCCTGACAGGATTGATTTCATACATACCATATCTTTGTAAGCAGCAGCAGATCCGTTGTATATACTCAGTTCAGGGTAGTGCACAGGCATTAGGGCTAGGGACAGAAGTTACATATAAACCAGTTTAAGTGATCAGAAACTGGTTTAAACCTGTAACAAAACAGAAGCTCAGCACACAAAAAAAGTCTGCTTCAAAATGGCTGAAACTGGTTTAAGGTAAACCTGGTTGATTGTAGTATCAAAGTTAACTGATTTGGGTCAAACTGGCTTATGAAACCTCTGTCCCAAACCCATGCCTGGTTCAAGTTAAATCACAGCCTCCCAGCATCCCAGCATGCTTTCCAGCCCTGGGCTGGGTTGTGCTGTGCTGTGTACTCCAGCAGAGAAGGGTTGAAGGAAGAGGGGGAAGCAGGGACTGCCTCCCCCAGGCAAACCCTAGCTAGGATCTGGGGCCAGGAAGGGGGGGTTAAATTTCCCTTCCCTGCCCCCCACTCCCCCTGCTTCTGTCCTAAGCCACTGCAGGCATGTGGGTGCATTTCCTGAATCAAAGGTAAATGTCTGTTCATTTCTGTTTCAAGTTAATCTGTGCATTTTAGACTAACCTGCAAACACTGAATCGATTCAGCCTCAGGCTTTTCAACTGTCTGTACCTAGCTATGGTAAAACTGCAGTGGAACTCGGGTACTTGATTCAGTGTGTGCAGGTTAGTCTAAAATGCTTTTCTCTAAGAATATGTAGAGTTTGGAGCCTAAACTAATCCCTAACTACTGTCATAGCTTTAGGTACAATTGAATGAAGGCCCAACAACATGCCTTTCAGAGTTATTTTTAACTCCATTAGTCATCTAGAGATTTTTTAGGCTTTTCAGGTACCATAAGTTCCAAAATTTTAGGTTCCCTGGTCCCCGGAGCAAAATCTGGAACCGAGTGAAACATGATGACTTTCTTAACATCAATGGAGAATGCTAACCCATTGACAAGGGGATCCAGAAGAGCCAGTGCACTGAGCAGGAAAATAATCCTGAGCTAGCCAGTAGGAAATGCCAAGCCATTTATAATGCCATGTTTGTAATTCCACTCTGCTCCAGAGCATTAATGCCTCCTTCCATTTAGGATTCATAGTCCAGAATCCTCCCCTGAGAAGACACAAACAAGTCTTTTTCAAGGAGTGAAGAGGAATCGGGGGGGGGGGGGGTTTGTTCTTGTTATTTTGTTTTTTTTTAAATCTAGTGATACACATTAAATCAAATACCCTAGTGCAGGGGTAAGCCATCTTTTTTGGCTACACCTGCGCTCTAGCACCTGGCTGCTGTTAGTGCTTGTCTCTGCAGTAGGATGGGTAGAGTCCCATAGCCAAAAGCCCTCCCACTGTGGAATGGTGCTGAAGCCCACATCCACAGGCTGGACCCAATGGTTTGTTGACCAGAGGGTTGCCAATCCATGGTCTAGTACTTAGAACACTCACCCAGGAAGAGGAAGAATTAGGTTCACTGCCCTCATTAAGACTTAAGAGATTCAAATTTACATGCCTTGCCTACCAGGTGATTGCCCCTCACCACTGCCACCAAAATCACAAAGGAGTCTGGTTCTAAGGTCTCTTTATACAAGTAGAAAGACTATTGTATCTGCCATGATTCCAACCCCTGCCTCCAGAACATCTGAATATTTCAAACCACGGATCTGATACATAGCCGTCCCCTTTACTGTAAGGATTGTCACACAATTCCATCCATACGATGGCTTTGTCCTTTAATGACATCAATAATAAAAGGGTCTTTTTTAGTTTTAAAACAGCAAGGTATTTCCAAGGTAAAAGGAACAACAAAGCTATTAAGAAGTCTCTAATGCAAAAGTTAGTCATGCCCAATACTTAAGATACTTATAGGGGGCAACCTAATCCAGTTGTCCGTAAAAGAGTTGTAAACATAGTCTAATTTGTAGCACTGGCTGGATTTTACCTGTGTTTTGTAAACTTGGGTTTTCAAGCTAAGACACTTTGTCTCTCTTGTAAAGAGTATGACAAGATAACACCAGTGTTTTCAGTCCACGTTTGCTGCCAGATTGATCTATACACTATGGAATTATATGCTACAGTTCAGAAACTAGACTGGGGGGAAACAGACTGTTAGTAGTCTCTCTCGCTTGGCTATAACATAGGTATTGTGTGGGTCCTCTTCCTGAGGATACATTTCAGCTGCTTTCCTGGAGTAAAATGGAAAGTCAAAGTTCTACAGCAATACACAATACTTTTGACAATATATGCTTTATAAGAAATCAAAGTACATGTTGTAATAATTTGATATTTCTGCCTGGGAATGTGGCACTGACAGTGGTTAAAAAAAATCTCGCAGAAGGAATTTCCTTTTCCATTTACCTGTTGTTGTTCTCTGCCAAATGTGACCAGCTGAGAGAAAAATATTATAGGGGAATACTAGATTTTGCTGAATTTGCTAAAAGCTACTGGCAGTTGCTTATGTAACTTTGATCTTTTCATTAAGCTAAAAATACATAAAATGGTAGGGATAGGGGGAATCATGTTGAGATCTTTAAATATAGAGAGAAGAACCAAGAGAGTAATTGTTGAATTTAGTAGCTGGAGGAACCTTTTGGAGCATGAGAGAAAGAGTTAGAGAGATTTAAATTCAATTCCTTTCTTTTCCTATTATGCAGGACTACAGCATCAACAACCAGCAATTGAGGGAAGAGATAAATCATTAAACTTATTTATAGCATTAACTACTTTGCATTCATCCGCTCAAGTGAAACTGTAAAAGGAAGAAAAAATTATAAAGGGAGTGTGTGGTTCTTTCATTAGCTTGTCTGTAATGTTGGATTGGTCCATAAATTAATGTGTATAAGAGGACAGAAAAAAAGAAAGAATTCAAAGCTTTACCATTGTAATTACAGCTCTTTAAATATCAAAAGACACAAAGAAAGATTCCTTTTGAAAAGAGGAGTACCAACTCTCTTGGCAAGCCACTATTAAATAGTTGCATAAATCTGCAGTTTGTACCCCCAACTGTAGGTGACATTGCTATCATGTCTTATAGGTCTCTGTCAGTATGAGTAGGTAGACTTTAGTTTTTATTTCCCAGGACAGCCTAATAAAATGACTTTTTTTTTTTTGGACGCTAATTGAATAAGGGCCCAGGGCAAACTCCAGGAATGTGTGGGGTTGGGTGGTCGCACTCCACTTTTCCACTGGTTTGCCTCCAAGAGCTCCAGTCTCAGGCACTAAATGCAGGCAGAGCAAACTCACTGTACCTGTGCAGTGAGCTGCCTGCTGCCACCACACCCATCTTTTCACCATCCACTACTGACAGGACCTGCATGGAAAGACAGCAGATACATTAGTGCCATTCCACACTCAGACCATGAAACTCTTGGATACACATGAGAAAGCCCCAATAAGTAGTACCTTAAACATACTACAAAAAGCTCTTTTAATGTATATGGTATAGCGCATTACTAGATAGCATAACATTTAATAGACTATTATTTTTATTTACTTTTTACCAAACGCAGAAGACATTCTCTCCACTAATCTGTTACAAAGCTTAATAGCTGACTCCAACCCATTCATTTCAAACAAAGCCCTTCATTATTAACCTCCAAACAGTCCCCAGACTGGCTCTGCCAAGAAAGCAGGTGTACCAATTTCCAGAGTCAACGGCCCTTTACAAGAAAGCACTACTTCTATGTCCAAATTTTGGAATATAGGAACCATTAGCTCTACTCCTCTGCTGGGATGGCAAACAGAAGTAGTTTCTAAATAAGGAGTATAAAATAGGACTCAAACTATAAAGACCTTCTTTTGGTTTTTTTGTTTCAGGAGGTACAGCCTGTGTTACTTGAATTCTGCAGAGGTGCAATAGTCAAGCTTTCAGGAAAGTTTATATTATTGTATTAATAAAGTTTAAGAAGACGATAGAACTGAGAGAGAAATCTGTTGTGCAACTCTGTGGCCCTGCTTCTGATCCACTGCTCGCAGTCAGTTCTACACCATGAATATGATTAGTTTAGTACAAACCTTTTAAAGGATCACTGTCCTAAAAAGCATTGTCTATCCTGGATCATCTTAGCTACAAACCACTTCAGATGAGTGACTGGTGCCTCCCAAGTCTGGGGGGGCACCAGATTGCCAAGCCAGGGGGTGGGTCCCCCAGTGGCCTATTGCCAAGCCAGCGGTGAAACTGGAAGTGCACTTCCACCAGCACTTCCAGTTTTGTGGCTGGTGCTTCCAGAGGGTAGACAGCCAATCTCAGGAGGTGCACGTGCACCCACATGCACCCCTTATGCGTCACCAATGTTCAGCCCTACTACAGTATCTCCTTGGGTCTATTGCCAAGGAAGTCCTTTATATGAAAGTGGCTTAGCTGGGTTGTATAGTGGGATGAAGAATTGCAAAAAGTCAACTGTTAAGCAGAACAAACCTACAAAGGGAAAGCACAATATGGATGAGAAACTCCCCTAGTCATTCTAATTTTAAGTTATCTGGAATTGAGCCAACCAGGAAGCAAGGTGACTTCTGTCCAACTCTGTCTCATCATCATGAGACAGGGTAGTTTTGCACCTTATTGACTAGCTAAATCAGAGATGCACAACATAAGCTTTCTTAAGCAGTGAGCTTACTTCATCAGATGCATGAAGGGACTGCAGGAAGAAGAGCTTCTAAATAGAAAGCAGTAATTAAAGTACAAAGTGTAGGGAGGAGGAGGGGACAATGCTGGGAGAGGCAAGGTGGGTAGGAGAGACAGAAAAAAAAACAAAGCAGTTAACCCATTGAGGGGCACAGGGGTTATAAAAGATAATCTAGGTAATGGGATAAGAATCCGTAGTCTCAGTTCAGGCCATACTTAACACAATCTAATCTGTGGGTGATTTTGTGTTCTGCAATTTCCTGCTGAAGTTTGTTTTTAACATTTTGGTGTCTAAGAATAGCCACCCTGAAGTCAGCAATTGACTATCCAGAGAGGTTAAAGAATTATCCCACAGGATTGTCTGTCTTTCTGGAACTGATGTGAGATTGGTGTTCATTCATTCTTGCATGTACGGATCATCTGGTCTGTCCAGTGTAGACAGAAGAGAGGAATTGTAAGCAGTTGAAGGTGTATATGCCATTGGTAGAGATGCAGGTGTATGAGCCTTGGATGTTATAACGTTATTTGGTCCAGTGATGATGATATGAGGTCTGTGTTGCTGAAGGGGCACAACCGGCATCTGGATCTGGAGCAAAGTCAGTTGCCTTGGGAAGAACAACAGCTAGGCAAGTCTATTGCTAGAGAAATACCATTTGAGATTGGGGGGCTGTCTGTAAGCCAGAACAGGTTTGTCTCCTTTGGCTACCTTGAGATCGTCTTCATCTTAAGGGGTTGGGGATTGTTAATGATGTGTCTAAGTTATTCAAGACAGGGGCTGTAGGTGACAACCAAAGGGATTCTGTCACAGGCTTGGTATTGTAGCAGGACAGAGTAAAGTCTGATTTTGTGGATTGGAGTGACTACAAGTTTAGGATTGTACCGTAATTGTAGGAATCTCTGTTCCAGGCCCTTAAGGTATCCATCCCCAGTCAGTGGGATCAGAGCAGATATGATTATAACATAGAGCTTGGCTGTAGACAGTGGTCTATGCGGTGCTTTAGAATAAGCTGCTGACATGGAGAGAGCTGTAGCAGTTGGTACAAGAGTTTATGCTATCCATCTCTGATTTGGTTAGTCTATGAGGTTTCATTAGTTTGATTTGCCTTCTGCCTGACTTCAGACTAACGCAGCTAACTACCTCTCTCACATCTTCATGAGGTCAGATGAGCATGGCTATCTGTGTATTTGTGTGTATACTAGGTCTCTTATAACGACAGTAAACAAGAATGGCTCAAGATTTGATCCTTGCGGTAACCCCGTACTGACTGCCATTAAGATTTACTTGACACCATTTATTGCAAGTTGTGCGTGTTCTTCCTAATAAACTAACAAGCTAATTCATTAAAAGCCAATTTGCAATGGTGTCATTAGGGTTCACCTGTAACAAAATTAGGAGCTTTGCCTGGATTACATTCTTTGAACTCTTCAGTTAATTATGCTAAACTGGGATTCCTAGTACATATATATACCTACACACACATTAAAATTAGGCACCATGAGAGCAACAATCATATCTATAAAGAACCTTGGCCTCAGTGATACAGACCTCGCTCATGCACAACTTCTTTTGAAGTCAAAGAAAAGTCCCCGAGAGGTCAATGGTACCCTCAGTCTGGACTTGGAAGATCAGGCTATAAAATGATTAAAATATAATTAAAATATAATTACTGTAATGTAATATATTTGATATATACACACGTGTTTATTTAGCTTTTAAACAATGGACAGAGTCTTATTCTAAATAGAGTCAGTTAACCTGTTACTGAAAAGCAGCTGGGGTTAAATGCAGAATCTTAAACCATTTGCATAGATTACGGGCACGTTTATCCTAGACGTTAACTGTGTAGACTAATTAGCTGCACACTAAACATTGTGGGTCTGCATGTGCGCCCCAACTAGGCTGGAGTGAATTAAATTACTCTGCAGCAGGATAGTACTTGTAGCAAGATAGCACATGTAGATGCTGCCTCAGTTGGCTGAGGCCTGAGGGTGCTTCAGTACAGGGGCTACCTGCCAGCTACCACTGCAATGAAGCACCCTTGTGCCACAGCCAGCTCATCTGCAGCATAGTGTGTGGGGCAGAGTACCTTCGGTGCCTGCCACTTTAAGGTTTGAGAGCAGGTAGATAGGGGTGGTTGGAGCTATGTGTATCAGCCCTTGTCACCAGGGCAAGTAAATGGACAGCCTCCCACCTTGTCAGTATCATTATATTATATTATCCAAGGCGTGGCAGGAGAAGTAGGTGGACAGTTAGCCCAGAGATAGGTGGTGAGTCAATACTGTGACCCGGCCCTGAGCTGGCCTCCTGTCACACTGAGCCAGAGGAGCAGCCCCAGGCTAGCAGGCTGACCCACCAGCCTGCTGCCAGCTGGGGCTGCTCTGACCTGGCTCAACGTGTGGTGGTTCTGGGCGCACATGAAGACATGTACTGGGGAGTAATAAACTCCAGTGTGATAAGCACTGGAGCTTATTGATAAGCATTAATATGCATGTGTAGAGACACCTCAAGTAGTATTGAAAAGTCTGGACTTTATTCAGCTACAATCCCAATGTGTCACTGAGGACCAAAAGAGACCATGAGGATCATCTTAGTCTGGTTTTCCTCATACTTGCAGAAAAAATAATTTCATCCAGATTCCTGTGTTGTTGAAGGATAAAAGCTGTCTGGTGGAATCTGATGTTGTCTCCTGGACAGCGTTATGCATCCTCCTTCAGAAAACCTGGAGAAAACAGATGTGAGACATATAAGTAAAATCTTCATTGCTTATGGAAGGACAGAGGAAACTTTGTTGAGCTACCATAATTACAAAGTTTAGAGACTATTAAATAACTTTCAGTGAGAAAATACTATGGTATAATACAACAAAGTCTGACAACAGCAAATCTGAAATTTGGTGCAAACCAAAAGGTACAAAAGAAGGAGTGACAAAACAAACAAATGGTTAGGCAGGAAACAAAGAAATTGTGTCTGGTTTTTTGCATGTTTTACCGACCTTCTATAAAAGTTTTCAATCTAATACTTACCAAAGGAAACATACCATTATTTTTGCTATTCTTTCTGACTAATTTTGGAGCAGCTGAGAGCTAAGTTATTTAAAAATGAACTTATTATGTTGCCATCTGTTGGCATATGACAGATATAGCATTCCAAAATTTCCAGACAGTTACAAAGTGCAGAAAATTAAAGGGACAGATGTGATTATTTCATGTTCTTATTTGGTTTCGGTGTTTACATCTGCTCTCCTCAAAGATTTTTCAGAAGTAGTTATATATCTCTAGACCCAGTATCTTGCAGTTATTACATTTCTAGTAAGAACCAAAGCCATATGCAATTAAAGTTTCCCATATTCAAACTATCATTAAGCTAATCAATGATATGCAGTCCCATGAACAAGCTAAACAGGATTTTTTTTAAAAAATGAAATATTTAGCAATATCATTTGTACTTCATTTAAACTCACCATGTGGCAATAGCTTCATAACTACATTAAACAGCTTCCTGTCTTGTCCTTCCATAAATGACATTCATCCAGATTTAGACAGTTTTATCTGCAGATATGCTCTCTCTTTTACCTGACATCAGAATGTAAGACTTCCAAAATAGATTCTTTTTCTAGTGGTCCTTATATCCTATACTAGCCAATTGCCCATCAGGAATGATGGGGGTGGGGGAGAGGGAGAGTCTGGGGATGGAGCCCTGTGCCCCACCCCCATCAAGGCCCACTCCCCCTTTACAGAAGCTGCTTGGGGTCCAGGCCCACTCCCCCCTCCCCCGCCACAGTGGAAGGGGGAGGGGAGAAGTGGGATCAGGCCCGAGGATGGGCAGAAGCTGGGCCACCATGGTGGAGGGAGCAGGGGGCCCAGACTGACCCGGCAGCGGTGGGGGAACAGGAGGAGCAGACTCAGAGCCAATGGCGGGAGGAATGAGCCCAACGGGGGGAGAAGGCTCATTCCTCTCCCTCCCCTCGGGCCCAGGCCCACTCCTCCCCTCCCCCCACCACTGCCGTGCTGTGGCGCACCCACTATCCCCCCACCCATGTCAGGTCCGCTCCTCCCCCCACCGCTACCGCCTCAGCCCTGCAGGTGGCAACGATGAAAGGGGGAGGGGTGGGCTGAGGCCAGAGCTGGTGGCCTCACCCCCACCCCCACAGCGTCTCGACCCCACTCCCCGCCGTGCCACTGCCGCCATCACCTTCAAGGAGTAAGGGGAGGGGATGAGGCTAGCTCTGGTGGCCTCGCCACCCCCTCCACTTCATCATTGCCACCTGCAGGGAGCAGGGCTGGCCTCGCCCCTTGTTCCATCTTCTCCATTGTCCCCACCTCCAGGGAGCGGATGGAGCAGGGGGAGCTACACTGGCCTCACCGCCCCCTCCATCCCCTGTGCCCCACCATCATGGCGGCGCTCCACTGCTGCCAGCTCCTGTTCAAATGTTTGCACGCACTCAGAGTAGCTGTTTGTCAACCGATCAGAGCACAAATAATGCATTCCAGACAGACAGACAGACAGACTTAGGCTTTTATAATATTAGAATTATGACTAAACTATACAGTGATACAGCACTTTTGTTTTCCCTAATGGCTTTAGCTGTAGTGATTATCTATGACAATACATACTTCTTTTCTCATTTAGAAAGTCCATCATTTATTTTTGCAGCATAACAGCTAGGTACTAATGCTTCTGTTGTGCAGATCCTCTCATTCCCCATCTCTTCTGTTCCTGACCCTCCGCTCACCTAACACTGGAGATTTGGATTCATTTTTCAGCCTACCCCAGCTTACTTACACACACCAGCTTCCTTGTTACATGTACCATATTTACTTTTTGTATGGCCCTAGGGAAAAAAAAAGTTTCCTCTTTCTGTACCTTACCTATAAAATGATAATGGCAATACCTGTCTGCCTTGCAAAGGCTCGGTTCATCAAATGTGGTGAGTTGCAAAGAAACTGCTGACTATAAGAAATCTCCCACAAATGTGTTAAAATTTGCCATTAAAAGTAATAGTGAATGAGCAAATGCAGCAGATAAGGAACACAAACAGCACATACTTCCTGAACTGGAAGCAGTATCTCCAGATTCAAGTGTTGCTCAGCCATAGCAGAAACACTCACGGTGTACCCTGGAATCACGGTCAGATTCCAAAGAAAAAAGAAAATTCTGCTCAATACCTTGTCACAAGGACACGGAAAAGGAAAGGAAGTGTTGCTGAGGGGCTAATTAGCACTGCTAACCCACTCTCAGTGCTGTGCAAATATGGCTTCAGTACTGCTGGCTAAGGAAATGGTCTGCTCATAGTGATATCTTCAGACAGGTTGCACTGCTATCTGGCATGATAAATTTGCTGGGTAGACATGCTCTCAGTACACCTGTACTGCCATTTTACCTGTTATATAGTACGCATATTTTCAGCATAAGAGAGTACAGTCTGCCCCCCTCTCTCTAGCATGCTTCAACTCTGCCTCAAAATGGTACCTCCTTCAGAGTGTAAAGGCATAATATAGTTGAAACCAAATCAGAACAGTTACATAACCAACATAACTTACAAGAAGAATTTTCAGCCAAAATTTAACTATAAACTTAGAGAGAGCGAGGCCTGTGACATCTGGAGGTTAATTCATTTATTGAAGTCTGTGTAGTTATTACTTGCAATCATAGTAGCACCAGGATCCCTGATCAGACCATATCCCTCTCATGCTACATGCTATGCAAACATAGAACACAAATTGGTTTGAATTTGAATATCCAATCCATCTCTGAGACCTTTCCTTTCTACGATCTCCAGGTACTTCAATGTTCTAAACAAGTCATGTACCATATTTACTTGCATATCACATGCAACCTTTTTCCCAAAATCAGCCCTCCAAAATCAACCCTCCAAAACTGAGGTGTGCATCTTAAGCATGAAAATTGATTTTTCGTCACTGGAATAGAAGCTGCAGACACTGCTCTACTGGCTTCAAAAATATCTGCTACTATGTGCTTCCCCCCCCAGACATGAAGATAACCAGTTAACCAGGGTTAGGGCCCTAAGAGTTAACCTTGTTGTTATCCTACTAAATCAGGACACTCCTGCTGCCTCATCCAGACTGTCTCCTGGGATGCCACACTTCCTGGACATGCAGTTTCTAGGGGGCACATCCAGATGAGCGTATACATGCAGGGGTATGCAATTGCCACGGCATATATTTGTGCTACTGCTTTGTGCCCCAGGGCATGCCCCTGCACATGCACTCTGCCATGTACCAAATTGTGTCAGGTGGGGTAGGGGAGGCTGGGACCAGTACCTGTGCTATCACCAGCAGCCTTACCTGGGACCCTGGGGGCCTCCCAAAGCAGCAGAAATGCTGATTCAGCTTCACAGAGCCTGGCTCTGGATAGCTAAGCTCTTTTTCTAGTGAAGCATGCTTCTGCTGTATGCACCACACTGCTTTTTCTTTTGGCAATTTTTTTTTTTTACACCAGGATCTCCCAGTGTCAAAGTAAGCAGCATGGTGAATGGGTGCAGGTGCACCACATGTGGTTTGAGGCACCAAGGACTGCACATGCACACTTGTCTGGCCGTGCCCAGGTAGACTAACTCTATGTCATAGTCTAGCATGACTCAGGAAAAAACTTTTTTTCCTATACGCTGTCTTCCAGTAACAAGTTGTCTCTCTCATTTGGGGGCATGTGGTTTGCAAGGAAGTGTAGTGTTACTAGACTGAGATATGAACTCCTCCATACAGACTTTTTGCAGGATATTGCAGTAGTGAAAACCTTTCTTTAACTTTTTTAGAAATATTCTAGAAAGGCAACTGATAGAGCAATCACCTGTAATTTCTCAGCACACAGACAACTATGAGCTCAGCACTAGCGTGCAAGTGGCACTTAGACTACACCAGCATCCAGTTGCTCTCTGGCTTTACAGGAGAATACAAACGAAGAACTTGTGAAAAGAATTGTTCCCACAGAGATGATACAGGTTACATGGCTAAAACATTCTTACAGCAACTGGCACTTACCATTATCTTTCTGTACATGATAGAGTTGTAAGAACTGCAAAGAACATAACCACAGGTAATTTGATAACTTGCACCTGAAAAGTTGTAAGGCCAATGATTTGTAATCCTATATACTTCTTATCTGGTACTGCGCTCAGGTTTGTTTCAATAGTATTCAGAACTGCTGCTGTCACATCGGCATGAAAAATAGACCTAAAGGAGGCATAGCAGAGAAGAGTAAAAACATGCCATTCATGTTTGATATGGCATCTCTAAGGCATTTCACTCCCTGGAATCCAAGTGAACTTATTCCAAGTCAGCCAACAAGCAAAAGGTGGATCTGAATTGACTATTCCAAACATGCAGTATGGCAGGGGTGTCAAGCATATGGCCAACAGGCCAGATCCAGCCCACAGAGCTTTCCAGAGGTGGATCATTCAATTCTCAGGAGTTCCTGCTGCAGCTGCCAGACCTGGTATCAGTGCAGCCAGTTTCATAGTTTCATAGTTGGTAGGGTATGGTCGGAAGGGACCTCAGCAGATCATCAAGTCCGACCCCCTGCCGTGGCAGGAAAGAGTACTGGGGTCAAACGACCCCGGCAAGGTGTTCATCCAGCCTCCTTTTAAAGACCCCCAGGGTAGGAGCCAGCACCACTTCTCTTGGAAGTTGGTTCCAGATCCTAGCCGCCCTGACAGTGAAGTAGCGCCTCCTGATTTCTAGCCTGAATCTACCCTCTGCCAGCTTGTGACTGTTATTTCTAGTCACTCCTGGTAGTGCTTGGGGGAACAGGGACTCCTCCAATGCCTGCTGGTCCCCCCTGACCAGTTTGTAAATGGCCACTAGATCCCCCCCTCAGCCTTCTCTTGTGGAGGCTGAACAAGTTCAGGTCCCTTAACCTCTCCTTGTAGGCCTGCCCTGCTGCCCCCTGATCATGTGGGTAGCCCTCCTCTGGACCCTCTCCATGTTGTCCACATCCCTCCTGAAGTGCAGCACCCAGAACTGGACGCAGTACTACAACTGCGGCCTGACCAGTGTCGCATAGAGGGGGAGGATCACCTCCTTGGACCTGCTTAAGATGCATCTGTGGATGCATGATAAGGTATGGTTGGCCTTCCTGACCACGTCCCCACACTGTCAGCCCATGTTCATATTGGCCTCAATAATGACTCCGAGATCCTTCTCTGCCTCTGCCCTGATAAGAAGGGAGTTCCCCAGCCTGTAGGTATGCTGCTGGTTCTTCCTCCCCAGGTGCAGTACCCTGCACTTGTCAGTGTTGAAACCCACCCACCCCTGTAGCCCGTCTAGATCCGATTGCAGCTTATTCCTTCCTTCTAGCATGCCCACTTCACCCCACATCTTAGTGTCATCTGCAAATTTGAACAGGGTGCATTTTACCCCTTTCTCCAAGTTGCTGATGAAGATGTTGAACAGTGCGGGCCCAAGGACCGAACCCTGGGGAACCCCACTGCCCACATCCCTCCAGGTTGAATAAGACCCATCCACCACCACTCTCTGGGTTTGGCCCGCTAGCCAGTTAGTGACCCATCTGAATGTGTAGGCATCGATACCAGTCTCCTAGTTTTTTAATGAGAATGGGGTGAGAGACTGTGTTGAAGGCCTTCCTAAAGTCCAGAAAGACTATATCCACTGCGACACCTGCATCCAGGGATTTTGTGACCTGGTCATAGAAGGCCACCAGGTTGGTCTGACAGGACCTGCCTCTGATGAACCCATGTTGGTTGCTCCTAAGCATAGTCTCCCCTGCTGGCCCCTTGTGGACATGCACCATGATTTTCTCAAAAAGTTTCCCCAGGACCGAGGTAAGACTAATGGGCATATAGTTTCCTGGGTCCTCCTTCCTTTCTTTTTTGAAAATGGGAACCACATTGGCCCTTTTCCAGTCCTCCGGCACATCGCCAGAGCACCATGAGTGCTCATAAAGCTGTGCCAGGGGTCCTGCAATGACCTCTGCTAGTTCCCTCAGCGCTCTGGGGTGCAGATCGTCAGGACCAGCTGATTAAAATACGTCCAGTCCCTCCAGAAGTTCCCTGACTAGGTCCTTGCTGACTCTAGGCCTGGGTGTGCCTCCCACGGGGCCTACAGGGATCCCAGTGGGGGAGATGACCAGGTCCCTACTCTAGAAAAATGGAGGCAAAGTAATTGTTGAATAGGTTAGCTTTGCTGTCTGGTGTGACGACCAGATTTCCTAGCGTGTCCTGCAGAGGCCCCACATTTCCCAAGGGGAAGCTGAAGTCACCACAGCTTATCAACTTCTCCTCCCCACATCACCAAATTTATGTTTTTTGATTGCCACTGGCAACAAAAATCAGTGGCAGTCCAAAAAAGGGGGAAGAGCATGAGCAGCAATAACCCTCTGGGTGCTGGCTGTGCAAACACAGCAGGATTGGCAGCCATAGTGAGGAGTCCTGCAGGCCAAATGACTCCCTCCCCCCCCCCCCCCCCCCCCACCCCACCCCAACTGCTGCCAGGAAATACAACCCATCAACTGATCTCAGCTTGACACTCCTGAACTACAGTATTTGCTCAAAAAACTGAATATTTAGGCACTTGTTTGCTGCAAGGCAGGAATTGGGGGGTTGAAAAGAAAGCAGTAACTACAATTGCATTGGGTGGGTGATTCTGTGTTAAACGTTCTCCAAGCATGCCTAATGAACTGACCCCTTCCAGGATTTCGGTAGAGGACCACTTGGTTTTTGAGTTCCAACTGGAACTAGCCACTGAACTGTTAAGGCCTCTTAAGATAGGGGGCAGATCTGGACATGCACAATGGAGGTACTCAGGCACCTCAGGAATATCTAAGGTTAAAAAGCTAGATACCAGCCAATTGCAGATCTTCAGGATGACGGTTTTGAACTTCTGTAGACTTTAGGCACTTAAGTTTCAATGCTGGTGTTTAAGTTCTTTATTAGGTGTAGCATTTTGAGGTTTGTAAAGTAAGGACCCTATATAAATACATCAGAAGTGAAAGGAACAAAAAACAGAAACCAGAAGAGAAGTTTTAATGCATTATCAGATGTCCAAGGCAGGGGGTTGGACTACATGACCTCTTGAGGTCCTTCCAGCCCTATTCTATGATTCTATGATCAAAGCCAATTTGGTATTGCTAGGCAAGATTCAACTTCTTTTCTTAAGAGATTGTAATCCATAAATGGAAAAATCTTCAAGAGATTTAAACCCTGGAATCCTAAAAATAACTTAATTACCTAATAAAGAATGATGGGTCCCTCTTATATCCCTTGGGAAATATTGCAAAAATATTGCAGTGATGTGAAAGTTTTTCTATTGTTTTATTAATATCATTTTCACATATTTGGGAAGTCAGTAATAACAAAATGCTTTTGAAATATATTACTGGTCAGAAAATGGCTAATGAGGAAAAATATTACTGTGTTCACAACCTCTAATCAGATTTGACAAGGGATTCTGTATATGGACAGCATATAGTCAATGGATGGTAAGGTGCTTTCTTAAGGAACAGTCTCAAACTCCAACACTACTGCCATCTGCTGGGGAACTATAAGTCTTTGCTAAAGTAATATTAGAATGATGTTGTAGCACATTTCCTAAGGCAGGAATTCTACCTTCACCCCACAAAAAACAACATACCTACTAAGAGCCTGAATACTGCTTCATTAAAATCAATTGAAAAACTCCAGCTGAACTCCAGCTGAAATATTGTAGAAGCTGGAGCTGAAACTTAGAAATCATTCGGTTATTGTTGCTCAAAGTAAAGTGGACAAAAGATCAAACTTGGACAAAAAAAATGTGAAACTAAGGTTCTCTACATATAATTGAAGAGTTTATTTTCTCTTAAGAAGCTAAACTTAAAGGTGAAAAGAGGAAGACCTTTTGACAGATACAACAACATAAAACCAACAAGAAAAGCTTCAAACTTTGCTGCTAAGTTTTTGAAATTACTAAAGTTTTTTATATAAACAAATATTGGGAAAATTAGCTGATTTCTGAAGTTGAGGTCCAATGCCCTGCAATTTGCAAGGGCTGAGAAATGCTTTAGCTGACCAGTATTAACTGATTAACTGAAACAGAGGCAGTGAACTTTTCTAAGCATTGCATTTGGACTTTGTAGGAAGAGCCCAGTACTCAGCTCCTTGAGTCTCAGCTGCCTGAATCTACTTCCTTGTACACCAAGCAGCTGAAAAAATTTCAATTGTGGAGCTGAATGAAGTTATTAAAAAAAAAGATGCCTTTGTGTCAAAATGTAGAATCCTATTAAAACTGCAAACAATTAGTTAAAAGTTTTTATAGTAAAAACTATTTTTAATTAAAAAAAAATAACTACAAAATCCCCAGTGTTTTCAGGGTTGTTGTTTTTTTTTTTATTAAAAACCAAATTTTATAGCAAGTGTTGAGGAAAAAAATGAATTTTACCAGCTCTATTCAGCACTATTATTTACATTATTGTAACACCTAGGAGACCAAGTTGCAGTACAAATACAGAACAAATAGTCCTTGACAACAGAAAGTTTGCAGACTAAGTATTAGATGAAAGACAACAAATGGACACTGTAAGACAAGAGGGTATTAGCAATACTGGTCAGCATCATCAGCAGTGGATGAAGCTAGAAGCTTACATTTGAGAAGCGTGCAGAGGAGCAGATCCAGGAGGGTTGCACTGGTTCACTTGCATCCCTCTGTTTCCCTCCTTCTCCACCCAAAGTTTAAAACCAACTGCCTGGCAGCAGCAGCAGCATTTCTAGACAGGCAGTACTGAGGGAGTCAATGACCTTCATGGCACATTGTAATCTATTTGATCCTCCCCAACTCTTCATTCCACAGATGTTAATGACCCTCTCCTTTCTAGTGGTCTTGATGTTCCACCGATCAAGCTATCCTTTGTTCCATAATTCTGTTGCCTATTAGCTGCTCCCAGTAATGAAGCTCCTATTTCACAACCCTGCAGATTGTTTTTAACTCATTCCAATGAAGTCATATTTGTTTTTCTTCAATCTTAAACTGAGCAATACAGCTCTAAGCCACTAGCATATTACTAAAGCTTCTAGTTGCTTTTTAACTGGAGAAAAACATGTTGTTTTATATGCGATGATGCACCATGCCATCTGCACTCCCCTTTTCAACATTCTCTATCTGTCCATTGAGCTACAGGAAGGGCGTAGATTAGGGTGAGCTGGACAAAGTGACAGCTAAGAATATGGCCTGCAGTTCTTATGGGGAACACTTTGGGAGGCTGGGGGAGTGGGGTAGTGTGAATATGCTTAGCTGCAAATGCTTTCTGTAAATAGTTTCTTAAGCAGGACACCTTTATGCCCTTTTCACCCACAGGCAGATGTCAGTCTAGGCCTGAGAGGAGGCTGCAGAAACTGCTCTCTGATTGGTTTCCCATTAATTTACGTTTCAATTAGTTGGTGAGTATTGTCCCCAGGTTAATTCTATAGTTTTGTGACAGTTTTGTTGAGAGTGTGGCTGACTGCCTGAGAAGGAGGAGTGAGACTCAGAGCTAGGGATAGAGAAAAAAGGTAGTCATAGGGAAGACAGAGTGAGAGAAAGGAGTAGTCCCAGGAAGGAGAGAAAGGCATTTGAGGACAGAGAGCAGGGGAGTGGTACTATAAAGACTGTTTCAAAGCAGAGTCTGCTATGCTGTTTGGGACATTGCCACTCGAACCCTACCTGCCCTGGAAGAAGAAAATACCACCCCCTCCCTTCCGTCATACTGTGGCTATGATGACCAGATACAGGCAGTCCTTGACTTACAGCATTTCGACTTACGGCGATTCACACTTGCAGCACTCCACCCTTTATGCCCATATTACTTATGGCACTGGATCCTCGCACTTACAGCATGACGGCAGTGCACAAATGTACATACGTCACCCAGTCAGTCTGCTTCTTGATAAGCTCATAAGTTTCTTGTATCTTCGGATTCTTAGTGCATGTTAAACTTTTTTATATATTCAGTCCTTAAAAATGGCTGATAAAAGAAAAAAGAAGCCCTTCTGAATTCCATGACCCTGATGAAGGTGTTCCTTCCTTTATGTGATTAGTTACCGCATTGCCCTGTTTAATTGATTTATATACAGTACACTTTAGAAAGCTTTGTACTGTACAATGTATATCATTTATAGTTGATTAAATAGTTGATTTAAATATGGTGTTTATAGTCAGTTCTATAAAAAGTTGGGCATCAGGCCCTTGGTCAGGAACATAACCCTTTATTATAACATTGTTTCTATGGGGAAATCAGATTCGACTTGCATCGTTTCGACTTGCAGTGCCTTTTCCAGGAAGGTAACCCACCATAAGTGCAAGGGCTGCCTGTACTATACTGAATCATAGAAACGCTAAGTGATGGCAAAATGATGTTAAATATCACATCTGCCAAATTCCCACACTAGAACCCCTTCCACAGAAATACATCACCTGTCATCCAGTGCTATTGTCAGTGCTGGGATATGGACAGCCAGACCTGAGGGTTACCATATTAGAGGTCTGTAACATCAAAGTTGGATTTGGGCAAGCAAAGTCCAGGAGAGGGCTGGGTCATGAGCCAAAAAATGAGGAGACAAGCAGCATCCAGAGAAATCAGAAGCCAAGAGGTCAAGGGACAAGTGAAATCCAAGAGAAAGCTGAGTCAGGAACCAGAAAATCAAGAGGTGAATGGCAGAAGCGAGCCAAGTCAGGAGTCAAGGAATCATGAACTACATAGGGTCACCAGAGTAGTCTAGGAGCAGGACAAACCCTGGTGTCCAGACACTTCGTGTTCATATTTTAAAACCCAGGAGAGGAAAGTGGCTAATTAGGTGTGATGAACCAGCCACTTAGGTCCCAGGAAGTGGGTGGAGTCTTGGGCATTGATGGAGGTCTTAGGTGTCAAGTGCTTGAGAGCAACAACAAGGGTGGCAGGTGGAGAAAAGCTGAGGAGTTAGTCAAGTCTCTGGGTTCAACACTACAGACCTGACAGCTATGGAGTATTGAATGTGAACTTCAAATATGAAAACCCTCCTTTCTCTCCCTTTTGAAGCTGTTTTGCTTTTCAATAAAAGATAAAGGTGTTTCATATTTAAAATAAAACCACCTTAGTGACAGAGCATGGATCATGCATCTTATTTATAGTAAGCCGAGAGAGCAAAGTAATTTTGAATCCTGATGTGGTAACTGGTGCTTCTCATCCACTTCCTTTCCGTCATGTACTACAAGGTAGTGAAATAACATACTCCACTTAGCCAACTGTAAAATCCTCAAGACAGATAGACTTCTCTTCCAAAGACAGTATTAGTTTCGTCTGTGCTTATACCATTACAAGTGTTATTAATGGCCATAAAGCTATCTAGCCCTCTATAAAATCCAACCCAAGCATTTCTCTAAAATCAGGGACCTGTGCCAAACCTTGACAAAGAGACCAATCTTACTTATTCTGCAAAAATTAAGACTTTGGTAAAATTATCATTACTGAGATTAGAGTGCACATGAACTGGGAGAACCATGTAGAATTGCACTTTACATGCATAGCAGCTGAAACCCACTTATCACTGAGCCTGCACTAATCTCTCTCAACAGCTATATTAAAAGGTTGAGATACAAAATAGCACAGAACCAAGGCTGGAGCCCTTGAGGAATCCTATAATGGACATGACAACATCTGATACCACTGGCTCAAATAAGATTTCAGCCAATCCAGAGAACAAGGGAATCCAATGCAAGTCCCCAGGCACTGAAACAAAATTCTGTTCAAGACATGAAATTCTACTGAAGCAGCTAACCATAAGACAGACACTGACCGTATAACAGAAAAAGCATCATCATGAATGGAGCATAAATAGGGTGTCTGGATGCTGTGGCCCCATCTCAAGCAACTGCAGATTGAAACTTTGCAAGTTATTTGTGTCAGCTGATAAGCTCCTGAATATAGTAATGGTTACCACTATGTTTTTCCAGTTACTTAGCTAAGAGGCAACAGAGAATGTCTAAGATCATTTAAAAAGTGTCTTCCACTCAGTGTCCTGTTTGGCCATACATCTGCCCATTAAAATGAAAATGCCAACAAGACAATTTGTGCCATTGGGCTCAGGGATAAACAATGCAGTATGAAGGTCGTGTCATATTCATTAGAAGTGACATGCATTTTCAACATCAACTTCATAATTTTAGTAATGGTAACTGAAAACTATCTAGACATGTGAAAGGTGATGTGGAAGGACAAAACATTGAATTACCAAGGTCAATAAAATATATATTACTGGATGAGACCTAATGAAATCAAGCTTGTCACCAAAAATCTTTAAAAGAATAATTACAATGGACAGACTTGCCAGCATGTCCAAGCTTCATCTGAAGCCTAGTATAGCAATTAAGAATGCCGTAAGTAGTTTGTAGAATCAAAAGAACAACAAAACTAATGAAAACAAAATAAGGTTATTCTATTCCATGCTTAATATGATATTAAGCTACAACAGAGCAGTATAGATTATCAAGTCAAGAATATATATATAAAAGTAATTCAAGCCTGCTGTAGAGAAATCTCAGCAATTTATCACAGAATCATAGAAAATTAGGGTTGGAAGAGACCTCAGGAGGTCATCAAGTTCACCCCCCTGCTCAAAGTAGGATCAGTCCCATCTATATCACAGCCCAGCCACAGCTTTGTCTAGCCAGGTCTTAAATATCACAGTCCAGCCACAGCTTTGTCTAGCCAGGTCTTAAAAACCTCCAATGATGGAGATTCCACAATATCTCTGGGTAACCTGTTCCAGTACTTATTACCCTCCTAGTGAGAAAGATTTTCCTAATATCTAACTGAAACTTCCCTTGCTGCAACTTGAGGCCATTGCTTCCTTGTTCTGTCATCCACCACCACTAACAACAGTCTAGCTCTATCCATTTTGGAACCATCCTTCAGGTAGTTGAAGGCTGCTATTAAATCCCCTCTCAGTATTCCCTTCTCCAGACTAAATAAAACCAATTCCTTCAGCTTAGCCTCATAATTCATGTGCTCCAGTCCTCTAAATATTTCTTGTTGCCCTCCATTGAACTCTCTCCAATTCATCTACATCCTTTATGTAATGGGGTCCCAAAACTGGACACAGTACTTGAGATGTAGCCTCACCAGTGCTGAACAGAGGGGAAGAATCACTTCCCTCTATATACTGGCAATATTCCTACTAATGCAACCCAATATGCTGTTAGCTTTCTTTGCAACAAGGACACACTGCTGGCTCATATTCAGCTTATTGTCCACTGTAACCCACAGGTCCTTTTCTGTACAGCTGCTGCCTAGCCAGTCATTCCCCAATCTGTACCAGTGCACAGGCTTGTTCCATCCTAAGTGCAGGTCATTGCACTTCTCCTTAGTGAACCTCATGATATTTGTTCTCATCAAATCCTCCAATTTGTCTAGGTCTCTCTGAATCCTAGCCCTACCCTCCAGCATATCTACTACCCCCACACATCCCGCCCCCAGCTTGGGGTCATCTGCAAATTTGCTGAGGGTGCACTCCATCCCATCTTCCAGGTTGTTGATGAAGGTATTGAACAAGACCAGTCCCAGGACCAACCCCTGGGGCACTCCACTTCATGCTAGGTATTAACTAGAAAATGAGCCATTGAACTTGACAATCCAGCAAATTTTCTATCCACCTTCCAGTCCCTTCAAACAACCAATACTTCCTTAGTTTACTTGCAACATGTTGTGGGAGACTATATCAAAAGCCTTGATGAAGTCAAGGTATAACAACATCCACTGGTCTCCCCGCAACCAGAACCAGTCATTTCACCACAGAAAGCAATCAGCTTGGTCAGGCATGACTTGCCCTTCATGAATCTAAGCTGCCTGTTCCTAATCACCTTCTCCTCCAAGTGTTTCGAAATGAATTCCTTGGGAACCTGCTCCATGATTTTTCCAGGAACTGAGGTAACTATAGACTGACTAGTCTATAGTTCCCTGGATCCTCCTTCTTCCCTTTTTTAAAGATGGGCACTATATTTGCCCTTTTCCAATCATCTGGGACTTCTTCCAATTGCCATGATTTTTCAAAACTAATGGCCAGCGATTCTGCAATCACATAAGCCAACTTGGGTGCATGACAGCTGGCCCCAGGGACTTAACACACCAGAGGGTAGGAAACGGATCCAGGCAGATCTGGACAGGTTTGAAAAATGGGCAAAACAGAATAGGATGCAGTTCAACAAAGACAAGTGCAAAGTGCTACACCTGGGCAAAAAGAACCACCAACACATTTGCAGGCTGGGGGATGACCTTCTCAGCAGCACAGCAGCAGAAAGTGATCTTGGAGTCATTGTGGGAGGGACCTAGATCTCTTCAGTCTTTGCAAGTGAAGGCTGAGAGGTGATCTTGTGGCTGCCTATAAATTCATCAGGGGAGGGCAGCAGGGAATAGGAGATATTCTATTTACTAGGGCACCCCCCTGGAATAACTAGGAACAATGGCCACAAATTGACAGAGAGCTGATTTAGGTTGGACATTAGAAAGAACTTCTTCACAGTAAGGGTTGCCAGAGTCTGGAATGGGCTTCCAAGGGAGGTGGTGCTCTCCCCTACCCTGGGGGTCTTCAAGAGGAGACTGGACAAATATCTAGCTGGGGTCATCTGACCCCAAGTGCTCTTTCCTGCCCAGGGCAGGAGTTCAGACTTGATGACCTACTGATGTCCCTTCCAACCCTAACATCTATGGATCAATGACTTCTACACATCCAGCTTTTACAAATACTTCCTAATCTGTTCTTTTGCCACTGGTAGCTGCTCCCCAAATTGTGCTGCCAGGTGTAATAGTTTGGTAGCTGACCTTGCCTGTGAATACTGAGGTGAAAAAAACATTGAGTATCTTTTCCTCATCATCATCTGTCACTAGGTTACGTCCCCATTCAATAAGGAACCCACACTTCTCCTGATCTTCCTATTGTTGCTGACACATTTAAAGAACCCCTTTGCATCCCTTGCAAAGCTGCAATTCTACTTGCACTTTACTCTTCCTCTCTGAATGTCTGAGCAATACAATACTCTTATACTCTTAGAATCATAAAAATTAGGGTTGGAAGGGACCTCAGGAGGTTATCAAGTCCACCCCCTGCTCAAAGCAGGACCATCCCTAACAAGATCATTCTAGCCAGGGCTTTGTCAAGCCAGGCCTTAAAAACCTCCAAGGATGGAGATTACACCACCTCTCTGGGTAACCTGTTCCAGTATTTCACCACCCTCCTAGTGAGAAAATTTTCCCTAATATACAACCTAAACCTCCCTTGCTACAACTTGAGACCACTGCTCCTTGTTCTGTCATCTGCCACCACTGAGAGCAGTCTAGCTCCATCCTCTTGAGAACCACCCTTCAGGTAGTTGAAAGCTGCTATTAAATCCCCCCTCAGTTTTGTCACAACCCAAGGGTGTGATTTTTGTTTTTGTGTGCGCTTTGGCACCACTGAATTATTTTCCTGCCAATTTGTAGCTTTCTTTGCAGTGTGCATTTCTTCTTTGCAGCACAGAAATGCTTGTTGCAAAGAGTTCCCGCAATTTGTATTCTAATTCGAGCCCCGTTATTGGCTTGCGTTAAATTATTCACACGTGGCGGCTAGTGATTGGCTTGCTAGCCATATAAAAACCTTGAGTGGTTTCCACCCAAGTTGGAGAACTCCGAGGAGAACCCCCGCAAGGGAGGACTCCACGAACACCAGGAGGAGGAGACTTCACACTGTGTGAAGATCTCTAAGCGCTGCGGAGCCTATTGGACCCAGCACATTTAAAGCAGGCAACAGAGGTCTGATCAGCCTCCAGCCTCTCCCCGTCGCCGTTCGCAATCCTCGACGTATCCCTCTCCCTGCGCGCAAAAAAGGACCCACGGAGCCTAGCAAACTTCGTGTGAGTGAGTGAATAAAAGGATCCACGGAGCCTAGCAAACTTCATGAGAGAGACCCGAGCTTGTCGTAGTCCTCAAACAAGGATTTAATCGGAGCTGTGCCTGGGAAACTGTCCAGCCTACACCGCGACCATCTTTGGTGTAAGTAAACAATCTTGAATCAACCATTACGCG
>NW_005841923.1:1621506-1622587 GCF_000455745.1 Alligator sinensis
AAAAGGACCCACGGAGCCTAGCAAACTTCGTGTGAGTGAGTGAATAAAAGGACCCACGGAGCCTAGCAAACTTCGTGTGAGTGAGTGAATAAAAGGACCCACGGAGCCTAGCAAACTTCGTGTGAGTGAGTGAATAAAAGGACCCACGGAGCCTAGCAAACTTCGTGTGAGTGAGTGAATAAAAGGACCCACGGAGCCTAGCAAACTTCGTGTGAGTGAGTGAATAAAAGGACCCACGGAGCCTAGCAAACTTCGTGTGAGTGAGTGAATAAAAGGACCCACGGAGCCTAGCAAACTTCGTGTGAGTGAGTGAATAAAAGGACCCACGGAGCCTAGCAAACTTCGTGTGAGTGAGTGAATAAAAGGACCCACGGAGCCTAGCAAACTTCGTGTGAGTGAGTGAATAAAAGGACCCACGGAGCCTAGCAAACTTCGTGTGAGTGAGTGAATAAAAGGACCCACGGAGCCTAGCAAACTTCGTGTGAGTGAGTGAATAAAAGGACCCACGGAGCCTAGCAAACTTCGTGTGAGTGAGTGAATAAAAGGATCCACGGAGCCTAGCAAACTTCATGAGAGAGACCCGAGCTTGTCGTAGTCCTCAAATGAGGATTTAATCGGAGCTGTGCCTGGGAACCTGTCCAGCCTACACCGCGACCATCTTTGGTGTAAGTAAACAATCTTGAATCAACCATTATGCGTCCGTGGTGTGTTGCCCGTTCTCTCCGATCCAGCGTGCCTGGGCTGATGGCCACAGCCCGCGCGGAGCGAAAAAGGGCCCGGATCGCTCCCAGCCCGCACATGGTGACATGGATGGGATCGGGAGGAGGCCCGCACAAGTTTTCTTTTCTGCATACTAAATAAACCCAATTCCTTCAGCCTGTCCTCATAAGCAAGCATCTGGGTTTTCCATTTCCCACAGAAAGACTATGAATTTCCATCTTTTACCCAAGGAAAACACAGATTTTTCATTTTCATAGATTCATAGATGTTAGGGTCGGAAGGGACCTCAATAGATCATCGAGTCCAACCCCCTGCATAGGCAGGAAAGAGGGCTGGGTCTAGATGACCCCAGCTAGATGCT
>NW_005841923.1:1622659-1628006 GCF_000455745.1 Alligator sinensis
GGTCGGAAGGGACCTCAATAGATCATCGAGTCCGACCCCCTGCATAGGCAGGAAAGAGTCCTCGGTTCAGATGACCCCAGCTAGATGCTTATCTAACCTCCGCTTGAAGACCCCCAGGGTAGGGGAGAGCACCACCTCCCTTGGAGGTGGTGCTCATTTTAATGGAGAAACCCATGGATTTTGCACTTTTGCAAAGAGCTCTCTGCAGACTGGCAGAGTTCCAGCCTGTAAGGGACTGGGGGGAGTGGGAGGAGGGTGGTCAGCCACAGCGCCACCAGGCAGCCTGGAGAGCAGCTCCCACAGGTAAGTCAGGGGTGGAGGAATCGAAGCCCCTATAGGGAGTGTAGCATCCCTATGACACTATAATGGGTCTTATACCGGGCAAGAGGACTAAGACACAGTTGTCCTAAACCAAGAACAAGTTTACTGACCCCTAACAGGTACAATTCTAATTAAAATTGAAGTAGCAGTAGCAGTTAAAAAAAAAAGTTTTAGGTTTGTAGCTAGTCAAAGCAGATGCTCACCACCCCAAAATGTTGCAAACGCAACTTCACTGGTTGATCAGGCCGTGAAGTCTTGTCTGGGGAAACTCGTGGCTCCCATGTCTGATACTGAGATAGGATCTTGGATTGGTGACAGGATCTCTTCAGGCTTTCATCAGGAGTGTTCAGAGGAAGAGTTCCAACTTTTGTCCTCATATACCTTCTTGTTATTGCGTTATCATTAATATATTAGTGTAAGCTCTTCCCTACAATGCATATTAATGAGCCTATTTCTGCTTGCTATATATGATTATCTGTAACTGGAATTTTCCAGTAGCTAAAAGTGAATTTATTCTTAGGTAGGGGTTAGTTTTGCTATTGATAATCTCCCTTTTCTCCCCAGCCAAATTTCAAATTTTGGTCAGCCCAATTCCTGTTTTGACTTTGGTCATCCAACCAGGGTCCTCCCAGACTTTTTATTTTCCTTTGCCAGGGACAGGTCATGGTCAGGGTGACCTGTCTGTCAAATTTCTGCTGGGTTGCACCTGGTTGCAGCTAACAGTAAGTGTGCAGAAAACACAGACATCGATTTCTTGCCAGTCGCCAGTACTATTGAGCTGGGCCCAAAAGCTTCTGGGTCCCAACAGGAGAGCAGTATGTGGGGATTGGGGATCAGGGACAGAATGCGCAGCCATAGTGCCCTGGCAGGGAGAGGGACAGGACCACGGGCAGCTTGTCCAGGGATAGGGGGTGGGGCCAGCTCCCTGCCACTGCGCAAACTCCTCGGGGGGCAGGGGAGGACCCACACCTCCCAGATCTGTGCATGGGGCAGAGGTGGACTGCCTACTGCGGGCTTGTGCTCCCCACACTGCTGTCCTGCCCCAGAGCCTCCACAGCTCAGCAGATGGGACCTGGCACAACAGGACAAAGTAGGGCCAGGTGGAGAAGCCCCTTGCTGCTGCGAGCTCCATGTTAGCCAGTCAATCCCCAGACTGTAGCGGTGCATGGGATTGTTTTGTGCTAAGTGTAGGACTTTGCATTTGTCCTTGTTGACCCTCACGAGATTTTTTTGGCCAATCCTCCAATTTGTCTAGGTCACTCTGAATCCTAGTCCTGCCCTCTGGTGTATCTACTACCCCCTCCAGCTTTGTGTTATCCATGAACTTGCTGAGGTTGCAATCCATTCCATCTTCCAGATCATGAATGAAGTTGTTGAACAAAACTGGCCCCAGGACACTCCACTTGATATTGGCTGCCAACTAGACATTGAGCTAGTTGATTACTACCTGTTGAGCCCAACTATCCAGCCAGCTTTTTATCCACCTAACAGTCCATTTATCCAACCCATACTTCCTCAGCTTGCTTACAAGAATGTTGTTGGAGACCGTATCAAAAGCCTTGCTTAAGTCAGGGTATACCAAGTCCACTGCTCCCCCCACATCCACAGAGCCAGTCATCTCACCGTAGAAGGCAATTAGGTTGGTCAGGCATGACTTGACCCTGATGAATCCATGCTGACTGTTTCTAATCTCCTTCTCCTCCAAGAGCTTAGAAATGGATTCTTTGAAGACTTGTTCCATGATTTTTCCATGAGGTGATGCTGACTGGTCTGTAGTTCCCTGGATCCTCTTTCTTCTCTTTCTTAAATATGGGCACTATATTTGCCCTTTTCCAATGGCCAGTGGCTCTGCAGTCACATCAGCCAACTCCCTCAGCACCCTCAGAAGTATTGCATCCGGCCCCCATGGACTTAGAAAAGCTGGACATGTCCAAGTATTCCCTAACCTCAAACTCCAGCTAATAAAAAATAAAAAAGTTAATAAGGCCATACAAAACTTAAGCAATGATTAAATAAGGCGAAATATAAACAATACTATAATTCACCACTCTGTAAGCAGGTGCAATTTCGAAGCATTAACTATAACAAGCTACCCTACACCACAGTGCTCTAGTCATGCAAGCTATCCCACCAAGTCGATTATTACAATCATATCCTAGTTCTGTGACTGTGCAAAACTTCCAATGCTTTCTGCTTGTTATTGAGACTCCATGCATTCATGTACGGACACCTGAGATAACTAGCCAATTTTCTTACTTTCTCAGGAAGAATGAAAAGGCCTCCCCCTGTTGCCCCGTCTTGCGTGTGTTTCCTCCAGGTCACCCACTTCCTCACTTACCTCAGGGCTTTGATCTCTATCCCCTGGCAAATCTAATTTAAAAGCCCTCTTCACTAGGTTAGCAAGTCTGTTTGCGAAGATGCTCTTCCCTCTCTTCATCAGGTGCATCCCATCTCTTCATAGAAATCCTTCTTCTTGGAACAACATCCCATGGTTGAAGAAGCCAAAGCCCTGCTGGCAACACCATCTGCACATCCATGCACTGATCTGCAGGATGCATCTACTCCTGCCCAGGTCCTTCCCCTTGACCTGAAGTATCAAGGAAACCACCACATGAGCCCCCATCCTCTTCACCCTTGCACCCAGAGCCCTGTAGTCACTTTTGATTTGCTCAGGGTCCACCCTGGCAGTATCATTGGTGCCCACATAGATAACTAGCATGGGGTAGTAGTCAGAAGGCTTGGTAAGTTTTGATAATCCTTCTATGACATCTTGGATGTGGGCTCTGGGCAAACAGCAGACCTTCCAAGACAATAGGTCAGACCAACAGATGGATGCCACTGTCCCCCACAGAAGGCAGTCTCCAATCATCACCACCCACTGCTTCCTCTGGATAGCAATGTTCTTGATCTTCCCAACCTTGGGGATGCCTGGCCTGGCCTCCTCCACCAATAGTGTGTGCTCCTCTTCTGCTGTTGTTAGGGCTCTACATCTGTTCTCCAGGCAAACTGCTACAGGTAGAGATAAGATTTCTGCTTGTTGCCAGAGGTCACAAACTTCCAGCTTCCACCTTCCTGGGAGTCTATGTCTTCTTCCTTTTCTAGCACTGCCACTGGTAGTCCTTCCTCCTCTCTTGCCTGCTCCCTGAGGGACACTACCAGGAGGCACTGCTCACATCATAGGCACTCACCCACCTGGCTGTCACTGGAATGAAAATGCAAGCTTTGCCCTTCACTGTACCAAACCAAGACCTGGGTGGAAGCCTCAACAGTAAGGGGTCCTGCCTGAACAAACACCTCACAGGTGCAAGCAGAGGAAGAGCTGGCAGTGGCTCTGGCATTGCAACATCCTCTAGCCATTTCTCTGGGTCTCTTAATCTGCTGCCTCTCTATTCCTTCCCCTCTTCCTAAGCAGACCTTCCCTAGCAAACTCCTCAGTAAGTGGGACTGTTTGCTGCTTCTTGCTCCCAAAAGGTTCCCTTTTCTCTGCTTCCTCTCCCCAAGCTTACAGTGAAGAAAGGTGAGAGAGTTTCCAAGCAAACTCCCCCTTAGTCAGGACTCTAGCTAAGCAAGGGGCTTAAATATTGGTCTACCTTCTCTGAGATGTATCTACTTAGACCAGGGGTGTCCAACTTTTTTGAATGTGGGGCCAGACCATGAACTTTTTATCACCCAGTGGGCCGGCAAGCCATATTCAAAGACCTCACAGGAAGCGGTACCACATCACCCCCCTGAAACAAAAGTACAGTGTTTACTTTCATTTCCCATTGCAGCACCTCAGGCCTCAGAAAACAGCTTGGAGGGCCGCATGGAAGCCCGCAGGCCATATGTTGGACAAGCCTGACTTAGACTAAATATATATAGGTTAGCTACTTGCAATTAAGAAACAACTTACCTTAAAGGCTCCATTTCAAAGAGGGGTACAGCAAACTTACCTGCAAACTGACTTGTGAACTGCCGTTTGCTATCCCTGTTCACTCCAGGGAGTCTCCCCCCATGGCAAAACTCACTGACCGGGAAGCGGCCGCGGTGCTACATCCAGCGCTCCCACTCCCCAGCTGGTGCTCGCAGGGGAGACACCAGTGCTCCCACTTGCCCCCCCTGCCCTCACTTAAGTGAGGAGCTTGGCTGGTCAGGGGGTGCACCAGAGCTCTCAGGGGGTTCACATGCACCCCCATACACATCGCCACTGAGCCAAGAGCAAGCACAATTTTAGTCACCACTTCTTCTAATTTCTGATTGCACAGAATCTAAATCACTCCAAAATAATTTGCAAAGACCAAAATTAATTACAAGTTGTTGGGGTTTTTTTGAAAGCACTAGTAAGGTTTCACAATCAACCACAAAGAGGGAAACCCCTTCACAACACCAGGGTTATCAACCACAATAGCCATTACAGGAAAAATATAAACCCATGACTGACGGTTTATTATGGAACTGGGCAACTTGCTTATTCCATTTGTTCAAGAGCAAAGCTTAAAAACAATCTGTTAAAGGAAGGTGCACAAACAACTGCTTAAGTCTACCTATTCAGAGTCAGGGAAAGCACTCACATGTAGTGAACTCATTATACAATCATTTAGAGAAAAACATAACTTCCTCCTGCTATAACTCCAATATTCTAACAAAACTATATTTCAAAATATAAAATGGAAACAAGGAGGATCTTCAACTTGGTTCAGAATAGTGCACCTATCTTCTGAAAATCATAACTTATTCATCAGATGATGCTCTAAATTTGTTTACTTTATATTAAACTATAAAAGATGTAAATAAAATGCACTAAATAGTTAAACTAGCATGTCTGATTTTGAATTGTATCAGAAGAGCTAAATGATCCCTGGCTGATTCTGTAAAGGTTCTTGTCACGAAGCGGGATCCCCAGGGGTGGTCATAATGCCCCTGGTGGCTTCATGACCATGCAAGCTCTGCCCCGAGAGTGCCCTCTTGTCTCACCTGCCACGTCTTGTTGATAAAATAAAATTGGGAGATTGCCCATGGGCCTTTGCTTGGTCCAGGTCTGCTGAAC
>NW_005841923.1:1628037-1655064 GCF_000455745.1 Alligator sinensis
CTCTTTCAAGCTCACTGATCTTTGAGCCCCTTTGCCAGGCCTCTCTTCAGTACTGTGCTGCACAGAGCACATGAGGCCTTATGGGCCAATTGCCTACCTCCAAACCTCCCCTTTACCATGCCCCATGCCTCGTGGGTGTTAAATGAATATTCTTCCCTCTGTTGGGGCCTCAGCCTACTCAGCCTCCGCTCCTTTAATATAGCTAGGCCTTCTAGCCTAGACCCACTGTGTCAGGCCTGGTTTTGAGGCACTAACTCTCATCAATCTCCTCTGGCACTGGGCTCTCAAGACCTCCTGCAGCTGCGCCCCTCTGGCGCTGGGGTTCTAAGCAATCGTGTGCCCCTCTCTGGGCACTAATGAGGCTTCCACCTCCCCTAATAGCCCCCATCCCAAACCATTGGTACAATCAATAACACAAACATAAGCCCCTCTGGTATAACATAACAACAACCATGAAGGCAGAGTTCTCCCCCTTTAAGAGGGCAAACTTCTACCCTTAGGATAGTGTACCCCTTAGCCCTGGGTACCTTGTGAGCTCCTAGTGTCTTACTGTGCTTGGAGGTAGCAAAGCAGGCAACACTGTGTCTTGGATAGCTCTCTTGTGCAGGAGCTACTTCCCTTGACCATTGCCAGAAAGAAAATGAACCCTGCCAGCCCCAGCCCCAGTACTGAGCCTGTGTCCCCTCCTTTTCCATCAGCTGATTGCCTGCAGGTGCCGACTAATTACCTTACTAGCCTTACTCAGGCAACCTGCAGCTGTGGAGCTGTGCCTAGCCTGCAGGGCTCCTTTGCTAGGCTGTTTCTGCCCCTAAAACAGCAGGCACACCTTAGTGCCCCACAACAGTTCTCTATTCAAACCTCAAAATCCAATGACATCTGGATGTCTCCTAAAATGATAAACTATGAAAAATTAACTCACCCAAACTGATATTTAAACTATTGTCACTAGATTTCAGAGTTACCAATAGTTGAAATGAACTGGTTTATTCACTACCCTCCACAGAAGTATTTCTGTTTTCATAATATATCAGCTCAGGTAGGAACTCTGAATTCAAGAATGGACAAGATGGCTCCTCAGCAATACTTCTCGATGATTTCACATTGGAGAAAGTGCCTTCAAAGATGCAAAGTCAAGCTTTCCAAAATTCAAAAGAAAGGTGTCCAATTTGGTGTTCCAGTACTGGACCCTCAGCCACTGCCAGTCTCTCCAAATTCCTGGAGCTCATTCCTCATAATTCAATGTAGATGACTTTAAAAACAATGAATTAAACCCAATAGGTATCCAAAACCTTGATCTTAACTTGGTTTGCCTTGTATCTGCAGTGCTTCAGGCATGCTGGACTTCCTAAGTTAGAGAAAAAAATGTCATCTGTATGGACAAATGAATCGATTAATATATTTATGCTGTTACTTTGTATCCACTTAATGAAAGTTGGAAGGATTGGGGGATGGGGGTGGGAGTTCTCTCTTGGTACCTGAAAAAATTTACAATATGCTGGTACTGAAACCTAGAAAAAACCTAATTTCTTTCAGGGAGCAATTCTTTGGTTGCTTCAATAACAGACTACCACTTTTTGCAGATATAAACAGGTAACCTGGTATTTCCCAACTCGCATCTCTCATAATTTTTATTTAGGACAAATGGATTTTCCTCCTAGTGATTTCTCTTTGTGGCTGTCAGAGTGTGTTTGCAGGATAAGCAGACTGGTTCCATGTGACTTTAATTCTCACTTTTAAATCACCTCTGGTGTCATCATTTGTAAGTTTCTGAAACATATTTAATTTAAACATTCTGAATCCAGTGCTCTGGTATGAAAGATCACATTTGAGCCACTTAGCTAAGACATCCCAGACTTTGCACAGAGCATCCACTAACTTTCGGTATATGCTTATGTAACAATTGTATCAATATCAAAAGATACAGACACAAGATACTAGGATGCAATCATTACATCTGCACGTTTCTGTAGCAATAAAAGTATTGCAAAACCTCAACTTCATTTCAGGGTCAAACTCCCATGATTTTACTAATTATCACCACAGGATCATGTAGTTAGATCATAATAGCTACTGTGGGCTCCAAAGTAGCAGCTCCCCCCCGCCCACCTTTCCTTTTAAAGGGATTAAAACTTACACTTGTCGATACCCTTCCTCCCACTTTAAAGAATGATCTGTATTTTAGCTCTGATGGGTAATTTTTTCCATTCCAGAAATATCTTGGGGCTACTTTGATAAGCTCCAACTATGCTTGTAGCCACCAGCTACAGATTTGATTATTTATTGTTTCCTCTCTGTTTTGGTCAGTGTTATTTTATTACGCTCAACCGGAAGGGTTGGTGATATTGGGACATGAATGAGGGTTTTTAGAATACATTTTCTGTACATATATTTGATGATCCATATTTTCAAGACCTGTAGAGTAGCGCATTTCTGTACAAATTTCCCCTTTTACACATAACTGGCACCTGGAAGAATAGCCTTGTATAGAGTAGGCCATACAAGAGACACTAAGGAACTTTCTAGCCCAAAGAAAAACACTGCATTCAACTGCTTGTTCACTTTTCAATATGAAAAGTAACCCCCTTGACATCCACACACATGGTCCAAGCCAGCTGCAGCTCAACTATGCCTTGAGGAAGTCCTTATCCTGCATATTGAGAAATACCTCAGTGACTGTAAATCACATCAGCATCACTGAAACTCTTCTCATGAAAATCTTTAACTTGGGCTAGGGACAGACATTACACATAAACCAGTTTAAGTGATCAGAAACTGGTTTAAACCTGTAACAGAACAGAAATTCAGTGCACATAAACCAGTTTGAAGATAGCTGAAACCGATTTGATATAAATCTTGCATGTAGCATCAGACTTAACTGATTTGGCTCAAACTGGTTTATGCAATGTCTGTCCCAGACCCCTTGCTGGTTTAAGATAAACCAGACTCCCCCAGCATCCTGGCATGCTCTCTGGGCTGGGTAGGGCTCTTTGCTCCACAGCAGAGCTGGCCCCTCTCCTCTACTCCCTGGCTGCAGCTCCAGCAGAGACCGCAGACACAGCAGGGTCTGCCTGGCTTCCCCTTGCCCCCACCCCCACTTGCTGCTGAAACAAGGATCCCCTCCCCTTCTCCCTCCCATCTCCCACAGCACAGACTCCAGCCCCATGGACCCTACGCATGTGGTATGCTAGCCAATACCGAGAGAGGTGGGTGTGTGTGTGTGTGTGTCCGATTTCACTGGGACAGGCAGGCAGAACAGTGACAGATTAGGGTGTTTTGGAGCTAATCAACAGGTCAGCTGGTAAGCAGTTTAAGAAGAGCTTGAACTAATGAAGATAGGTTGTTTTGCTGATGAGGTGATAAACATTCTTATCAACTCCCTGCTGGCTTGCTAGCCTATCAGTTTGCTGACAGTATAAAGAAGCAGGAAGGGAGATTGAAAAGCTCTGTATCATCAATAGATGCATGCACTGCACACACCTCCTTGCCTCAGAGTGCTAGCAGCGGACTGGGGTTTGGCAACACTCCCACCCCTTGAGCAGCCAGTGAGGAAAAGCCAGGGACAGTGCACAGACATGGTGCGAGTTTACATGCCTCCCTAATCAGAGCATCCTGCCACAGCCTGGTCACACCTCCCCCAGGTCAGCACTGTACAAGGGAAGGGAGAGTTGCTTTAGCACCCCCCAGCTTCTAGCCTGAACCACTGCAGGCGTGTGTCTGAATTTCCTCAATTCAGAGAGAATGTCTGCCCAGTTACAAACCAGTTCAGCCCAACCAGGTTAGACTAACCTGGAAAGATTGAATCAATTCAGGCTCAGGCTTTTTGAATGTCTACCTGCTCCCCAAGGATAGGGACAGAAGTCTGAGGGTACTATATCTGGAGAAACACCAGACTGGGAAGCAGTTCAAAATTATGTTTGGTCATCATAGACATTGGTTCATGTGATGTAATATCTGGACCCAGAAAAGCAGCACCCCTTGATTCAATTTTCTACAGCTCTTGTACTTAATTGCTTTTCACAAGCATAGCAGCTCTCTAGGACAGAGCCCCTCATTGAAAGTCTTGCATGAGAAAAGATAACCAGTTACCATCATTCTCTTCATGTCCCAAAAACCTGTAATCATGACCACATTGCCTGATATCATCTGACTGACTCTCGGGAGACACAGACTACGTGCTTCCACTGCATGCTTTGCTGTTTGGTCTCAGGAATAAAAAGTGGCAAACATCTCAACCTGACCCACAAATCTGCTCATGAATTTCATGGCCTGTTTGAAACTGCCCCATAGTTCCCTGGAAGTATCAAATCATGCTTTTGTCTTATCAGTACTCAGTATTCTGGAGATCCACATTGCTGAAGCCTTTAAGGCCTGACTATTCATTGGGGTTGGGTACACTGACCCACTACTGATGTACTCTGTCACAGCTATGTGCCTGACTTGATCTGCTGCCTTTCATCACCATCTTGTGGGCTGCATCAACAAGATGTTGTTGTGCTGGTAGTCTATCTACTGTGTCTTAACTTACCTTATTTGCAGTGCCAGTACTCCTTCACTCGTACTAAATAAAGCAAAGCAATTAGTTGAATTTAACTGTGGCATGTGAATGGGTATAAATCTCCCAGTGTCAACATCCTCATCTATTTCCTTTGGAGTCAGGCCTGTCTTCTGGAAGTACTTGATAGTTACTCTGGTTTGATGCTTCTCCATTTTTCAAATGTTTGAGAACTGATCCAGATTTATTTTGTCTGCACAGATAAAGAGAGACTCATCAAAATATTTGTACTGTGAAAGCTGTGAAGCCCTATCATATTACTAAGTCAGACCAGATACTTTCTGAACTTCCCTTGTATAAACAGAGATTGCTTTACACTGAGCAAATGCTAAAGTATTTCCCTTACAAAGTTTATCAAAGGAGAGTGAAGACAGAACTAGTAAAGAAAAGAAAGTATTTTTACTCTAAAGTGGCAGCAAGTAGTCTCCATCTCAGGAAAGTCTGCAACAATACATGGCAGAAACATTTCCTACCCCTCCTGAGAATGCTGCTCTACTATGTATAAAGACTTCTTTACTAAAAGAGAGAAAATTACTCTAACCCAGTGATTCCCAACCAGGGTGCCAAGCCATCCTTGGGTGCCCAGGGTGTCATGCAATGTTAGCACTGTTAAGCAGTGGCATAACTGGGAAGGAAGAGAGTAGTGATAGGGGGCAACCACTCTGAGTGCCAACTGCAGAGGTGGGTGGCAGGGAGAGAAAAAAAACAGCTGCTGCTGACAGCTGTGCTTGTGACCATTCATCTGTGATTATGGCAGCAGCCAGAAGTCACTGCTTCCACTTTGCCCCAAGCATCCAGCCGTGTCCTGACACTGCTACTGTTTGGTCTGAAAACATGAGTCACAAGCTAAACTCAGAGATTTCAAATAGGAATACACAGTGTTAAAAACATTTTGACTTGTTGTCTTTCTGAGCAATTTGAAACAGAATTACTCTTTTATCTTTCTGTAGTCAAAAACTGAGTTAAAACTAAACTGACATTTTCCAAAGGGTGCCTTGAGTCTAAAAAAGCTGAGAACCATTTCTATAGCCTTATAATTTGAATCCTTACCACCAAGGAGGTGAGATACCTGAGATGCAGTGAATGTTTATTATTTAAAAAAATGAAACAGAGTCAACAGTAGAGATTGAGAGTATTGCCTCCACCCTTTCTCTCCCCCTGCCTAAGCTGCGACAAGTTTTTAAAAATACAGACAAATGTGCTATTATTGTGAAGGTGTTACATGGATACTTTTTCTAAGTTGTTAATATCTATAATGTCCACACAATATTAGGCACCATACAAGCACATGGGAACATACAGACCTTGGATCAAGTGATTTTTCCTTGACAAGACACAAAGAATGTGGTCAGAGTGATGACTGGCTTTATGGCATGTTTTGAAATAAGTCTTTCTGTATAGGGACATCTATTTATATTGTAAATGTATATCCTTGAACAGCCTACAGCCTTGCCTATATAGATTTTATGCAGAATCATGTTCAAAATGCTACCATAGTACTGTCCCTCTTGATATCAAACTCATTAACTTAAACAGTCTAAACTATTGTAGGGGATTTTTTTTTTGGGGGGGGGGGGGGGGAGGGGGGTGTCCCCAACCCTTGGTCCTAACTAGTTTCTTTATTCAAGTACAACAAAGCAGGCACTCTGCAAATTTATAAAGATGTTCTGTCTTGAAAAAGGAGAAATGATCAAATCAAGTCTCAATAGCTCCCTCTGCTGTCATTTTCTTAGTAGTTTCATTGTAATTTAAAACTTTTGGGTCAGGAATATTTGGCTTTGACACACCATTTGTTTTTGGAGAGTCAAATACACCTTCTGTATGAGTTACTTCTTGAAAGAACAATTGTAGTTGGTTACCTGTTGTTTGTCAGGGTCCGGACTCTGCCTTCTCTTACATTTGTACAACGATTACCCCAACTGTGGGTGCTCCCAGAAACAAATTCTATATTTAATAACAATGCAAAACTGGCACTTTATTTAGTCTACCAGTGCCTCATGGAACAATTTAGATTCCTTTGCTGACAAAAGTTTTGAACACTAGAAAAGCCAACTGTTCCAGGAAAGTGAATTGGATTCTACTTCATGTGTTGAACAAGCATTCAAACAATTAAAAGCTGTGAGAAGGGCCTTGGGTCTGGCATGTTATACATCCAAAATAAAACCAAAACTTCTTAGCCAAAAAAGTTGGTGGCCCAAGAATAACAAACATTTTCCCTAAAAATAGCAAACATTTTGTCTAAGACGATATGATTATTAAGGCAAATGCAGTCTAATATGCATCATACAGGGGAGTATTGAGAAGTAACAACATCAACGCATCTGGCAGAGTAGCCAGCAACATCTCTGTAACTATTAAAACTTCAAGGCTGTTAGTACCAAGTACATAATCGGGGGACAGCTTCTAGGTGAAGAACAAGTTAACTTTACCACTCGTGAGGAACAGTTCAAAAAGGGATGGGGATTCTCACAGCACAGATATACTAGTTATATCTAGAAAAGTCTATAGCTACCACTTTTAGCAAATGAACTCTTATTTCCATCAGTGTGTGAAAAAGATGATCCACTGAACCGCATAAGAAAAATACCATAGTATTCTCTGGTAGTCACCAAAAACATGGCAGTACCCCTCTTAAGAGGCACTGTAAGTACTGAACGATACTGAAGAGTGCCTTAGGATCATGAAACCTTGGTAGGCACATTCCAGACATTTAGAGACATGTGAGAGGTTATTCATTTAGTGAATGTAGCATTTCCTTCACAAATGACAATCCTATGACCTTGACAACCCTGCAGAAATATATTTTGCTTAGCGACACATTCTACTAACGCATCCCTTAAGCATATTTGGTTTATGAGGTTAACGGAATAACTGTAATGAATATTTCCATGCTAGTCACAAAATCTGCCTCAATTACAGATGCCTTCTCTTTGCTCATAACCTGACACCGGCAAAACCAGAGACTATATTTACTCCCTGCATACTGTAATGTTTGATGCTCTCACGTTTCTAAATTAAGCCAACTTGTCATGCCCTAAACTAATCATATTCCACCTATGTTAAGTCATTCTATCAGAATTTCTTGTACATTTGTTGGATCTTTTGCAAGTAATACGTAACTATATACATTTAAATAACAATCCGACATCTCTCAGTTGAAGAGTTGGAAAATCTGAGAAATACTAGCTGCTCCACACTGTATTGGTGCCCATATTCAAAACAGTTAGGCAGTTTTATCATGTACTTGGTATATATATCAAGTCTGATGTTAGAGGGCCTAGCTCTCTAGCTCTGTTAAAGCCAGTGGAAGACATATTACACAAGAGAGTGTTATACAATATCCTCAACCATACCCCTTTTCCAGACATCTTCCCAAGGAAACTAACTCAAAATATATATTTCCACTCTTATCACATTCTTGTTTTAGAAAAATACTCCAAGGGATTTATTTTTTTCTAACTCTAACAATCCATTCCCCCCCACCACGACTACAAACAGATAGTTCTCACATGATTCAGTTTCTCTCACCTGATGCCTGAGTTCTTCCTCTTCTAGTCCCTCTGCTGCGGTAAGAAATCTGTCCTAAATAGGCAAGTGAATTTAACAACACAAGGCAATGAAAACTTGGCTTCCTCTTTTAAATATTTATCACGTCTCAGGTTTGTTTCCACTAACATAAAATCCTCTCTAGCTTTACTAGTCTGAGCGTACACACTAAATTCCATCAGGGAAAAGAAAAAAGAATTTGTCAGTCTTCATTATTTCTATGCTTCTATAAGGGAGTTTTGTGGAAGCTTTTCTAAAACTTGAAGTGATTGATATTTTATCAATTTTATGGTGCTGCTTTGCTAAAAATATAAAAGATACAGACTAATCTTTTACATGCCTTCAATTTAAAATCTTGGTTTTTTACCACAGACAGCAAAGCATACTTGGGCATAATTGGTTCAGTCTGCTTTACCTGGACTACAGGTACAAGCTGCTGTATGGATTCTAATTACAGAGTTCATGACAATATAAAGGCACCTTTGTTTAAAAAGTGCAAGCTGCAACTTAGAATGTTAAAAAAATCCCCAAAATACAAGTCAAAACAAATGTCACCAAGAGGAGCTTTTTCACCTGCTTTCTTTTCTAGCTGTGTTGGTCTAAGGACTTAGGCAGATAAGGTTCTTTGAGTAGATGTGATATCTTTTATTAGACCAACTAAATAGTTGGAAAAAATATACTTTGGAAGCTTTCGGGCACAAACTCCATAAACTCCACAAATTCCATAAATACAATGTCTATATTTAGTCCATGATTTTTTGTATCCAGTAGTTTGATGAAGTGAAATTCATAGGTTTGTCTGTGAAAGGTGTTTTGTAAATCCCCTTTGAGGATTATAACTAAGAGATTGGAGAGAGAGTAGTTTTCTTGTGAGAAATGTGCTCCCATAGGTAATTGGCTATTCTTGTTTGATAGATTTTCAGTGTGCATTCATTCTGGTACACAGCTGTTGTTTGGTTTCTCCTACATATTTTCCATCAGGACATATGGAGCACTGGATGAGATATAACATTTATGGAGGTGCAGGTGAAGGATCCAGGAATGTTGATGTTTCTGTTATGGTGTGTAGTAATTCTGGGGATGGTGAAGATATGTTAACAGGTTTTACATTTGTTGTCATGGCATGGTCTGGATTCATTCGGTGTGCTTTTGACCATAGGAAGTTTCCTTCTGGTGATGAGGTTGGCAAGGTTCAATGCTCATTTAAAAACTAGGATGGGTCATCGTGGAAAGATCTCTTTAAGGCTGAGCTTGGGACAGGGGGCAGTGGCGCTGGGAGGGGGACTACAGAGAGACTACTGACACCCCAAAATTTGCCACTGCTCTCCCATAGCCCCCCTCTCAGTGCTGTCACCACCTCCCTCAAGAGAAGCCCCAGCCCAGCTAGCGCCAGGAAGAACCTGATGCAGCCCCAGCCTGAAACATGCAAAGGCAGCCCACTTTCACTCCACACACAGATCCATGGGGCACATGACCCCCATACTCCCCTCCAGGGTGTGCACAGCAGCAGGAGCTTCCCCCCTCCGCCGCCGACAAGCCACTCATGGCTCAGTTCCATACCCCAACCCACCCCACCCCAGCTGGGTAGTGCCTGTCCCTGCCCCAGCCCCACTCCATCACCACAGGGGCCTCTATCTGCTCCTCCTTCCCACCCCCCCTACCCCTTCCCTCCAACAGACTTATGAGCCAGATGCTGCTCTCCGAGCTGCTGGGCTTGCGTATTGGCAATCGAATTGGTAGCAGCTGATACGGCTCATTAATAATTGGCCATCAGTATCAGCCCAAAAAATCCTTATTGGTGCACCCCCAATTATAACCTTCCTAACATCTCACTCCCCAAGTAACCTCTTTAACTATTGAACAGCTAATTCATTCCCCTTCCTCCACCCCTCCCCCACTGCCTACCTCAATTTACATTTTCACTGAGTGCCTCTTGCATGCATGCTGGTTTCTGCCTTTTTTACTATTCCATCCAGTAAGAGCACAGACCAACTGCAGACAAAGGGCATTTGTACCTGAAAGCTTGCAAAGAAGTTTTCCAACTATTTGAGCTGGTTTAATAAAAGATATCAGATTTACTCAAAAAACTGTGTCTACCTTGCTGGGTGAAAGCCCTTTTGAAATTAATAAGGTGACCATCACAGGTAATCTCCTCAGTGAAAATTTGTTGGTATTGGAAGGCTTGGCTGTATAGTACAGCTTTCTTGGTGTGTTTAGTGTGATCCCTGGCTCTGTGTAGATATGCATGTTGGTCTGTTTCTTGTATATGGTGGTTTGTAGTTTAGCATTCTGGATAATGATTATAGTGTCTAAAAAGGAAATGTTTGTGTTCAAGAAAGTCTGATGGAGGAGTGATGGTTATTGAATCTGTGATGGAAATCAATCAGACTACAGGTTTTTGGTCCAAATGATGATATCATCTATATATCTTAGGTACAGCATGGGTTTGATGGTGTAGTTCTTGAGGAATTTTTCTTCCAGGTATGCCTGAAGAAGGGTGACTAGACTTGAGAATAAGTTTTATAGTCAGGAGTAAACCATCTGTATCCCAAACAAAGCCAGTACCTGATGTCCTCTGAAATGCAAAAATCTAGAACACCTGGTTCCAAAACGATACCTTTTATTAGATCAGCTGCGAAATTGCAAAAATCTTTTCCTGCAAGCTTTCAGGCTCATGCACCCTTCATCAGGCTCAGGGAAAGTTCAAGATGGTAAGAAGTCCCAATATGTAAGAAATAAACTTCATTTTTGCTAAAGAAACTCTCATGAACCCAGAGGGACAGTTTTCCAGCTTCTGCTTCCTCTGTGATTTTTGCATCACTTTTTGTCCAGACCAACACAGCTACCACATACATCCTTGATGTTCTCTGACATGTATACCAGTGAACATGAAAATGTCATCTAAATTTGCATCTGCAAGCAAAGTGGGAGGCAGGGGGGAATATGCTGAATCCTTCCCCCAGTTGGAAGACTTGGCAGTCTCCATCTGTGTACCAAGGACTTATAAATAGTCTTTAGGTGCATCATGCTTTTAAAATATCAAGCTAAGACAAATACTAGGGAAACACTAGAGTGCAATTAAGTGAGAATGGACCAGAAGCTGGGCTGACCAAGGGTCTACTGAATACTGCTGCAGGGGAAAGGAATGGGCTATTGATTTTTTTCTCTAATCAGGAAGCTCAGCAAATGTACTTACAATGTCTAACTTTGATTGATGGAATGTGTTTGGTGTTTAATTCAGCCTACATAGGAACATATACCAGTTATACAGATACAGATATCCGAATATAACCCCATTTTGGGCACTCCTGTGCAAGGTTAAGATTACAATTTTTGGATCAGCTTTAAGACTTTCCCAAATGACAAAATATAAGCATTATATAGTTAAATATGAGTGTCTACATAAGTGGTTATCCTGACTCAAACTATTGGTAAAATCTGCACCTACAATTATACTAAAAACCTTCTCCCTACAAATAGCAAGGTAAAATAAGTTATTAGATACCAAAAGCTGGCATGGCATGGAATCCAGCACTCTCGAGCATACAGCCTTCATGTGCAGCTCATGGGGAGAACCAGATGCAGTAAAACAGAAATCAAAGAAGCCAGCTCTCTGAGCAGAGCTACCTAATGCCAGCAGACTCACCATGAAGCTGCCTGGAGCCAGGTGACAGGAATGCTGAGGATGGAATATTACATGTCCATGCCTTAGCTACCCCACTACCCCATGCAAGACTGCAAGCAGGCAGTTCTTTATTTATGGGAATCACAATTTGGAATCTTCTCCTGAAAGAAAACATATTGGTCCTTTCTTTCAAAGAACTGTGCAGAATTTTTATTGTAAATTGTGGGGGTAGCTAAACACTGGAATGAGCAACTGATACGTTGAATTGTGGAATCTCAATTCTTGGAAGCTTTTGAAAGCACCTAAAGATCAAGGGTCTGCAACGTTTAGACACCAGGCCAGCACTTGCAAAGCAGTCGCTGCTGTGGGCTGCTAGGTCTGCTATCCTTGCCCTGTCCCACATATGCCCTGTAGTCTCTGCTTAACACTGTGATGAAGTTCCACGGATTCACATGTCCAATGACTTTTCAGAGGAGCAAATTTGATGGTGATGGTAAGCAGAGGAAGAGAATGGAGAGGGGAGGGGAAAGGTGGAATGTGGCATGGGAATATTATGGGCATCCAACCTCTTTGTGACCTAGATTTACCTACAAACTACCCTGGATTAGACGGACACTTGCCTGGAAAGGTTTTTCAACAAAAATGATCCTGACTTAAGTAATGAGTCAGAGTAGAGGCCAGCCAGCCCTATTTTTCTATGATTCTATTAAAATACAGCAGCCAAAGGAGATGGAATGCTGCCCCTCTGGTATGTAACAGGGTAATGCAGGGCTGCTTAACTTCTGAGCTGCCAGAGACCATGCGCCACACAGGCTCCTCAGGATCCGTCACACTGCACAGGCAATACGAGTCCCTCCCTCCCCCCTCAATCACTGCATGGGCAGTATTCAACCACTAGGCGACAACAATGCTACCTCTGTGCTTTTTGGCCCACTCATTCAGCATTATTCATCTGTTCCTTTAATGAAAACTTGTTCAGTAGATACCATGCATTCCCCTCTCCACCACCATTACTGTCTCTACATCTTAGCTTGACTCTACTACACTTGCCACTCTTAACCCTCTTCAATCCAAATCACATAGCTCTAACTTAATCCAGTCTCCCAAAAATCAAATACATGCTGCTATCACCTATTCATCATTTTACATGCTTCTTCTACTCGGCGTGTCCCATTTAGAAAGCTCTGCAGGACAAGGGAGCCTGTCCTATTACGTCATTGTTTACAGCGCCCAGCAGAATAAGGCTCCATCTTGTTTGGCCCTTAGGCAATGTAGAATACTCAAGATTCACATCACAAATGTGACAGACACCAATCCTGTAACGGACTATGCAGGCTAACAGCCCATGACCACTACAGCAGTGAGTTCACAGATTGCAGTATTATTCAGTCTGAACTCTAGGCTAATTACAAGATTGCATTTTTAAATTTACAGTGCAACATGGAATCACAAACATTCATGTATTCATGCCAAAGATATGCATTTTGGCAAAATCAACTGAGTCAACTTGAGTGCTCTATTTGCAGAAATTAGGTCTTAAAATTATTAAACATTTATTTTGTATTCAAAATTAGACTAATGTTCCACTATTTGCACTGCGTTAATATGGAATACAAATATCAAATATTGATACCTACATACACTTTCAAGTTATCTACATTTTTCTTTATCAAGTTCTCATCACTCTAAATGATGGGACAGTAGAGCATAATAAGCACCTAGTCTGTTCTGACCATCTCATCACATTGTTATTCTGGTGCATTTCTGGATACATTGTCAGATCAAATTTGGGCCAAACTTTTGGTTTGGTAAATAGAATATATAGCTTTTGGGGAGGTGCAATATGCTAGCCGCAATGGAAACACGCATTCAGAATCAGGTCATTTAGTTATCACTCCTGTTTAAATTCAATTAAATCATGCTTGATCTCCTCTACTCAGAGGAATAGGTCACAGGTACACTATCCCCCTTCTTGATCCGAGAACTACAGTAGTGTTGAGGTCAGTATGCAGGTCTGGATTCCTCTCAAAACAGGAAGCCACCACTATTTTCTAGTAACCTCTTCTGCAAAGATTATGAATAAGGCAGTGAACTGGAAGTTATGAGTTCAGTCCCTTTATCCCTCTTTTGAGCCCAGGCAAATTAGTCTGTTCCTCAGATCCCATGCATAAAATGGAAGTCTCCCCATCTCATCCATTTCGAGTTTGAAAGGCAAACTAGTAGGGATCATCTCTCACTGTGGGTCTACAGTACCTGGCATAATACAGCCCTGATTTCAATGTGATTGGATTAACAATTAAATTGTTCTGAGAACTAGAGGTAAATGAGAGCGAGTGAGAGAGAGATTTATTTTTTTAAATTCCTCCCTAGCTTGTCCTTTTGGCTAAGAGCAAGCAAGATGCAGGGGCCTTTAAATTTCAAGGCCTCTGGCCTTGGGGCCTGCACAGAGGATGCCTGCCATGGATTTAGAAGCATCTGAAGCCCCGAAGTCTGGAAGGCAGGATATCTGCTGTTCGTCGCACCACACAGACTTAAACAACTGAGCTCTGTTCAGTCAGTAGAATTCAGAACTAATTTGGTCCAAGACACGAAATTTAAAATAACACTTTTTTTTGGATTGCACATTCCTTTATGTATTTAAACAAAAGTACACAATACACAATTTTTATTCCCTTGAAGACTTCTGGTGCATCCAGGAACCTTTTCAGCTTATGATACTACATGAAGATTCTTTCCAACTTTCCTAGTTTTTTCCTCAAGCATTGTTTTTTTTTATTTAAACTGAAGTGGCTCTTCTAGGGAAAAAAACTAAGTGAGGTTTAAGCGACAACTTATGCCAACATCACTGCTACCAATAACATTTCTTTTCATCACATTTTTATTTTTACTTGTACCTTGTGCCTGTGTTTAAGATGTTACCTTACCATCCCCCAGCAGTGTGTGGGAGTGAAGAAAACAGAGTAGGAACGGCTCAGATTGTAGTCAGTAATTAGGTGTCTGGAGTTTAATGTCATTATTTCACAGAAAACTAAGTTATATAACAGCTGAGAAGATACTGTCCAAAAAGGAGGAAAAAGACAAGCAATTATTAAAAGTTAACACAATATATACTAATGTGATGTTCTAGAAATTTAAATTCTTTGATCACCTTTAAACATCTTTATGATCATGGTGTAAAAATTATGATAATATGGTGGCCTTTAGACTCTTCAGAAGATATACCCTGTGCCTCAGGGGCTAGTCCTCTTGCATCTTTTATTGAATTTTCTTTCATTACTTTGAAGAAACTCACATTGTGAGCTGTGGGTAGCTGGACAACACGGAAGGATTTCCTATTACTAATGCAAGAAAAAACGTTAGCAGTTAAGTCACTTCCCAAAAGGTCATAACCAACTGTTGCTTAGCTATCAGGGTTTGTTTTTAAGCCACTAGCAGTAGCTCATCAAGAGCTTAATCTGTTTTGAAATTTTACAAACAGAAGTAGGTCCTCAGCAAACAGCAGCTTTCTTGAAACTATAAGAACAGAAGAGCATATATGGGAGTTACTTGAATTGCATCTTTTCCTCACCACTTAGATTTTTGCTGCTCTCTCTCTGCTAGAAAGAGATAAAAGCCAGGCAGGAGGTTGTTCAACATCTTCTCAGCAAAGTTGAAGCTGGAACCAGTGTACTTCCTTTACTTCGGAATTTTAGTTTGGCTATCTATTACAGTCACTTGTTTCTATTATAAATTATTTGAACACTTACTGAAGTATCTGAATCCACAAAACATGTAGAAAAACTTTCCATAGAACATCTGGTCACCCCCCACCCCCAGTGATTTACTTTTAACTTGGGCTTTGATGTTTTTTCTTGTTCCTTTCAGGTGTACTGATCACAATTCCATCTGTTTCTCTTCTCCCCTTGAATCAGTTCCTATTGTCCCACCACCTGCTCAAACCTGATAAACCATCAACCCTTTGTCAATTTTTTTTCTTGGCATAGGTGTGATCAATACCACTTCAAAGAACAGGAAAAGTGTCAGAAGGAACAAAAGAAGTAAAAATCATAAATGCCCTTTCAAAGTGCAAGTGAAATCAGCTGAATACAAAATTAAATTCACTGGGTTTGTACTATCAGTACTAGTGCCTATCTTAAAGTTAAATTTATGGAAAGACACGGAAGTACAAAGGAAGCTCCTGTATGGCACTAATGTCAGAGGGTGCCCATTTAAAAATACAGGAAACCAGACAAAAATAAAAACCTTAAATTCCTAAACATTCATATGTAGAAAACAACTAACTGAAATCTTCAATACGAATACCACCATGGTTAAGGGGTGTAGGTTGTAGCCGCGTTGGTCTAAGGACATAGGCAGACAAGGTTCTATTTGGGTTAGTCTAATAAAAGATATCAAATTCACCCAAGGAACCATGGTTAAGGTACATTCCCAACCACATAGAAGAAAGCTTCCCCTATTTAAAAAACAAAACAAAACAAAACAAAAACCATGAAGTTATTTTACTATCTTGTTATTTAATATTAAGCAAAATGTAACTGATGACAGATTTGCATTCTGGACTCCTTTGAACAAGGTTTAGTGGCATCAAGATAAAGAACAAAACTCTGCAGTCTGTCAAAACACCCAAAAACATTCTGGTGTAAACTTTGAACATCAGAACCATCACTGAGTGGAAGACTGAGTGGTAGGAGTTTAGTAAATTGTGATGACAAATAACTAATACAGGATCAGTGGGGATCACAGATTACAAGTGCTTTTCTAAAAATAAGGTGTAAGGATTTTCTAAAAATAAAGTATAATTTGAAGAGACAAAATGTAGTATCCTTTAAGCAAGCTAATCACAACCATTAGTTGAAGCCCAGAAGAAAGGAGCAACAGAATCAGCATCAGCCACAGAACGATTCAAAATATAAAATTAAAAATAAAAATTAGGAATTCAGGTAGTGGAAGGAAGTGTTTATAGTCGTGTACCCATTCATTACCTATTATCTAGTTCTTTTAAAAAATACATTCCCTACTATATCGAGCCATGAAGAATTGCAAGCATTTCAATACTCCTCTGCTGTTACCTTTGTTTGTCTCATACGGTTCTCTGGTGTGCCAGTATTCTTTATCTTCATGGTAGAAGTATTCCTTGGTGATTGTGCGAGTTTTCCAAGAAAGTCAATACTCACCAGTAACCCATGTTAGGCACAGTACGTATTTACTAAAACTTTAAATAAGCATAGATTAAGAACTAAGAACTTCTCTGCTCTATTCTGCTACCCATTTTCTGTAATATTATGAAATTCCTTGTAATTAGTTTAATGCAATTAAAACATCACACATTGCCATAAAATGTGAATCTGAATGCAGTTCAACTTAAAAAGCAATTGCTTAATATTAAGTTGCCTGAAGAAATTCAACAATTTCCAGAAACAACACACTAAAGACCCAGTTAAGCGTCTCATAAAACGAGCTGCAAGCTAGTTAATCATTGGGAAAACAAACTGGAAAGGCAACCTGAAGTTAGAAGATTACATTAAGAATTTAACAGCAGTCTTCTAGAGGTAGGGGGGATTGATTTAACATTTAAATATTTATTCCAGTCATACAGCACAAACATCTGAATTATAACCAACCCAGCAATGATGCAGCATTCGGAAAGGAGATGCCAATCTTCTTCCCTCCCTTTCTCTAAGAAAACAAGTCATTTTTTTTGCTCTAAACTATTCAATACCTTACCAGATTCTCAGACATTAATATATGCCATTGCTTTCACTTAACATCTACAAAGTGGCTGGTTAATTAACTGAAAACTAAGAATCCTATTCTTTCTCCTCCTGCCCTTTTGATGAATGAACTAGCTAACATCAAACTGACTCCAAATTTCCAATCCTCATTTTTGCTTGCTCTAAACTACTAGGGGACATCTAGAAATACTACATTTCTATGCTTAGTCTCAACTTAAAAGGTGATGTAAAATTACTTTATGAAGTTACTTCAGCTGTTTGCAAAATAGGGAAGGGAAGGGGAAAAAAGAGAGACATCCATACTGAATTCCAGATGTTACTGCATTCTGGTGAAGCCCCTTAAAAAGTCATTAACAAAAACTGGGTCCCTACTCTTCACAACTTCTGAGATTTAAGATAAAACAACCATCCATTACAAAAGTAAACATATTAACATTTTTTCAGAGATTCTAGCCAGGTGTAATAAGATTTCACCTAGAAATCTAGATGTGCAAGTACCACCTAGACACACAACAGGTAGAATATAATTTGGCCCTGACTTAAAAACTAAGCAGCAAAACAGACTGTGCATAGTTAATTGACAAGGCAGTGTTGCTGATAACTGAAAATACTGGCAATCAATTAAACTAAACTGACCTAAATCTGTTCAATCTATATAAAGTAGCTGTTTTAAGGTGTATCCAAAACTCAAAGTACTACCGAGCTGCACAAAATGATGGATATGGTATATGCTAGGTCAGGGGCAGGCAACTGTTTCGGGGGGAGGACCACTTAAGGAGCTTTGGCAAGCTGTTGAGAGTTGCAAGGGTAGCCCTGCCCCTTGACAGGTGCCCCGCCCTCTGGTCACTATCTTGGGACCAGAAGTCCCGCCCCCTAAACCCTGACCTTTGCCACCAGAAGTCCCACCCCATGCCTCCAGAAGTACTCCTTTTGGGAAGGGCGTTTGCCATCTTGGAACCAGAAAAAAACCAAATGATATACTAAAACATGAAATAATAAAATAAATAAATAAATAAATAAAACACTGACCATAACATATTTTAATTTTATTTTCAAAAATATTTGTATCTTGATTTGTGCATGTTTGTGGGGTATAGAGGTGATTGCATAATAGCTTAAAATGAAGTCTTACCCTTGTATATTGTAGGGGAGCATGGAGGAGTAGGTACGTGTGTATGTGGGGTGTGGGGGAAGGTGTGTGTGGGGGTGGGTATGCAGGAATTGGGAGGGGGAGTGTTTGTGGGGATGTGTGTGTATGGGATCTGTGGGGTGTGTAGAGGGGAAAGATAGATGGCGGGGTGCATGGGTAGCAGTAAGCATAACTCCCCCAGAGGCGCACGTGTGTGTTGGGGGGGTGTTTGTGGGGTGTGTGATTGTGTGGAGGAGAGTGTGGCTCTGGGGTTTGTGGAGGGTGTTTGTGGGTATGGTAGGGTGTGCATGGGACCCCCCTGAGCTGTTCAGCCCCCACCCTGCAGCAGCACCTCCCCACCACCAGCAGCAGCCCCATGCTCACTTCGGACTCGCTTCTGGAGCAGATCAGCTGGAACCTGTGTGCAGCCCTGACCCAGCCTGCCCTGTGCCACCCAGCTATGGTGTGTCCTACTGTCCTACTGGGCGCGCAGCGGAGCTGACACGGTTCCACAGCTGGACTGCCTTTCTAGGCAGCCCTGGTGGCAGGCAGCTCCTTCCAGCTGCTGCCGCTGCTGGCCCCAGCCCGGCAGTACCAGAAGGGACCCACACTGCCCAGCCCCAACCTGGCTCCTTTTGCCTGGCACTGCTGCTGCTGAGCCTGGAGAAGCTGCTGCTCAGCACAGGGGGGGGAAAAAATCTGCCCTTCCTCCTCTCACTGCTGGCAGTTCCCTGCTGCAGCCGCCTAGAGCCCGTACAAGGCTGCCCTGTGGGTCCCTGCCATCACTGCTGCCTCTAGGCTGCCCTGTGGGGCAGTGATGGTAGCACAGACACAGTGCAGCCCAGCATGAGCTCCAGGCAGCTGTACCAGGGAACTGCTAGCAGTGGGAGGGGAAAAGGCTGCTTTCCCCCACCCCGTGCTGAGCAGCAACTTTTGTCCAGCGTCATCACTGCTGAGCCCAAGGAGACAAGCCTGGAGCAGGCGAGGGGCACACAGGGTCGTGGCTGTGCAGTGCACATCCCCACTGGTACCACAGGGCTGGGGCCAGCAGCAGTGGCTGGAAGGATCCGCCTGACACCTGAGATGTCTAAAAAGGCAATCCAGCTGTGGAGCCGCATCAGCTCCGCTGCGTGCCCGGCGGTGGTAGAACACACGCACCATAGCTTGACTGTGCCTGGGCCAGGGGACCGAGGGACCCGCAGGCTGTATTTTGCCCATCCCTGTGCTAGGTGGTGTGTCTGATGAGCAGATTAATTTAAAGATAAACCTTGCTGAGTTTCCAAGGGCTGTAAATAGGGTCTCTTAGCTCCCCCTAGCCTCCCAACTTCTCTTGAAACAATGATAGAATGAAGCTGTTAAGGCAACAAACGCTAACAATATAAGCACCCGAAAGATTGAATTAAAAACGTGAGAGTCTCACTCTTACCAAAAACATCAACACCATATTTATCCACAGCAATAACCAGAGTCACGACCAAGAGGTTTATCCCATCACTGTATTTTGAGAAGCTGTATGCTCCATTTTTTAAAAATGCCAGTGAAATTGTTTCCCTTCTCACCTCTCAAATCAAAACATTGCAGAGTTATCAAAACGGACGCATGCTGTGAGGTAATTTACACATAAGATGAATTATATATAGGAGGAAGCTAGGAAGCCATGGAGCACTACTCATAGCACTGTGAACCGAGAAAGAGGGAGATTTTGCCAGGACCACGCAAGTTATTTAGAAGCATGTCTACGTATGCACAAGTATGGGAGATTCTTCAATGTGTAATAGTTTCTTGAGACAAAGAAGAAACTGGGCAAAAAATTCTGGCTAACATCTAGATTGACTATGTGGTGAGTACAAAGATAACTAAAAACAAATATTGAAAATATGGATACTTAAAGCTATTAATAGCAATATAATACAATCTACTGCCTTCTCAATAATATTGGGTAGCATTTGGATTAGGAGGCTACAATGCTAGGCACGTCAATGTATCATCATTCACATAAACCTGTTTCAGGGTATATAACCTAGACAAAAATGCCCACAAGAGTTGATATCTGACAAGCATGACATGGTGAACTAAAAGGCTCTCTACATTCATCATGTTAACTCACTTTATTAGCAAATTATAGAAAACAGTATAGAACACAGACCTATTGATATCAGTTATGTATGTCAGTGTGTAGCCTGCGTACCACTGCAGGAATCTTAAAAGAGGCCAAACACATTTACCTAAAATCCCTTATGATCAACAAATACATTTCTTTTCTGGAACATGATGACAGAATAAAAACCAACGTTGACAGGGAGCACATTACATTTCTATAAAGCTAAGAGAAAGTTGAAATAGTCAGCCATGTGAACAGGTTCTCTTTATTGAAACCCTCAGAATGATTAAAAAGGACCAAATGGTGAATTTCCATGCCAAACAGAAGTTCTCACCTAATTAACTGCATTCTAATTCATATGAAGGAACAAACAAAATTCAAGAACCCATGTTTTCCTATGAATGAACTTAAATGAATCATTCTATCTTAATTTTTTCTTTTAAGTTTATCAGAAAATTAGATAATGATCTTTACATGGCAATACACACATTATTGAAAACAGGTGTCTCCTATTTCCTTAAAATGAAAATGGCAGTAAAATGAGTTGAAATAATCAAATGGCTTATATTATTTTTCCAAAATGTGCAAGACCCATTCCCCCATGAATAGCATTTTGTATTTGAATGCCTCAAAGTATCCATTTAAAAGTTAATGCAGCAACAAATTACAAAAGGCCAGATCCATACTAGGCTTTCTTACTGTTAGAAACATCTGGAGAACTATTTTAACATCTTTCTTGCTAGAAAAATACTAGCAATTTTGAAAGCTAGTTTAGATAGGAAAAAATATATATAAATAAATAAGGCCACTGCTTATTGGATTTACAATGCAGCGCTTATTCAACCCAACTTTTGCTGGGAAAGATCAACCAGACTCAGCACATACAAAAACAGCCAATTTTTAAATTTCAGAACACTTAAAATATGACAGTTTCTCTACTATAATTTATTCCTTATGCATGCATTATGCTGCACCCTTTAGGTACATGATCACTTACTGTATTCTCAATTGGACTCCTGCCTCATTCAATGTACAGAATGAAGAATACTCACCAACTGGTAGCCATTTAATATTTCTTTAAACTCTTAACACATAGCACTGTACCTTATTTACTATACACCTTCCAAACCTTAAACTGAATACTGAATTTGTATGTTCATTGTGGATGTTTCTGCAACTCTCATCACTATAACATAATTACTTTGCAAACTCTAAACACAGCACTCTTAAAATAAGGCAGCATTTATTCCTTTTTCTTTAAATACACAGAGGGATAGGCTCAGGCACAGAAAGATGAAGGCTAAAAGTAACAAGTGGCCACTGGTTTTCTGCTCAGTTGGACACACTCAGGGTCTGATATTTTACAGAATTTATTATGCTTAAACAGTGCTGCTGATTTTAGTTTTATGTGAGAGTTTTCAATATTAATGCATATCAGGCCCCAAATGTCTTCAGCTGGACACCCAGAAAGTGACAAATACATTATTAATGATCACACTTAAGTTTTAGATTCAAAAGGCAAAGCCAGTGTGAAATAGGAAGTCTGTGACAAGTGCCTTAAGCCTCATGATTCTCTGTTCTTGCAATCTCTGGTTTTCTTTCCTCTGTACCTTCCAATTTCTACAACAAATGATGCAGTAGCCTCTTCCACAAGTCTCATTCATTCCCTGAGCAAAGCCCACGTACTGCAATGAATCAGGCAAAGAAGCCAATAGGAAAAAACAAAACAAAACATGTGGATCAAGTAACTAAGAACTATCAATGGACCAAATTTTGTAATTTGTGAATACCTGGCTTCATTGTCAGAATGCTAGTGTTGTGAAGGTTTCCACATAACTTCAGATTTTTAAAAAACAAATGGAAAACAAGGAAATGTTACCATGTGGAAGTACGTGGTAACTGCACCCTTTGGAGTCACTACTCCAATCTTTACCACATGCACTAATGCGGTGGCATTACAACGATACACTAATAGCAACGATCAGTTATTTATCCTCTACCAACCAGCCGGAGGGGTGGGGAGGTTGCGGGGGTGGGGAGGGATGAGATCTGTCAGTGAGTTTTTAAAGCTACTTTTACTGTATGAAGAATCTGTGGGCTCACAAATCCCAGGTTCTATCCCAGCTTCTGGAAGACTTGCCATGATTCCAGAGCTTCCTTCTGGCCCAATCGCTTGGCATTATTTCATTCCACATGCTCAGCTTTTTTTCTTTAACCATCTCCCTGTTCCTGTTCTCCACCTGCTGCCTTCAGCATCTCCCCCATCTACACTCATCTCCCCCAAATGCTGCCTTCTCTACATTGCTGGGTGCCTCTTACCTTTCAAACTTTTAGAAAGCTGGGATAAGCTAAACTATGCGTAACTATCTGATTGTTTCAATACGCTCATTCTTACCAAAGAATTGTCAGAAGTCTTAAATGCTATCTATATCGATATATATCTATATCTATATCGATATATATCTATATCGATATATAATGTGGGGGCAGGAGGAAGAAAGTAGCACAATACTGTAAAATAGCTTATACAAAAAAAAGCAATGCCTGTCCTTAAATTTCACAATGTAGGTGATTAGAAACTGTTGTAAATCAAAGATTTCAAACACAATGTAAACATTTGTGTTGGTTAGTAAGAGACACCACACACATTCAAATAATATGCAGTATTGCTATTTTAAGCTTTAACATATCTGCCTTCTACATTGCTGTTCTAAAAAGAGAAAGCTATCCTTGGAGTCCGTACAGGCTGTTCAGTATTTTATTCAGTTAATACAGCTGCTTGGCATTTTTGAACATTCTCTTCCAGAAGACAGAATTCATCTTGCTATAGAATCAAAAAAGATATTTTCAAAAGAATTAAAAATTACTATAAGAGTATCCAGATTAATAGGTATCCTAAACACACAATAATATAGCTTTAGCCAAGAACATGTAAACAGTGGTGAACACAAAATGAATCCATGGATCAAAGTATTTTTCCAGAACTAATGTCGAATACAGAGAATGCCCAAATAATATAACAGGAGGGGGGAAAAAAGTTGAGAAACAGAGTATATGCTTGCTAAACAAGAATTAGGTTTATTTAGCTAGTGAATCACCTAGAGGAGTAAATTTTCACTTCCATGATAGCAATCTGTCAGGCTTGCAAACACCCAGAAATAGGAATTAAAGATTATTTTAAATGTAGTTATAAAGGTCATAAAAAGTCTGATTTAGACTGAGGTACATTTACTCAAAACTGAGATTCATTGAGTGGTAGCAAACAAACAGTTCCTCAGACAAATGCACTTTTTTCGGTATACATGTTACAGAAAAAATAAAGAAATGTGCATTAGCTGGTGTTTTCCACCAAGCTGCATATTAATATTCTCTTACACCAAACAGTTTGAAACAAGGGAAATGTCATTCTAATATAATTTCATGTTACGTTTCATTTGGCTAAACTGCAGCTTAAAGTTGCTTTGCCATATTAAAAGTTTACTACAATAATTTTCACATGAACATTTAGACTTGAGTTTTACTCCAGGACTAAATATGGCATGATTTTGCTTTTAATCAGTTGAATAGCTAAAAACTGACAATAAAAAAAAAAAAAGAAAAACCTACAACAAAGAAAAAATAAGTTGAAGCAATGTGAATCTCACATCATTGAACCACTTCTAATGGTTAATTGTTAGTATTTAACAAATTCAAAGAGTTAATGAATCCTTGCATTCATTCCGTATCCTGTGCCTTAGCTAGGATGCATAAATACAAAAGACAGCAGATACTGGTAAAAGCTTCAGGACAGAAAGTGCTTGACGAAGTTACAGTTCTCAAGTGTGTTTGGTGAGAGAGTATAAGGGCAGATGCACTGATGAGAACCATTACAAGAAGAGTCAATTTTGTGTTAAAGTGTTCAAAGATGTCACCTTAAGCAGAAAAAAAGCTTTAATAACGTCTTCTTAGACATATTAGGCATTTCCAGAGTCTACATCATTAGTGTTGTAATTCTAGCAGGACATCTCCGTACAGTTATTGTTTGTTTCTATTTCTCTCCTGAAAGAAAACAAAAACACAAGAGGAAATACAATTAATACAAACAATTTCACATTAAATTAGATTCCCATTGCCTTAGAGCTGTTCTTTTGCCATCAATTACTCATGACTTTCTTTAAAGCCTCCAGCAAGCTTTACAAGAAACAACTCAACGTTCCACATACATTTAGGCCAGTCGAAAGCTGAGTTCACGCTAACATTTTAAAATAAAATGCCTCCTGGCAAGTACAGAACCAATTAAAAGCTATATATATATATATATATATTCAACTGATAAATCAGCTGTTGAAAGAAAAAAAAACCTCCCACTGTACATTTACGCCTTGCTGTGTAAAAACATTTACTTCTGCTAGGAAGACAGCTATTGCACTGCTTGAACAGAATATAGCAAGAGATAACCTCTTGCTTACCTACCATCACAACAAAAAAAGGTTATCCTAAATGTATTGCTTAGCTAGGCAGCAAAAATAGACTATATAAAATTAGCAGAGCATTAGATTTCCTTGAGTCTATTTACTAGGGTTCTATAAACTGAAGTTTCCATAAAATGACAGTCCTACTACTTAATCTGAAGCCTGCTGAAGTCTACAGGAGTCTATTAAGTATTATGCCTGGGATCAAGCCTTGGTGGAACAAATTTTGTCACTATTGACCTTATGAAAACAGGTCTAGCAATTAAGGTCTATGTGCACTACCAAATATGGCTGAGTAATAAACAGCAGCAGAAAATCATGGGACCAAGACACTCTACCATTTGTAAAAAATAGTTTTGCTACTAAAAAGGCAAAAAGGTGATAGTAAGGGGAACGACAGATATGACAGTAGAAAACAGCAAGACTTTGAGAACACAGTAACCTGCAAAAGAAACCTATTTCTTTGAGTCTACCCAAAGAACCAGACTGAATTCCCATAAAAGTGATAAGCCATATGGAACTGATAATGCTATTACATTAGATGCTAACAAAAATCCCAGAGGACCAAAATGACCCATTCAATTCAATTAAATGCAAAAAAAGTGCAAAATCTTGACGCCAATTGAAAACACTACACGATCTGAAAAAACGTATCCATAAACATTTTTCACAATTCCTAGTGGCTTTCACAATTGTACTGTATCTAACAGACAGTGAACAAAATCTCCCTTCCTCCCACTGATTGGCATAGGAAGAATTATTTCTTAAAGAACTATTTTTAACACTGCTCAGTCCATGCTTCAATATTACTTAAGCCACATGCATATTCCAATTTCCCTTCAGATGAAAGCTATTAAAACTGCCAATAAGCACTTTTCTCCAGTTTCAATCTATACTTCTTGATGAGGTACCTTGAGTGCCTTTCTCTGCAGAGATTAGGATAAGCAATTTTTTCTATGACATTTCATCTCTATTTGCACATGCACTCATGATTCAACAGGTGCATTTAACATAGTGGTTCTCAACCTTCTGCACCTTACATCCCACCTACGCAAGGTCAAAAAATCCTGGTTGACCGGGGGAGGGGGAGCCAGCACGGGGGGGCCGGCACAGGTGTCCCCCGCAGCCAATCAAAGCATGCAGAAATACCAAGTCCGAGTCCCACCTAGAGGACCTTTGTATTCCACTGGTTGAGAAACCCTACATTAACACAAAGGCATTTTATATTTTTCTCAAAATCCACATAAAGAAAGGGTGGCCTCCTCCCTCCCCCCCACACAAGCGAGTAAAGACAAATCGACCCATTTTTGTTAGGTTTTTTTGTGCCAATTCTGCAACAAACTACATAAAAATGGAACCCAGCGAATCAATACGTGCTAGAATGAGGTACTTCTTGCACCTAAAGACCGAGTCGCAGCTTTGTCATGTAACATGGTGAAACTATAGAGTGCACCTAAAATTATTTACAACAACAGGAACAAAGTAGGAAATCCTAAATAAATTCATCCATGCTACATGAAAAAAAGAGAATATACAATAGCCACAGATGACAAGTTTCCCTTATTATTAAAAGTTAGAGACTAGCTGAAGGCACAAACTGTTTCAAAAGTTGTTTCTGATGTTAAAGCCTTGCAACTACTCAAAATGATGTACACCGAGATCCTCCATCCTTCAAAAAAAAATTTTTTTTCATTACATGTAGTTTTTGGGCCAGGCTCTGGCATGCAATTTGTTTCTTTCACACTGCTTTGGTTATGCAAATAATTTGCATTGGAGTAATATCCAGAATCTGAAGTCAGAACGAGAAACTCGCTGTCCTGAACGTTTTGCAGATAAAACAAGATAGTTAATGCCCCAAAAGGTTTATAGTTCAAGAGGTACAAAATTGTAG
>NW_005841923.1:1655095-1660450 GCF_000455745.1 Alligator sinensis
AACATTTTACTACATACTTTTCATAGTACAAGGATACACTGGCAGAAGTGCCAAGAAAGAATAGCCCTTTTTAAAATATGAAATTAATGAGGCATTAATATATATTAGTGTGATACTAATGTATTTCTGAGGCAGCTAAAAGCACCTGACCTTTGGCTTTATGCCTCACTGTGTATTGTAAAGCAAAAATAGCCTACTAATGCACAAGCTGTCAAAGTTTATGGCTGTATTATTAGCAGACTTCCACTGAAAAGAGCAATATAAAAATCTGAAGTGATCAGAGAACATGAAGTGATTTCCATTTAGCAAGAATTTAGTGTTTCTGGAATGTTTCACATTATGTTTGCAAAAGTTGCAAAAAACTGACTTCTATAAGGGGCCACACAGTTTTTTGTTTAGTCTTTCCCTGAACCAAACCTCAACACAGTAATTAGAGACCAAGATTATGCCTATTTGTACTTTATATACACCTGCTGGACTCAGTATATACTTAAATGAAAAAAAAATACCCTTAAAAGAAATCTCCAAACAAAACCAGTTTCATGTTCAGCAAAATTTTTCTAAAGCACAATGAACTAAACAGTTAACCTAACCATATCTGTTGCTTCAAGAGGATGAAATCTGATAGTTCTTAAAATTGTACATTTTCAACTCAGAAAATAAAGGACCATTTTGAAACAAACATGCTTCCCCTCTCTATTCAAGCACACATTTCTAGTAGTATGTTTTCGCTTTACAAGCGAAGACGAACAAGGAAAACTTTTTTTTTTTTTACTGCCTGTAGATTCTGGAATCTTGTTAATGAATGACAGGCATAGAATAATATGCATTTCAAATATGTTTAAGCAGCAGTAACATAAAACAATAATGAAGAAAAAATTGTTCATTGCAATCCATTAAGGTGACGCCTCACAATCAGTGTTAAATTTAGTTTTTATAACCATATTTACTCAAATCTAAAGATGAGGTTTCTCCCAGACCCTCATGGGTCTGGGGAAAAAAGCAATTTGTCTTACATTTGCATAAAAGCCTCATTAAACTGGTGCCAAAAGCAGCATGTGCTCAAGAATGGAAACCAACTATGAGTTGATTAAATTCAAACAGCACTGAGCATGACTGTAACACACGTGGCCTATACTGGGCAAACATTCTGATGGGAACCAATCACAAGGATACATTAGTGCAGCCCATCTGAATCAAATGTGGTGGTGGCCACTGTGCTCAGTTCCCCTCAGCACCAACTCTTTTTCAAGTCATAGTGAGCCACTACACTGAATACATTTCGATTTCCTCTTCACTCCCACAGCTAAGCTGTACCTTTGCTCTCCCATTTCCAATGAATCCTGTTTCTTCACCAGCCTCAAATGTCTGGCAAACCTCACCAAACAGGGTCCCAAACAGTTCACCCAGAATCCCTCTGTTGCCCCCTCTCAGCCTGTTGCATATGATTAGTGCAGCCCTGCCTACCATGAGGTAGAACCAGACCAGACCGCCCTATGCCTCCTCTACCTACACATTTTCGGAAGATCTCAGAACTCAGGACAAGAACACACAATTACAGTCATAAGTAGGGGCTAATTAACACACACACCTTTTGTTAGGGGGGTATCCAGATTACACACACACACACACACACACACACACAGAAGTACTGAGCTACGGGGTCATCATAGCCCAATGAACTATCTGGTAAACCATGAACTTTTTACCTTTGAACTAATATTATGCATATTTTGTACTACTACAGGAAAGCAGGTACGTTAATGTGCTGCTTGAAAGCATGTTTATGAAGTAGCTGTGCTAAACTTGCAGCAGTTTAAAAAAAAACAAAACTATCAATTCTGAGTGAACTAAGTCTATGGGTACCCATAGTAATTTACCTATATTAAAATTACTACAAGCATGTTTATGATAAAGTCAGTATTTTCAAATTCCACTTCCACATGCTCTGGGAGACCAAGGTCTGACAGTAAGAGGCATGGGAAAGGGGCTGCAAGGAAAAGAAATTGGGGTGGCAGAAGGCAAGAGTGCCACCTGATCCCCAGATATAAATCTTCCCTGCTGTAGCAGTGGGAAGGAAGCAAATTCAAGCAAACCTGCAATAATCAGATTCTATACCTGGGAAGTTATAACAAATTTTAAAATTTTCCATATATTGAATCTAATGGGGGGTGGGGGGAGGTCATCTTATATTTGAGTAAATACAGTAATATTGATTCCTTTATCCTAGCTTGATGATCAATTAGGAAAGACACGCAAGTCAATAACCTACTTTCCAGGAGAGGCCCTTTTCTCTGAAATAGAAGAGACATTTGAGAGACAGGTTACATAACACAACACCTTTATCCAAGCAGCTTCCCACCACTGGAACCAACCATCTTCACACAGAAAGATTTTCCAGTGCAAAGTCTGGATTCTCTCCCAGTTTCCATTCATGTACAATCTTTGCTGTACTCTTCAAATTCAGAATAGCCGAATCTTTGCCAAATCTCTCCTTAATGCTCCAGAATAGTAAACTGCTTCCATCAATTCAAGTTCTCTGCCAAAGGATAATACAGTCTGTTTCGCTGAAGAATTTATCACAAGCAGTGAAGCTACTGGGCTCTGGGTAGAGTTTATGGACAGCACATGGAGAGTAATTAGCATTTGAATTAGAATTACATGATAATGCAACAGCTGGTTAATGATAACTGCTAGCTATAGACCACATGGTAAGCAGATTTCCTGCATGCAAACAGAATTTGCTACACATACTAACAAAATAAAATTAAGGGGATGAACCTGAAGAACTCAGACTTTGGAAACGTGCACATCAATCTAGAATACACAAACATGTGGAACCCACAATATAGCAATTTGTACTGAACTCTTCCAGGCTGACGACATATTTCCTTGCAATTTCACTTCTCTCTAAATTCACAGTTAGCAGCCCCCACCCCCTCAAAAAGAAGGTTCTGATAGATTTTTTCCTCAAAATAAAGACTTTGTTGCTCAGCCAAAATATTATTTTAGCTTCCCCTATTTTTCCAAAATTTTAAGGAGTAAAAATGAGCATGTGGTTCAGTTTAAAACAGATTTCTATCTGAGACTGAAATAATCACAATATGACATTTTGGTAGAAAGAGAGGAGAGTGTAAACAGTCAAAGGGGTAATTTCTAGGAAAAATATCTAAGGCAGTATTTTAACAAAAATCCATTGCAATCTAAAAAGAAAATATTATTACTTTAGGCTGAAAATAAGTGTTTGGTATGGATCTGCAAAAATCTATTAATGGGAATTGCAAAAGGCAGGGGAGAGGTTTGGGGGTTTTTTGTCATTTGAACCTTCACCCACATGCAGCATTAGGAACGCAAGTAAGCTCAATAGGTTGAGGTCAGATCTACACTTGGAAGATGATACCAGTACAGCTATATACTGGTACACTATAAGCAGAATTCTCTGAAAATGAAAGAAACTTAGACTAAAAATGCCCATCATCAATCCCAGCAATAGCTTCATGGCCAAAGGCAGTTTTGCTGGTGTATCAGTGCCTGTAGTGGGAGCTTTTACTAGCACGCTGTGCCAGTCAATACCCTCTATACATCCTTAACCATTAGTAAATGTGACAAGAAAAGCCCTTAGTGCAGACAAGAATCTAGTGCTTGCCAACCACAAAATGAACTAACCAGGCTAGAGAGTGAAATGCACAATGTTAAACACCATAAACAAAGAAAAGATACAAAGCTGATTTTTAACTTAGAAAAACATACATGTTTAAGTCTAGTATTTGGCTGCCTTTTGCTGATTCCAAGCCACATCAGTTTAAGTATTCAGCCATTAAAGAATTTAGGAGAGAAGACTCAGAGGTTAAAAGGATACTTTGACTAGTTTTGAGAGGGAGATCCAGCAGATCCTGTCTTCTGCTGCCAAGATAGGGAACAAAGTGGGTGGGTCTTCTGGAAACGAGAGACTGCTCACTGAATTTGATCCATGAACTTTCCCTGCAAAGAGGAGTGTTCTTTATCTACATATGAAGAATTAACTAAGCTCTCCTTAACTAAACATGTCACGCTATTAAAGGTAAAGGACAATTACAAACAATATATCTTGCTTCGCCCTCTGTGCTTGAGACTCTGCAAAGTCCATTGGCATCATTTATTCCACAACCTCTGAATCATTCCAGCAGCAGAATTGCAGATACTAGATCCTGATACTACACAAGGGCTACTGAATAAAGCAAACAATCTTTGGAAAACAAGTTACAGACTGAAACGCAATGTTTAAGTTAACCAATTAGATTTAGATACCTCATATATCGTCAGTCTCTGATACATGTTCAAATATAAAACAAAGGTATGCTATTTTTTGAATTCTGCTGAAATACAAAATAAACACAAGACTTCCAACCCAGATAAACTGCCAAGCATTAAATATGTAATACTGAATATCAACAAAGTTTAGTACCAATCCATTTAAAGCCTGCAGTGCTTCTGCCAAGAACTCTTAGTAATCTGATAATAGCTTGGCAACTTCAGAGACTGAAGATAAAACTTAAGGCATGGCTTTGCTTGAAGATCAACTGACAAGTCAGAAAAACATAAAACTTCAAGACTGGCCTGTTGTTCTTTCCTGGATATTTCTTGAACTAAACTCACAGCTCTCCTTCCCTTTTTTCTTTACATACATTTTTCCCACACAACACTGACAGGGACACTGATATCCCCCTTCTCTCAGAGGGGCCAAGAGCTGCTAAAAGAATCATGTTGATTCGTCAGAATTTAGTCAGATTCAGAAACCATCGCTGTAAGTGCTGCAGGAGACTGAGTCATTGACCAGGAACCCACTGTATAATCTCAGGACAAAGAGTCTCTGCCCCCAAAAAAGCTTATAATAGAAAGGATACAGACAACAAAACTAGTGATCAGCATTCTACATGGTGGTTTCTGAACTGAGGCAAGAAACGGCTGGAATATAATGCATTACACTTAGCTGAAGGATCTTTCATCTATACTTTTGACTCCTCTGTTCAATGGGTCCCAGAGGAAGCTACTTAGCTTCTAGGAAAAGTACAGGTATTTTAGGAAAGAAAGCAATTACCAAGTCTAATATAAACCAAAAACTCCAGACATCATACAAGTCTTAATAGCTACAGATTGATCTAAGAGTGCTTTGGGGGAGATGAGAGAAACAAATACAGCACAAGGAAAGGAAAATAATCTGTATCAGGTTCCCCTTTGTTACAAAGATGACAGGAAAACACCACAAAACACTTAAAAGTTCTGTTTACTGCAGTGGTCTCCAACCTTTTAAGGTCAGAGATCACTTTTGGAATTTAAAAAGAACCCAAGATCTACCATCCCCCTCCCCTCCCCCCC
>NW_005841923.1:1660658-1664544 GCF_000455745.1 Alligator sinensis
ACACTGAGTGGGCCAGACCTAGCAGGAACAGCCAGGAGCAGCCTTGCAGCCCACAGCTACAACCCACCCTCCCCCACACCAACCAGCCCCATGTTTCCCAAGTCCTCGGGGAGGGGAAGGCTGGGCTGGGCTGTTCCTGCGGGGCCTGGCCTTTGCTGCGCTTGGGGCAGGCAGTTGCAGCAGTGCTGGGGGGCTATGGCACCCCGACTGTGGCCCCACTCTAGCACCACTGCCTGGCCCAAGCACAGCCCAACACCACCCCAGCCACCCAGCCTGCCCCGTCCTGCCAGCAGACCCAGGGGCGCACACACGCCATCCTGCATGCCCTCCCTTCCCCACACCCCCCAGACAAGTCGCTCATGGCTCTATCCCCCACCCTGCTCTGGCTGTGCAGGACCAGGCCCTGCCCAAGCGCCACTCCCAACCTCATAGCTGCTGCAACCAACAGCACTGTTCCATGTTGTGGGGGGGACACGTGCCTCCCGATCTGTGCGTGGCTGAGGCAGCTACAGGCTGGGGTTTGTGCCCCGAGCCCCGCTGCCCATACCCCCCCAACCTTAGCCCGCCCCCCACCCAGGATCGACTTCAAGAGGCTCCAAAATCCACCAGTCGATCCCGATCAACCGGTTGGTGACCACTGGTTTACTGCAAGGATGGAGCCAAAGAAACCTGTCCTGCACTGGCAAAGACAAACAAATGTCAAATTTGAGAGGTGGGAAGAGTTAGGAACCTGCAGTAAGAAATGAAAGTTTCTTAGGACAAGATTCAGAAATAAACTTTGATAGAGTTTAGGCACATGAGCCCACAAGAGAGATCGATAGAAATCCTGTCTGCCCAGCTTTGACATAGGTACCTATACTCTGTTGAAAATTGACAGATATCTGAAGTCAGCTCCCACATACATCTAGAAGGGCCGTCATCTTAGCTTAGCTAATCATCTAGAACTGGGGTAGACAACCTTTCCTGGTCAGAGGCTGATATGATCCATCCAGGTCTGAGGAGGGCGAGTGCTAGGATGTGGCTGCTGCTGTTGCTGCCAGCCTCGGCTGCAGCATGGCAAGAACACCTGCAGCTCAAATTTGTTCCCAAAGCAGCACAAGGATAGCATCTGCAACTGAAGCCCCCTCAACACTGCATTTTTTTTCCTGGATGAACTTGCGTTAAACTGCATTCAACATAATCAAGCAACTAAAGCTGTTCCACCTGGATGGCAGCACAATCAGGAGTTTCTATTAAAAATGTCTTGGATTTTGCCACTAAGCAATGTGCACACACACACTTCTCTCTTGCGTACGTACACTAAATAGAACAACAAAAAGATGAACAACATTCAAGTAATGATTTCCACTTTGCCTAAATTGTTGAAGGTGGCACTGGTACAGAAATCTTTTATTCCTCTGTCCTTTAAGACCACTGGGAGAGCCAGTGGCAGCATTCATTGCCATGGTTTCCAGAGCCAGAGATGCCACCGCTTCCCCACTGCCAAATTTCTGGATCCTTGGGGAGCCCTACAGGCCAGATGAAATAGCCCTGCGCATGGCTTCACTCTGCAGCCAGATCTACTATGCGGAGTGAGGCTGGTGCACTGGATCGCACCCACTAATCAATCCCACGTGCTGATCCACCATGCAGGAGCCAGCCCACAGGCTGACCCCACCTATAGGATCCTGACCAGGCTTGTTCAATGTCGCTCATCCAGTCACAGGGCTGAAAGGCTGAGCACCACTGCTTTAGGCAATAAAAAGTGTAATTAATCAAGTAACACAAAAGGAAGAACAAGATTGTCCAAGGTTTGTGAACTTCCATAACTTTTCTGGGAAGTGGTAATTTTTAATGGAGTTCTCCATGACAACGAGTAAAGCTCTGTTTGTATTTCTAAAGTATGAAGTCTCCCTCTAAACAAGAATGGTTTAAAATTTAGTTTGCTTTTGAAACACGGGACATTAGAGACATGGCTGCAAATCTACAAAAGGCTTTTAGTTAGACTCTAGAATACAGAAAAGTATTATTGCCCTAGAAAGATCACAAATGCTTCCAACATTACTTAACTAGGTCCTTTATCAATTTCCTTGCCAATTGCAAGTCATCCTTATGGTCTTCCTACATTTCAAGAAGTCAAGAATCCTGCAGCCAAGGTAAACCATGAATCTCCCATTCTGTTTTGTTAATTGGCTTGGCATTTGTGAATCCAATTAAGCTTTTGCCACTACTTCCTCTCTTAATCAAGGACTTCCACCCATTTATTACCCTGCTTGCCACTATCCGTTACTTCTGCACTGCTCCCTTAACTTTAAGGGCCTTAAGCAGAGATAAGAAAGAGGTGAAAAAGCAGCCTCCTAGACACTGATTTCAGTTCTAAGTTATGGCAAGCTGCTACCTCACAAACTGGTCTAAGGTGAGATCTCAATTACAGGCTGAAGTAAAAAGGAACTCTTTAAGGTAAGAAATTAGGAATTCAGATATAGTGGTAATTCACCACAAGAAAATCAAGACGCAGCACTATTATATAAGGCACTTGTGAGACCTCATCTAGAAGTGCTGTGCACGATTCTGATCACTTCATTCAAGATAGATGAATTCATGTTGGAATGAGTGCACAGAAGGGTTGCTCAGATGACGGAAGAAAAGGAAAATATATTTGAGAGGAGCCTGAAAGAGTTTGGCTTGCTTAGGCCTAGCAAGACCTAAACAGTTGGTATGACAGGTGTTAAGCATCACCAAGGAAGGACAGTTAAGCTAAAAGATTATACTGATTTAAGAAAAAGATGAAAAAAATGTAGACACTAGGTTTTAAACATAAATTATGATGTTCCAGAAGAGCCTTTCACTAAGCTTGTCCCTACAACTCCAAACTAGACAAGTTTATGCAAAAGGTATGATGGGAAAGGCCTTACATCACTGGGAGGCTGTACTCAACTCAGGAGATCCATTCAAATATATGCTACTTTCAGGCACAGAGCCAAACAATTCTAATTAGAGCAAGTAAAGTAAGTATTTCTCTTCACTGCTGAACATCTATTTCATAGTTCAATAATATATTAGTTAGACAATGGGTTAAGCCACCAATTTCAGCAGTTTTATCTCTTTTTTAAAAAGCAATGTCTAGTTTCTCATGATTATAAATAATACCACCCCCCCCCGCAAGTTAATGGAAGCAGTACTGTCTTCCTAGGTCTGCAAAGAGAACATAGATGCATTGAGTTGCTTCTATCCATTATTACAAAAAAGCTTAGCAAAGTTACCAAAGGCTGTGGCCAACTCCCCTGTTTCTACTCATGGCAGGCAGATCGAGCATGACCAATCTAGTCTCTCTTTATGACCAGGTTACGAAACGCCTGGACACAGGAGGAGGGGTGGATGTCGTATACTTAGACTTCAGGAAGGCCTTCGATACGGTATCCCACCCCATACTGGTGAACAAGTTAAGAGGCTGTGACTTGGATGACTACACAGTCCGGTGGGTGGCGAATTGGCTGGAGGGTCGCACCCAGAGAGTCGTGGTGGATGGGTCGGCTTCGACCTGGAAGGGTATGGGCAGTGGGGTCCCGCAGGGCTCGGTCCTTGGACCGATACTCTTTAATGTCTTCATCAGCGACTTGGACAAGGGAGTGAAATGTACTCTGTCCAAGTTTGCAGATGACACAAAGCTATGGGGAGAAGTGGACATGCCGGAGGGCAGGGAACAGCTGCAAGCAGACCTGGACAGGTTAGACAAGTGGGCAGAAAACAACAGAATGCAGTTCAACAAGGAGAAATGCAAAGTGCTGCACCTAGGGAGGAAAAATGTCCAGCACACCTACAGCCTAGGGTATGACCTGCTGGGTGGTACAGAAGTGGAAAGGGATCTTGGAGCCCTAGTGGACTCCAAGATGAACATGAGTCGGCA
>NW_005841923.1:1664923-1676388 GCF_000455745.1 Alligator sinensis
TCCTGCCTATGCAGGGGGTCGGACTCGATGATCTATTGAGGTCCCTTCCGACCCCAACATCTATGAATCTACTCAGAACTCTCTGGACAGCACAAAATAATCCTATCGGTTTCATGCTTCTGGTGCTGGGAAACTTCAATAAGAGTGGCAGCCAGTGAATGTTATCATCTACACATTTCATTTAGAATGCAATCAAATAGCAAGATAAGAAAATATTTGTTGTAAAGTTTTATGATACACTATAGTTTGAGATAATTAGGGATGAAGGCCAAACATTTTATTTATTATATATAATAAATAAATAAATAAATAAATAAATAATGTTTGGCCTTCATCCCTAATTATCTCAAACTATAGCGTGCGTGTGCGTAAAATAGCAGCAAAACATTTAAACAAAGTTTATACCTGAAAAGACTGGCTAACAGAATAACAGTATTCAGTATAGCTCTGCTACCTCTGACATTTACAAACATACAGCTGCGCTCAAATAATGTCATTCCAATTCAAAATTCATTGCAAACTCAAGCAATGCACTGCTGACTGGCTAATAAAAAAAGGATACTCTGTACTACATCTGGTCAGAGCAACTGAATAAAACTCAAAGTTTTGGGTTTTATTTAAATAGCTGAGATAAACATTTTCTTTAAGTTGTAAAAACTGAAATCTATATCATGTTCCAAAAGTCTACATTTCAGTTACAACCTTAAGGATGGAGGTAGTTTAGTGCCTAGGTAATTGCAACTAACTGAGTCTACAGGAGTGATTCTGAAGCAGGCAGCAGTGGTACCCCAGGGGGCTTTCAAATTTCAAAAACCAATTCACACAAAGGGGTGCTTCTAGTCTAAAGAGGTTGAGAACCACTGCTCCAGTGACAGGGGGCTACATAAGTACCTACACCCAGCACAGAGTTAAGAGAAGCATAAGCTTATAGGCCACAGGTTACTTCTTCAAATTGCCTATGAAAGCTCATGCATCTTTCCCCCAGTTAGTCTCCAAGGGCATCTCTAAAGATAGGGGTGATGAGTTAATTAGAACAGCTCTTGGGAACCACTCTAATTGAAGTATCCACAGCGCCTCATGTACTCAGTATCCCACATTTCAAAATAGCAGCAGGGGCACGATAACTAAAGCTCACTTGACAAGCTTTAGTTAAAGTGCCCCCACCGCCATTTTGAAGCACAGGGATGCTGAATACACAAGACACAGAAACAGCTAGAGCACGCTAATTAGCACACTCCAGCACACTGTATTAATAAGTCTGCTCTGCTGCATGGTAATTAGCCTACATCAGAACAGGCATCAGGCACTTGTTTAGGTGCCCTATGGTGCTACCCTGACTGCCCAGCAGCTAACCATCTCCTGGCTCATGGAACATACCTACAGACCTAAAAGTATGTAAAAGCACTTTTCTCCATTTATACTTTAGCCATAGATTTATATGCATGTTATCCAAAGAGAGAAGAAACAGCAATTGTCTCTCCTATTTCAACAAAAATAGATATTAAATTTATTTTGTATCCACAATTAGCAAATCAAAACCAATCCTGCAAGCTTAATTTTATCCTAAAATATTCCTTGACTTGAAATGCTGAGAGTTGAAAAGCCACAGGCCAATTCCAATTAGAGAAGTCAAAGGAACTATATTTGATCTGCACACAAGGCTGAGAAGTGATAACTACTACCTTATAGCTTTCCAGTTAAAAGACACATGCCAATTTGTGCATGCTATAGATAACAACTGTATGGAACAGAAGGGGAATCCGTACTGCACTTTTCATTTTGTGCATTATTGTGTAAATTTAAAGAGCACTAGGAAAATGTTTGCATGCACAGGCAATTCAATACTTATGTGACTCATAAGAAACTTTCTTGCAAGAGTCTGCAGTATCAGAAACCAAAGCTTTAAGCATACTAACTGAAGAAACATTCAAGTGCTCAAAGAAAAACTACTCAGACAACTGAGAAGTTGCTATACAAAGCCTGTTGACAATCCCAACTAGATTTTCTGCAGCACAGAGAAATGGAGTTGCTGGTCCAGGTCAAACAACAGTATAGCTACAGCTGTGGTTCTGTCAAATACAAAGGCTTCTGTACTTTTTCTGCAAGCTTTTGGGCGTACACACCCTTCCTCAGCTTCCACCTTCAGCTTCCTCTGTGCAAAAATGAAATTTATTTTCTACCTATGAGGACTTTTTACCATCTTTAATTTTTGAGCCTGAGGAAGGGTGTGCGCGCTCAAAAGCTTGCAGAAAAAGGTGGCGGTTTTTTTTGCAGTTTCTTAGCTGGTCTAATAAAAGGTATCATCTCTGAACCAAGAGTTCTAGAGTTTTGCATTTCTTTTAGTCTCAGACCAACACTGCTACCAAATACATCCCTGCAGGCTTCTGTACCACTCTTTAGTTGCAACTGGCAAAAGCAGCTGAAGGAAAAACCACTTGAAGTGTATTCTGAGTGACACTATATGGAAAGAGAATGTAATAGTGACATAAAACACGCTACCACAGTGTGATTTTTGGGGAGCTAGTCATGTGTTTACCTTCTGCATTTGTGCGTCTCCAGCATGTTACTTTTCATGTAATCCTTCTCCACTTCAAAAGCAGCCATTTTCTGGCCATAACCACTTTGACAACTGATTATAGCATTCAGTTAATGCTTTTCCAGCTGAGCAAGACCCTGTCAAACTATACAGACTTGATGTCTCTCTCAAATTTAAGTAACTGAGTAGGAAATGTAGAATCTGGATCTCTAAGCATTATAATAATGTAATTAATTTGTGTTTCTCACTTCTTCCTGAAGGCCAACTCCCTCCCCCTCGCCATTATCACCGACACAGGAAAGAAAAGTAAAGAGGTCCACTCAAGTGACTGCTGGGCTGTTGTTCCTGCAGCAGGACAAGTTCAGAACACAAAGGAACACAGCAGATGAGTTAGGCCCATGGAACTGGTGGTCCCTAACTAATATTTAAAAAACACCCAGAAACCCAGCAGTAATACCCACATTCACCCCCCCCTCCAAGCTTTCAGAGTAAAATGGCTCCCATACAACCTCAATCTCCAACTCCTCTCATTCAGCAGTCTTACATGCATCTTTCACCCTTTCCTAATGCTAATAGGAAAAGCCCTGTGGCCCCCTCAGGCCAACTTTCAGCAATCTGGTCATTTTCACCATGTAGATGAGACTCCAGACATACACAGTCCACGCAGGCTAATTATGAAACACTCAACCTAGAAGTCGCATCAGAAACCCAAACACAACACAAAATTTCCTCAGTTCAATGACAATATTATTTAGGAGTGATGAAGTGAGGTAGCTGTCACAGTCCAGGAGAAAAATGAGGGGCAAGATTTTGTGGGTAAAATCTTTTCTTGGACCAAATGCATGGCTGGGATAGATTTGGATAAGCTTTTAGATATCATAATACCCTTAGAATCATAGAAAGTTAGGGTTGGAAGGAACCTGAGGAGGTCATCTAGTCCAACCTCCTGCTCAAAGCAGGAGCCCCAACCAGACCATCCTAGCCAAAGCTTTGTCTAAGAACCTCCACACATTAACCTAGTGCTATTTAAATACGGAGAGTTCACAACCTCTCTGGGTAACCTATTCCAGTGTTTTACTACCCAACTAGTGAGAAAGATTTTCCTAATATCTAACCTAACCTACCCTTGCTGCAATTTGAGACCATTACTCCCCGTTCTGTCATCAGCCACCACTGAGAACAGTCTAGTTTAGTGGTTTCCAGTCTGTGGTATGGGTACCAGCAGTGGTACACAAAACACCTGTCAGTGGTACACGTTAACAGATTTATTATAATTACTTTATATTCCAAAAATTTGCTGGTGGTACTTAAGGTTGTATCATTTTAAATGGGTGGTGTGCAATCTGTCAGTTCAGGAACCGCTGGTTCCATCCACTTTCAAACCTCCCTTCATGTAGCTGAAGACTGCTATTAAACACTCTCTCGGTCTTCTCTTATTTGAACTAAATAAGCTCAGTTCCATCAGCTGTTCCTCACAAGTCATGTACCCCAGCCCCTGAACCATTTTTGCTGCCCTCTGCTGGACTCTCTCCAGTATGTCCACATCCTTTCTGTAGTAGGGGGCCCAAAACTGGACACAGTACTCCAGATGTGCCCTCACCAGTGCTATATAGAATCACTTCTCTTGATCTGCTGGCAACACTCCTACTGATGCAGCCCTATGTGCCATTAGCTTTCTTTCCAACAAGGGCACACTGTTAATTCATATCCAGCTTATTGTCCACTATCTCTTTGCCGACGGCGCCCCCCCCCGCCCAGTCACCCCCCAGCCTGTACTGGTGCGTGGGACTGTTCCAGCCTCAGTGCAGGACTTTGCACTTGACCTTGTTGAACCTCATGAGATTTCTTTTGGTTCAATACTTCAATTTGTCTAAGTTACTCTGAATCCTAGCCCTACCCTCCAGTGTATTTATTACTCCCCCAGCTTGGTGTCATCTACAAACTTGCTGAGGATGCACTCTAATTCATCTTCCAAGTCATTGATGAAGACATTGAACAAAACTGGCCCCAGGACTGACCCCTGGGGCACTCTACTTGAGACTGGCTGCCAACTAAGCACTGAGCCATCGATTACTACCCTCCGAGCCCAATGCTCCAGCCAGTTTTCTATCCACCTTACAGTCCATTCATCCAGCCTATACTTCCTTAGCTTGCCAGTGAGAACATTGTGGGAGATGGTATTGAAAGTCTTGCTAAAAATCAAGGTATACCACATACACTGGTCTCCCCACATCCAGAACCAGTCATCTCATCATAGAAGGCAATCAGGTTGATCAGGCATGGACTTGCCCTTGGTGAATCCATGCTGACTGTTCCTAATCACCCTTGCTGCTGACATACTTGTAGAAACCCTGCTTGTTACCCTTCACATCCCTTGCTAGCTGCAACTCCAGTTGCGCTTTGGCCTTTCTGACTGCATCCCTGTACAATGCTTTTATACTCCTCCCTCGTTATTTGTCCAAATTTCCACTTCTTATAAGCTTCCTTTTTATGATTTAGTTTACTGAAGAGTTCCCTAATAAGCCAAGCTGGTGTTCTGCCATACTTGCTAGTCTTCCTGCACATCTGGATGGCTTGTTCCTGTACAGTCAGTAAGGCTTCTTTAAAAGTACAGTCAGCTCCTAGACTCCTCTCCTCCTCAAACTGGCTTCCCAGGGGATCCTGCCCATGAGTTCCCTGAGCGAGGCAAAGTCTGCTTTTCTGAAGTCCACAGTCCTTATTCTGCTGGTCTCTTTCCTTCCTTTCCTCAGGATCCTCATCTCAATCATTTCGTGGTCACTGCTGCCCAAGTTGCTATCCACTACTACATTCCACACCAATGCTTCCTTGTTTGTGAGCAGCAAGTCAAAAAGAACATGGCCGCTAGTTGGCCGCTCCAGCACTTGCACCAGAAAGCTGTCCCCAGCACTCTCCAAAAACTTCCTGGATTGCCTGCACACTGCTATATTGCCCTCCCAGCAGATGTCAGGGTGATTCAAGTCCCCCATGAGAACCTGGGCTTGTGATCAAGAAAACTTCTGCTAACTGTTTGAGGAAAACCTCATCTACCAGTTTCTCCTGGTTTGGTGGTCCATAGCAGACACCCACTACAACAGCACTCTTGTTGTACTCCTCTCTAAGCTTAACCCAGATACCTTCAACAGTCCTATCTCCAGTTTCACACTGGAGCTCTGAGCAACCATACAGCTCTTTTACACGAAGTGCAACTCCTCTTCCTCTTCTCTCTGCCTGTCCTTCCTGAACAGTTTGTACCCATCCATGACAGTACTCCAGTCATGCAAGCTATCCCACCAGGTTTCTGTTATTCCAATCATGTCATAGCTCCATGACTGTGCAAGGACTTCCAATTATTTCTTGTTTCCCAGGCTCCATGATTTCATGTACAGGCACCTGAGGTAGCTAGTCTATTGCCCTGGTTTCTCACAAAGTATGAAAATCCCACCCCTGCTGCCACCTCTGACTTGCTCTTTCTCCTGGTCTCCCACTTATCTCAGGGCTTTGGTCTCCATCCCCCACTGAACCTAGTTTAAAGCCCTCCTCACTAGATTAGCAAGCCTGTCTGCAGAGATCCTCCTCCCTCACTTCATCAGGTGGATCCCATCTCTTCCCAGCAATCTTTCGTCTTGGAACAACATCCCATGGCTGAAGAAACCAAAGCCCCGCTGGTGACACTATCTGTGCAGCCAGGTATTGATCTGCAGTATGCACCGGTTCCTGCCCAGGTCCTTTTCCTTCACCAGAAGGATCAAAGAGAATATGACCTGAGCCCCACACCTTCCCATGGGTCCTTGGGCAGACTACTGTCCAAAGGTACTGTGATACCCAAAAGCTTGTCTAAATCCATCCCAACCATGCAGCTGGTCCAATAAGACATATTACCCACAAAAACTCCTGCCTCTAGCACTAGCGAGTGAATTCTTGTAACTTGGAAACATTATTTTTTCAGTATTGTATATCAGGCTCTCCCTGAACAAAGATGAAAGGTTGTGTGCCTTTTTTTTTTTTTTTTTTTTTTTAAGCTATTTGCAAATATAATATAAGTACTATCTGGAGTCCCCTGCGGTTCAGTAGTAGAATCCTTGTCTACCACAGAGGAGACCTAGGCTGATTCCCAAACACTCATACAACTACAGCCATGGACGCACCAAACACCTGAACTCAGTCTGGTCTTTGGATTCTGTCTCAGTGGCCTGAAGGGAGGATGGAAGATCTGGGCAGCCTTATAGTCTCATAGTGCTTAGGGTCAGAAGGGACCTAAACAAATCATCAGGTCTGACCCCCTGCTCTGGGCAGGAACGAGTGCCAGGATCATAACACCCCAGCCAAATATCTGTCCAGTCTCCTCTTGAAGACCCCCAAGGTAGGAGACAGCCTTCACTCCAAAAAAAAAAACAAAAAAAACCACACAACAACAAAAAAAAATCCTGCCCAGGCATGTGCATCCAAGGCCTGGGTGCCCCTCATGCATACACCATGATGTAGGAGGATTGACAGTTGCCACCGTAAGTAATATTTACAGCTTCTTAACTGAAGATGCAAATATACCAGTTTTAATGGCTACCAAGCACAAACAAAATTTAGCACTCTTCAGACTGCAAATGGTCACTGTCTTGAGGGGTCAGTCTTATGACGCACTCTTAAGCTTCCGCCTTGCTCTATTTGTTTTGATGAAGATGTTGCCTTTGAACATGCGCTTCCAAACAGCTCTGTGCCGTTTTTAGTCAGGTCTTTGGAAAAGTCTGCACGTGATCCTCATGCAAAAAATGTTTTATGCAAACCAGAATTCTACAGTTTCCCCATTTACCTACCATGTTTCTTCTATTAAATTTACACACTTACATGTTACTATTGGATTGAATAGCAAACTGAAAATCATTTTTTCTAGATTTTGAAGTAGTAAGAGTTAAAAAAAAAAAAAATTATACAGCTGACAACAATTTAGGCTTAAGATGTTCAGCAAGTATAACACTGTGGCAAAAGGAAACTAAAATTTTAACTACTTCTTCCCAGTATTTGGAGCTTTTCTGGACAAGGATAAAACATAAATATTGTTCTAGGAAAGATCAATTAAATACAGACACAAATGCTTTCCAACAGGTGAAATGTTATGAGTTTTACACTTGCACTACTCAAGTAGTTGCATTTTACTACCATCCTATTAATGTTAATTTTAACCTCCTTGATCACTTCAGTTCACTATCATGTTTTTTCTACCGCATGCCAGTAAATAATGTATCCTGTGCTAGAAAGTACCAGAAGAGCTTCAATTTTAAACTGCAGAAAAAAGGGATGGCAAGAGAGGATTACATGATTACAGACACCATTCCACACAGGGAAACAGAATATATGATGTGCTAGCTTATTTTGAGATTACTAGAACAAAACAATGGATGGTATGTGAAATGAAGATATTTACTATGAGTTTCCTTTAACAATTGTGACTTTCTACTCAATCCTTTAGCTATACATAGGCAACTGAGCATTCAAAATGGACAAAAACTGATACAGTGAGTTTCTTTTCATATAGATGAAGTGTTGTTTTTGAATTTTTTGAAAAACAGGAACCTTTAATTCAATTAAGTTTCCTAAATAACTTTACTATTATTTTCAGTTGGAAGGCTGTCCCCTGTGTACATCCCCCCACCCCATAGTGGTCTGTATAAAATCCAGCATATTTTCATGTAGTTTAATAGCTCACATTAAGGGCTCAAGATTCTCCATGACCTTACAGATCATCATGCATGGTGTATCTACAAATCTTTGCTCCTTGAAATGTTAGGGTTGCCACCCTTCTACATTTGAAACAGAAAAATAGCATGAGAAAAAATTAAAAGAGATACAAGGAACCTCAAATAACTATGGTTAACTATATCAAGGAGAGTTTATTCAAATTAGTGTACAGAGATCGTAAATAACCACTTAAAATTTATTTAACCATAGTTTTTTCAGAAGATCACTTTAATCCAGTTATAGTGCACTCATTGCACTCCAGCAAATATGCCATTGTATTTTAATAGAAAAGAAAGCCAAGCTATATTGAAAAGTGATCATCCCAAATTGTTAGATTAATTTTTTAAAACCAATTACTCTGAGGTAAGTTAGTTGAAGTGGTGAATGGTTATAAAGTAAATTAAATCTATAACTCATTTGCTGCTTGGTATGTTTAGACCGCTGACTTTAAGTAAGTTTATTACCTGTGCACATAAAATCCTAATCGAACTTCAAGAAATGTATAATTGACTACTGTCATTTCATGCTTTTAATATTTTATTAGCAGCAAGAAACAGCATTTTTCAGGACAGGTAAGAACGTTGGCAAACAAAGAACTCCCAGCTGGTATAGAAAATAGGCATGTTCACAGCCTATAAAAACAGAGACTATATGGCTACACTGGCAATACAAAATACCCCAATTTAGGTCCAACCGTAAAACCTAGCTCTCACAAGAGACAAAAGGATTATCCAATTAGCCATAAACGCCACAAATTTAGCATATGAAATACTGGATTTCAGAAACTGTTTGCCAATTAAAACAGTTAAGTGCATTCTAAATTTACAACTTAAAGGTGGCAAAAGAAGAACATACAAAGCAAAAGCTATTGATGGATTTGAAGGCAAAATTGAAATCTGCACAGGGAAGAAAAGTAAAACTTGAAGATCACAAGTTCTGCGAGCATTGTAGTTGCACTATAAACTTCCCACTATGTAGGAAGTATTTACTAAGACTTTAGGCATATTTCAAAGGCATCCATACTGAAGCAGCAGTGGTGCTGTTAGGCAGTTCTTAGCTTGTTTTTAAAGTGGTCATGTTCAAAACTATTTGTAGGTGGCTATTAAAAATGAATGCAGATTACACGCTTAAAAAGCATCACAACAAATAATTTAGCTCTGTTAGTTTTCTTTCAATTAGCCATTCTCACTAAAATATTGAAGAAAACAGACAACTGAATTATTTAAAACTTCAGAAATGCAGATGCCAGCACTTCAGCTATATGGATGCTAAACATTTTCCCTAAAGAGATTACAGCCAACAAGCTGGAAAATGTAAACAAGACTTTATCTTCCTGAGTTGTTAAAAGACAATAAATTTAAAAGGAAATATTTTATAATTTCTCCCACAAAATGTTTCCACTTCTAAAAATGAATAGGTCAACAAAAGCAAAAAAAAAAAAAAAAAAAATCCTGAAATATTAGACCAATTAAGAAACTTGGTGACCTATCTATAAGCAGAGCTTATACACTTCTGAAACATTACCAGAAAATGTAATAAAGATATGTTAAAAGTCTAATTATTATTTATCCAAATTAATAATCTATTTTAAAAAGAAAGTTTCATGAAACTGGCAAAACATTAAATTTAGAGAATTAATTACATTTAAGAAGGAAATTAAACTTTTCAGACATCTCATATCCACAGAATATTGGTATCTCCATTTCCATCAATCATTAAGTCACTCTCTCCACATGTTGAGTTACTGAGATGTGCAACAAAATCCATGTAATTAAATCTCAAAGATACACCATGCAGGCCTACAGGAAAATAGTATCTGAGATGAGACAAAATGCACACAGCTACTGACCATGTGCAATATGGTGTATTAAGGCCTGAAACATTCATTAATTTGAAGTTTGCCTTAGAATGTGACGGAAGCTAAAACATGAAAGTTATGCTTTGATTCAGGAAAAAAAAAAAAAAGTGTTGCCACAGTGGGTGCATCCACACATGCCAGCATGTCCACTTGCAGCAGCTCAAATGGAAGTGGTGCAAATTTTAGCTGGGGCTTTTTACCTCAGTGCACGTGCCCGGACATGAACTTTTGTGTGGGGTAAATTGTGCCACTTGGGACAAAATAACCCTGCCTGGCTCCTCCCAGATCTACAGCCAGGGGGAGCTAGAGCCTGGGGCCAGCCCCTACCCTGGCCCCAGCAGTACAAAAAGCTGCCCTGGCAAGTAGCTCAGGGCTACTCGCTCTCAGGAGCTTCTGGGGCCCAGCCAGTTGGTACCTGGGGACACTACCCCTTGTGCCAGCTGGACTGCTGAAGCAGCCCTGAGAGTTACCTGTACCCTTTACCCACTGCAGCAGTCTGGCAGTGGGGGCTGCTACCTGGTTGCGACCTGCTGCGTACCTGCCAGACCCAGATGGGGACTGCACAGCCAGTAGAGGCATCTGCCCCTCTGGGCCAGCTGCCAGTGGGCTGTGGCTGCAGAGTTGGCTTTTGTGTGGCACTACTGCCACATGTGCCCCCTGCCTGGCCATCTGGGCAGCTTATCACCCAGATGTTCACAGTGTGGTGTCCTGCTTTGAACTGTCAAAGCATGTCCTCCTGATCACAACTGGCCAGGAGGCCAGCCACCTCTAGCTGGTTCCAAAGTGTCAGCTCTGAGCAGGGTCCTCTGCCACTTGCCTCCCTAGCAGGAATTTTGGTGTTCCCTATTTGAAAACTGAAAAATCCCCAGTAAAAAAATCCCAAAGCCACTCTGTAAAATACCCCGAAATCCATGTTACTCCACAATTCAAACAAAAAACCATGAGAGAGAGAGAGAGAGAGAGAGATCACGTGGACAATGCTTTATTGATCTCTCTACAGTGTTAAAGCAATTTGGAAGCCTACCAGTGTTACTATCATCATCATAAAATGAATTCTAAAAACCTATATGTTTTGCTGTTTACCTTTGGTTTTCTTACCATACAGCAGTTAGAGCTCCCTGTGACCCCTTCACTAACCAGGATGTGGGGACAGCCGCACCTGCAGCCACAGCTCCTGGCAGCAGGGGATGCAAGGTGTGTGCTGGGGGGATGTGGGTAGGTGTGGGTAGACTGTGGGGGGACTGCTCAGGGGGGGTGGGTCCCCCTACTTACCAGCAGGAGCCTGGGTCCAGCTCCCTGCGGCTGGCACTGGAGGGACGGCCCCACAGCGCCAAGCCCTGG
>NW_005841923.1:1676419-1689420 GCF_000455745.1 Alligator sinensis
CTACCAGAGCATCTCTGTGGAGGACCCAGCCTCCAGTTGCCTCAGGGCATGGTCCGGGACTGCCTCCTTTTTTCCTCCTGTGGTTTTTTTGACCCCTGGATATCCAGGGGTCTAATATTGTCCCTGCACTGCAAATTTGCAGCATGGGGAATGTTTTATCATTCTGCACATGCCTCTTGCAGTCTCAAAGGGCTTTGAGATGCTGCAAGACGCACATGTGCTCTCACGTGGACATGCCCAATGGGTTCAAAGACATTCTTCTAAGTGAAAAACAAGTGTTAGCCACTAAAATGTTACATCTGTGCTTGCAGTCTTCTTCATTAGCTCCATTGTTAACTCAAAATCTTTGGTAAACAGAAGTACAGTTAGATAACCAGACTAGTTAGTTTCACAACTCTTATCCTGAAATCAGTGGATAGCAATTAAACTGTCAGTAATCATGCCAAGTTCAAGATGGCACAGATAAGAAATAAAAGTTACAGGCAAGAGCATAAATGATTACAGGTATTATTCAGAGAGGAAGACTCAGACTAGATCTGATGAGGTTTCCAAAGACATGGAATGAATTACAGTATATGTAGCTCTGAGAGAAGCTTAAGAAAGTAAAAGCTGTTTGGTGGGAAGGCCAATTTTCCCTTGGAGTTCCAAAGGCAAGAGAAGAAAAGTATTACTTGCAGGACAAAAGGAGATTCTCAGATCAAACCAGATGAACTTGAAAAGACAATTTTAAGTTAAACAGTTTTCTTAATTTTCCTGAAATTCTGATTTAGAAAGCATAAATTTAGAATATCATCCCTTCACTCCTGCTAAACGATTTTACTATGAAGCACATGCTTCTTTATAGGCACAAAACAGGCTGAAATAACTGAGACAACAGGACCATTAGAAAGATAAAAATATTTCTGACACTGCCCAGACCATCAATGCACTGTTTCCATAGTTTATAACCGATACAAACAAGACACATTGACCTAAACATATTCTAACATTGATGTTAGCATCTTTAAGATCACGATTGTTTTTTTCCCCTGATAATTATGTTATTACTTTACATGCCGTCTACCTCCCCTGTAATCCTGGTGATTTATAACCATTTGGGTTACATCTAGCTTTATTATGGCACTACATGTGGTTAAAAGCTCAAGAAGATTCATTTAGGAATACTGCATTCCATTTTTTTTTATTATTAACTGTATAAAACAAGTAAAGCAATTCAAGTCTTCTTATACATACACTTATTAGTAGCATTCTACAAGTGTTAACACATAAATTCCTAAACACAAGAATTACTAAACAAAAAGAACCAGTTATATCAACTACAAACATACTATAATCAGCTTGGCACAAAACACTATTACTATCTGCCTCAACATATTCCCCTTCCAACCCACACAAAGCAACTCGAGTTGTACAAAATAACGAAGGTACCGAAAACAAAACTTAAGAATAAACTACTGTAACAATGCTAGGTTCTTACCCTACGCATGGCTTCCTCCTCCTCTTGACGCTTTTCATAATGTGCAAAGTCATCAAAGATTGAGGTGGTATGCTTGAAAGTAGCAATTATTTTAAGCACTTGCTTAGCTTTTTCTAGGGGTACCTCTTGAGTGTCCCTCGAATTGGTAACTGGTTTGTTGTCATTGTTTTCCAAACGAATGTGCCGCAGCTGGTTATTAGGAACGTCTTTGACAAAGATCCACTTAACATCAAACTTCCCCTTCCACTTATCCTGAGACCAGACTCCAGCATATGCATTGTAGTCCACAACAGACTTCATCTCAGCCACTCCACAAAAATGTCCACTACCATTCACACTGAAGAGTAAATAGAGTGGACCTTTTCCATTCAGGGAACGGTAAGCAGCATCCAAACGTTTATTACCATGTTCAGTACTACACCAGATAGAGTACTTAATGGAGCGGTGTATATCATCCTCTGAATAGCTTTTGATTATAAACACACGTCCATTCTTCAGATTCCAATCGAAGTCTTTGGGATTATAGTTGTTTATGGCCTTTAGTTTCTCCAGCACTGGATGCACCTCTACACCAGAAGGTGAAGAGCTGACAGGTACAACACCTAAACCAAAGTTCTCACTGCCAGCTCCATTGTTCTGGCTGAAGCCCACACCCCTATTACGAGGAGCCACCCAGCGGTTCTGCAGCTGTTGCTGCTGCAACTGATGAGGCTGGGCCTGCTGCTGAGGTCCTTGTTGCTGCTGTGGTTGCTGTGGCTGAGGCTGCTGTTGAGGCAGTTGGCTTTGCACCAATGGTGGTGGTTGAATTAATGGCTGAGGCTGCTGGATAATAGTCTGAGGAGGCAGTACTGGTTGGGTAGGGGGTGCTTTCACCACTGACCCCTTGTCATCCCAAGTTCCAATATTCATGTTGTGTTTTATAGGTGGGGGTGGCACAGCAGGGCCTCCAATTCCCACATTACCTTTAGGCTTGAGTTTCGGCTGAGGTTTAGCAGGCTTCCTAGCAATGGCAGCCCATGAGGTTGGTTTAGGTGCTGAACTGCTAACTGGGGGCACGCTATTTGCTGCAATGCTGGTCATACCTGTACTGCTCAGAGCTGAACCTACAGTTTTTGTCACAGCAGCTGTCATATCCCCACCAATTTTCAGTCCAGTCATGCCTTGCTCAATGCTGTTAATCCCAGGCACCTTGCTCAAAGTATCATTGCCAAATCCAGCCTGTCCATCTGCTATGGCTCTACCAAGAGAGCTGGGAGGGTAGCCATAGCTGCTGCTATAAGCAGAGCTTTGTGTTGATTGTCCCTGAGATCCACTTGTCCCCCATGTAGAGAAATCTGCATTCCCCGGAAAAAAATTAAATCCATGCTGACCAAGGAATGGAGGGGTATTTCCTAATGCCCCAGGTTGACTAAACACACCATCAGGTATGTAATGGTGTTCACCATTGCTCATCTGTCCATAGGTTGTCAAATACGGCATTGGAGGGTCTCCTGCAGTGGACCATGCTGCTTCACCTAGAGAGTATGGAAATCCAATGGATGGAGCATAATAACTAGGCATGTATGGGTCTGACATTGGTGGATAGCTGTTACTCTGCAAGAAAATAAAGCAAAAAATCAGTGCTATGCACATAATTCAAGAAAGCATGACAGACAGAACACCATAAGAAATGCCAACATTCCATTTCTAATGTTCAATTATTTTTCCTGCATAAATGTCAAACTATTTTTTATTCAGAACTGATAGCTTTATAAATACCAGAAGCAACATTTTTCAAAACTGAATGGAGTACACTCTTGTCACCAGCAAAAAGTTAAATCTGTAATGGAATATGTAATAAAGTAAAGGTACTAGTTGTCATCCTAAAGACGGCAAGACAGGAGGAGAATAACCTGTCAAAGTGGAGCAATAAAGAACACTAGAAGTGTTCAAAAAGCTAGATTTAAGATACTCAATTATCAGGAAGAGTCTATTCAATTGACATGAACAAGATGCTCAGGAAAGAAACACAAGTGATGACACGTAAAACATAGTTATCCTTGAATTTGCAAAACCCAACTGTTCTTTCTTCAGATACAAAGCCATTCAACAGGCTTCTTTATAACTTAATAGAGAAACATGAAATCATTTAGCCTTTCCTAAAAAACTGATACAAAAAAGCTCAAACCATTCAGTTTTACTGACTAAAGCTTTAAGTAATACATCAAGCAAGCAGTTAAATAGGGCTAGGTGTGAATTTAGTTATAATTCCATATATTTGGCATTCTGAGACATAAGTATGTATTACTGTTCTTAAAATTATTTTTAAGAGAGAAAAAAGAAACGTATATGCTATTTATGAAAAGTCATTTTTCATACCCATAGAATTAGAACTGATATAGAATAGCTTTGGAGAGAAATGCTGGAATATTCATAAGCTAAGCACCCACATTAAATATTGATTTACATTTAAAATTGTCAGGCACATACACAGAAGTGGCCTGAAGTTAGTATGAACAGCTGCTGCTTGCACCAACTTCTCCTAAATAGCAAAGCACACAAATAACAAATATAGTTATGTTTAAGGGCTACGTTCTCACAGTATTTTGTATTTTAGCATTCAAGTACTAATATTATCTATGCAAGGATCTCTAATATAGTTTGACATGTTTTCCCAGATGTAAAGTGACTGAACATTGTTTTACAAGATAGTGAGATGAATACAGGGTCTGTAGCAAAGACGGCAATCTGTCAAAGTTACTTAAACAGCCCGCATATCACCCTATATTTTAACACTTTCCCACCCTTAAGCCAAAAAACTTCATTCAAAACATGTGCCACAGACAATGGTAAAACTACTAAATGAAGGCATTTTAAAAATGAAACCTATAAATATTGCCAATCCATAAATGCTGCTTCATGATTTGCAAGCATGACTGCAATTTTTTGGTATTCTTATTAGGAATAGAAATGCTAGTAAGAAATAAGATTTCAGTGTTTTGATGGAGGGTACAAAAGCATTTGCCTGTCTTGTACAGAGATAGTAGAAATAAACCTATGTCTCCAACTACTTAAGGGTGGATCTCAAACATCATTCAATGGTCTAGTGAAACATCTGCTTGCTCCCAAGGCTTCTGAAATAGGAGGGCAAATTATTCAGCTCTTTTGGAAGATGCAGCACATACTTACTTGAAATATGTGATGTTGCTTTGAAAAAAAAATGCCATATGCCATCTTCCTTCAGCAGAATTCAGTTTAGTGTTGTGACATTAAAGGAGATAGGAAGGCAGGGAAAAATGCCAAAGGCCATTTATGTTATCTCCACTTCCTCCTCCTCCTAAAGAATCCTGCAACTTTTAAATGTTCCTTATTAAATTAGATGTATAAAAAATGTAAAATGAATCTGCATTCCTGAAGCGCACAGAATTCAAAAAAACTCTTCATTCACTTATTGTCATAAAAGTTACACCCAAGAAGGTGGTGACATTAAACTGCAATTCATTAGGTCATCAATCGTGTATAGTAGTTTCATCAACTTCAGTGAAAATCAAGTCTCCACAGCTAATATTACTCTAAGCCAAGGAACTGCTTTTTGGGGAGGGAGCCGGGGGACAATAAACTGTTTTTCAGGGTATGGTAAACAATACTTTTAAGACTGAAAAAGCTGGAAAAGTTGTTTAAAAGTTAAAGGATACTAAAATATACAAATATATTAACATTGGAAAATTTTAACTTAATTTCCATCTTTTTACTCGATGTTTTCAACAGTAACTCTTAAAAATTTAGTTTTTAATGACAGTATATGCCAGGGGCAGGCAATTATTTCGGGTAGAGGGCCACTTTATTGAGTTTTGGCAAGCCATCAAGGGCCACATGACAGGCAGCCAGGGGCAGATAAATATTAATTTTTTTAATTTGGGGGGTACCCCGTGGGCCAGATAGAATGGCCTGGCCCTCAGGCCGCATTTTGCCCACCCCTGGTATATGCCAATCATTAAATTATATATCTACACTCCATGCAATCAGTTGCATACATATTATCCAAGGTGAAGGAAACTTAGTTGGACCAACTACAAATATATTTCATATCACTTACCTGATTTGTCTGGCTACTTAGATATGGCTCAAAATCATCATCATTTACTGCATCCTTTTGATGAATCGAACCGTTTTGTACTGAAACTAAAAGTAAGTCTGTATTAGGAACGCTCTTTAGAAGGGCTTTATTGTAACTTTAAATTAAGTCCAACTCAATTCCACATATTTTGCTATCTGTACTGTCAATTGCCTGTATTCTTGTTTTGGTGAAATGTGGAACATCTTGTTATACAATTAATTATTGAATTTATTTTAGAGCATTTGAAAACCAGTGCTTCTCTATCTAAGAATAGAAACAAAATAAGGTAGCAAATTCTAATATGCACTTACAACCAGTAGACACAAAGTGACTGCAATAAACTTCTTGGAAAATGTCATTTAAAGTGTCGTTTTAATAAATACATAAAATACACTTTACAAGTAACTAAAATACAGGTTCCCAAATGTTTAAATCTTAATGACATTTTATCAAGGTCACCTGCTTAGGTGAAAAACATTGACAAAAAGTATTCTAATTAAGATACCACAGTTAGAATGTTTTCTATTAACAGAAAAGGAAAACTAATGTTTTATACACTATAGAAGTCTGATGGCACAGAATTCTTTATCCAGAAGAACGTATCTGCACGCACACTTATTTGGCATAATTTCACAGTGCAGTAGTGTGTCATAGCAAATCATTTTTCCTGCAGTCACAAGAAAAAATACAAATATATTCAGTATTGTTGTCTACAGAAGACCTATACAATGCAGAACAAAAACTCTCAAGTCACAATTCACGCTCAACCAATCTACCTCCACTAAACAACAGAATTTAACTTTATAGTATCAACTAACGTAAAAGATGCCAGATTATTTTCATTGCACAACAGAACTTAGTGTATTAGGGTGGCATACAAACAACACTGACCAATGTATGGTACATTAAATCATTTGTAAAGGCATAAAAGGACAGGTCCCTGCCTCAAGGAGTTTCCAGTCTAAAAGTAAACATCTCTGGAAACATAGATGAGTACTCACAAGCCATGAACACATTTCCCCCCAGTTGTACCCCAGCAAGATCAGCCATTAGCAGGCTAGAACCTGTTTAAAGTGAGGCACTTGGAAGGTGGTTGGGAAATTCATGAGTGTGAACTTCTTGACCATCCTCTATACATTCTACAGATGAAGGTTGAGTTTCAAAGCTGTGTGATTTTCCTTATGTGCAATTCTTTGGTTGGCAATCAATAAACTTAGTGAGAAGGCTGACGTTTAAAGACCCACTTTAGCCACTCTGAAACAGAAAGTTCCAAGCATGAGAAGCAGAATGTGTCAGACTGACTCAGTTATTTGACTGGAATCAAAAAAAGTTATTTCTGTGGTTACCTTCTTTTGTCAAAATCCTCTGAAAAGCCATATACAGCCATGAATCTAAATTAAAAAGCTGAAGACTTACAGAGTTCAGTGATGCTCATTTTAAAAAACTTAAGTTGCAAACTAGCTTGTGCCCATCCCAATTTTGTAAAGTTTCCATGATTGAAATTATATAGAATCAAAGGCAACTGTGAAGCTAAAGCTGTACTATAGTGACTAAGTAGCAGGAATCATTTAACAGTATCACTTACGATGTCAACAAAATATAAATGAAACAAATTACTGTACCAGCTCCAGGAGCTGACAATTAATGTCTTAAAGTAGGAAGTGTGCATGCATGCAGTCCTTTGATTTATATATAATCAGAATCTGTGTTGATATTTTTAACAAAATAAAAATTAAGAGCATACCTAATTCCTGTAAGCCTTTAGTTTTTCAGCAATTCAGGCAGTAGTTACAAAACACCTGACACCACAATTATAAAAAAAAAGGACATATTTTGAGGTCACAGCTAAATGGTTAAGCCAAAAAAATAAATAAATAAAAATCCCCCCCAAAAAACAAAAGGGAGGGGTAGGAGGGAAGGATACAGATAAACTGAGACACAGAAATACTTAAAGGTTCAAATAAGATTAATTAAATGTAATGTAATGAAGTTGCCTAGACTTTTCCCCAAAATAAAAATACATGGCTTGAGTTACAGTATTGAAAGAAAAACTAGAAGTGAATATACTCATATTAAATTGAGTGCAGACAATAAAAATGCTTTAATGAGCTGAAAGAATACAATTTTTCTTATGTTCGGCTCAGCTGCACAGGACGGTGGATCCACAAAAAGTCTATTGTCAATGTCACTTAAAAAAAAATGGGTTCATTGCTTGGTCTAAACTAAACAGTATGGATAGGGCCACAACTCAGATGCAATGGTTAATAATAAGATGATTAAGGAATACAAATTTTTCAAAAAACAAGCAAACAAAACCAACCTACTAAACAGTTTGAGAAACATATTACTCATGCCAGCAGCAGAACCTTCCTATCAGAAGTAATTCTCTCATACTAAGAATCTGCATTAAATTTCAATCTAAAATAAGTGTTTTTGGTGGTCTAGGAAATATTTTAAAGATAAATCTATATTAAGTTTTTTGTCTTACTTTGTCCAGTCATCAGATTTCTAATGCTGGATCTTTCGTAAAAATGTATTTGCTTTCTTACTTTGTCTGTAGCCACATCCTAAGCCACGGAAACATAAAACAGTTCTAGACTGCCAGGCTGTCATACTCCCAGAGATGAAATTCAGCACTGATAATGTTTTATTTTAACTTTTCATTGTATGTTGGACTACCCTATTGAAAATAGTGGATTTAGCCCTGCATATTTAAAGAATGTTCTAAAAATGGACCACAGTACATGCCCCATTCCAAGAACGCTAAGCAAACAATGTTCCAACTTAATCTTTGCCCAGCTCAAACTAGTAATTAGTCTACAGTGCCCAAAAAATCCATTACCTCAAATGTTAGCTTAAACATGAAATATTTCTTTTTAGTTCTTTCAAATACAGTCTGCAGGTACACTATTGAGTCGTAAATTTTAAATAGCTCAAATGCAGAATCCACTCTTGTGGTCTTTTTATTTTTTTCCACCTTTAGATAATAATTGGTAGCAAAATATTATGGTACATTGATCTTCACCAGCTAGGGATACAAAAATGGAAAAACTAACTTTACATTAAAAGATTTCAATTCGTTTTAACCAATGTATAATATAGGTATATTAAGTTTCCATTCCTATGCTTCATATAGATAAGACTTCACCCACCTAAACAGTTTTAATTAAGACAACTTTACTGTATAAAATGAAAGATAACAGGAAAGTATTGAGTTCCACATGTGCTTTAGTTTAAACATATTACAATATACAAAATAGAAAGGAAAAAAGATTTTTTTTTAAATGAATAACCAAACTTTCCTAAAAAGGCACTTTTTATGCACTGAAACCTGCTCTAATTGACAATATGTACAAGATGACAATTTAAGTGATAAAGAAACTTAAGGAGAACATTTTATTCAATCAGTTCTCACAGAGGCACGAAATGCAGGCTTTTTTTTTTTTTCCGCCTAAAACTGAAATAAAATCTCAGTATTTTTGGTTGGCACATGGTGCTTTCCCCCACAATTTGTAATGAGCTGTCTACAAGGTGTCAAAAGAAATTGAACTAAACCACACAATTTAGCCACTTCCACAGTATCATTTAATAAAGAGAACATATCTGCTCTTATATCCTAGCACTGTGCCGCCTTAAACCATGATAGCTTACGCCAATTACTATTATTGTTAGCTTCCTACTACCTCCATTCCAGATGCCATTAACTGCCCTTTTTCCATTTTCAAATCATGCTAATCCCCGAAGTATGGAATGCACTCCCCAAAGTAATCTGTCAATCCTGCACACTTTTTCTTCAAAATCTCCTTAAATAACAACCATGCCATGCTGCCTGTAAGCAATTACTAACTGTTAATGCTCAAGCAGTAGGGACCACAATCATCTAATATATACCCTTGAAACAGCTTCTAAAGTTATGTCTACACCATGCAGTACAAACCTAGAATGGATGTAATGTAGCTGCCTTACAGCAGTGGCGGGTGCACACCAGTAGATATGTCATGAAAGCATGTTTAAAATGGTAGTGGGTACACGTTAATAAGGCAGTTACAACGCATGCATTTCAGGTATTCCACCCACAGATAGATATGCCATGTTGCATGGTAGCCAGTCCCACGCTCAGGTCTTTGACAATGCAGACATGACCTGAATAGTTTTGTGGGCAGTTAGTTGTTTGAATTAGTCTATGTAACCAAAATACTCTCATTAACTTCCTCTTTCATCTGTTAAAATGTATTTTCTTAACTATTAAGTAATTTGGTGCTGGGACTGTCTTTTCCAAAGGTGAATCTTGCCTAGTTCAAAGGGATCAATCAAGTCTGACCAGGATATGGTTTCTAAAAAAAGTTTTATTAGAAATAAACATTCTGCAGTACTCACAAATTTCACCAAACTATGCTAGTGCAGATAAATGAAAGTAAAAGTGACTACCATATTTTCAATATCAAATGCTTGTAAAACAACCCAAGAATAAAACCCCTTAACTTCTACTTCAAATACATGTGTTATTGTTAAAGCACAGCAGTGGACAAATTTTGACCTGGTTAAGGTTTTAAAAATAACACAAGAAAATACAATAACTTTGATGTTTAAGAACAAGAGGTAGTTTTGTGGACACAGACAATGTGAAATACAAGGGGGTAGGTGAAGGGGGAAAAGCATAAAGAGGCAATTAGAAGCCAGCCTTTGGAAGGGTGCTGTAATGAAAATGAGAGAACAAAAATGGAGGAAGGTATGGGGTTATGCAGTGATATAATGGACAAAGTGAGAGAGAAATTTCAATTTTCACTAGCTACAACCCAAGATGCTGATGGAACACCAAGGAAAAGTACCAAGTACAAACGATAAATTGGGAATCACCTGTACCAATGTGACGTGTTACGGTGGATACAGATAAAACTGCACAGACAGAGCACAGGAGTGAGAGGGACAAAGACAACAAACATGTAAGGTAAAGTTACAGTTCCTAGAGAGATCCTTGATCAGCTCAACTAGTAACCATGCAATATGAATGGAAAACCCTCTTTCATTTGGGGTTCTAGTAACAAGTGCAACATTTCTAAGTGTGACCACATTATGAAAAAAATCCCACACTTTACAAACAAAATAAAGCTCATAGTTCAAGAACACACTTTAATGTTATTGACTATCTTCCTACTATAATACATGCTATTTTTCCTATTATCAGGCATTCACACAAAACAATTCCTGCATGTGAAAATAGCATGCATTTACTACATACATCATACATGTTGCGTTCTGTCTACTATAGCACAGCCCAACTGGCTTAGCTCCCAAGGAAATGAATACACATTAAAAAAAATTAAGCAAGGAAAAAGAGAGGGCATCAAAGAGAATGAATGATACTTACAAAACATGATTAGAAAATACAGAACAGAAAGTGATCATAAAATATAATCCTAAAAGTCAATAAGTCATTTAGACATTGGCTTTTCCAGGGAGGATGGAGGAGAACTGTTAAGGAAAATGTGTGTGGGCAAAGAAAAGCCAAAACAAGTGTGGTATTTAAAGATCATAAGCAAAGTGTTGACAGAGGAAGAAGAGAGAAACTAGAAAAATACTAGGAAGAATATTCTGTACTGTAGTCAAAATGAAAAAGAAACCACTGAAGATTTCTGGAACTGGAGGGATGTATTCTGTTCAGTTATGAGTGGGGAAACTTGAAACAGGCATGATCATCTCTCTCTACTGTTTATCTATCCAAAAGACCCTCTTCATCTGATATTAGTACACCAACCCTACTCAAGTGCCTACACATACTTGCACAGCTATAGTACAAACATTTTCACTGAAAGATAGCTATATGGAAAAAATTATATCATGTTACCATTTGATTAGTCATGAACTGTTTACTTTGGTCAGCAGATAAAAGCATTTTTATAGTGATGTATCATTGTACAATATTAAAATGACTGGAAAATATTCCTTTGGTATCCTATTTCTAATTATGCTGCTGTGATAAAATGGATTGCAAAGCATTGTGAAGTTACATTCTCTACATATGATTGGCTGAACAGTTATTTACCTCTACAAACTGTAGGGTCACAGACTTTGACATAGACACAAAAAAGGAACTTACCTTTATTTCCCTGTCCTTTAGGTCTCTGTATATAGCCATATTAAAAAAAAAAAGGAAAAACAAACAAGTTAACAACAATGATAAACCACAAACGTTAAACTTCAGGGTAGATTACTTAAAGTTTGTGGTTAATAGTTTAAAGGAAAATTCAAATTACAGCCCAAACTTAAGTATTACAAAAAATAAGGTTGTATGAGGCCTAAGAGATTTTCTTATACATCTCAAATTTCACTGTAATTTTTTTTTTTTTTTTACATAAGCTATTCTGCACTGTTGAAAACCTAAAATCTGCAGCAATAGGAACTGGGAAGGTAAACTGACTTTGAGCCTGCTTATCCAAGATTAGAGAAATACAGGCAAGCAATGAAGAAAGAACAAAGCTCTAAAGGAAATTTTAAGAACATTCTCCTTTCTAATAGCCTAATAACCTGGTATTACTAGCATAAAAAACTGTTTATTATGTGCGATCTTTTATGGTAACAGATAGGGAAGGGCCCATTACTAAAGGAACTTGTCAAAAATTTACAAGTGATGTACACTTTTTGTGCTTTTCAGATACCCAAAGTGAGCAGGCAAAATGGGATTGAGCATGAACCTGAGATGAAGGCCACATTGTTGTCTTTTTCTAGTTCCCAGGTCTGTCAATTGCATGGTTTCCCCGGTGCCATTCCTCTGAGGCTTCCACAGGAGGAACAGGGATAATACTTCACGGAGGTGTTCAAGGATTAGTAACTACAAACCACTTTTAATCTGTCAAGTGATATTACAACAGTGCAAATCACAATCTGAATGTCTTCCATAACAGAGCAGGGGGGTGGGGGATGGAGAAAAGATACAAATAGCTACTAGGCCATGAGCTGCTAATGCATCTCTCCACCTGCAAGCATCGCTGAGCTTGAGTGGGCCCCTTGACTTCGTCACTCTAACCATTTGCTCTCCAATTAGTCACTTCTTCCCCTAACCCAGACAGAATGGAGACTAATCCCTCAAACCAGAAAAAAAAAGAAAAACACCTACAAGCACAGACCAGCTAGGATGCACAGGAGAGATGAAGAGACTAAGAGACAGGTATGAGGAACAGTGGGCACAGTGGGAGGGATGTCTTCCACACTGGCACCCAGGGAACTGGGGAGCAGGGAAAAGGCAGAAGGAAAAAAGAAAGGGGAAGCTCGGAGGCCAGAAAGTTTCCAGGAATGGCAGAGGCCTACGGAAAAAGCAAAGGCCCAGGCAGCATGGGACGAGGGGAAGCAATGGGACGGAAGAGAAGAGTGTGAGGCCCCCAGGCAGGGAGAGGAGGGAGCAGTCGCCAGAAGGACGAGGCACAGCAGAGT
>NW_005841923.1:1689958-1699573 GCF_000455745.1 Alligator sinensis
TTGCGCGCGCGCGCAAGGCCAGGCGGAAGGGGTGGGCGTTGCCTCCGCCGCTCATGGCTGCGCATGCGCCTGGGGAAGAGCCAGGGGCTGTTCAGTGAGGGGGAAGGGAGCGAGGCTTGATTCTTTCTAGTGCGCATGTTCAAAAAAAAAAAAAAAAAGCGGGGAGGCGGGGACGGTGCAGGCTGCGCATGCGCAGTCTGTCTGGTCAAGGTTTGCTCTTAGTGTGCAACCTGGTTGAGCTGCTGATGCGGCGGAGGCTGCGGTGCCAGGCAGCGTCAAGTGTAGGCATCCGCTTCAGGGTAAAAGGGTGTAATTCCAAAATATTGATTTGTATCCTGGAAATTGCAGGTGCTGCTGTAGTCCAGTACGGAGCCCTGCAATTTCTGCCCGCACACCAGGGGTGACTACAGCACATCCCTTTGCTGTCACACGACGCAGGCCCTGCACCTGGCCCCTGAGGCATCTGGTTAACACATATGCCCCTTCAGGGCACCTGCCAGGGAAACACCATGACCAAACAGATGGTTTTCCTATTTGCAGGGGAAAGCACCTTGACCAAGGTAAGGCATACTCTCCCACTTTTGCTTCCAGTGGGAAAATCTTGGCTATACATATACTTTATGAAAAGAAGAGACTCCTCCCTAGCTTGCTCCTGTGGTTATATGGCTGAGAGCAAGCAAAACTCGGGGGGCTTCCAAACCCCAAGCCTCCAGCATTGGGCCAGCATGTAGGATGCCTGCCAAAGGATTTTGAAGCATCTGAAGCCCCAGGCAGGAGTAGGGGATGCTTGCTGGTAGTAGGGCCGCATATGGTTCTTGAATGATTCACAGATTTGGAATTGATTTGGATTGGAACACAAATTTTTTTTTTTTTTTTTTTTTTTTTTTTTTTTTTTTTTAAAAGGAAGAGAAGAAGTGCCAGTTTAACTGACCTTTGCTGCCCCCCTCTGTGCACCTTCCAATAATCATTTGCCTATCCCCTGTGACTGAAATGCATGCTTCACCCAGTAAGGCTGGCATAAGGTGATTAAGCTTGTTCCCGAGTCAAGCATCAAATGATGTCTTTGTGTTGCTTGCTTGGGTCCCCGCACTTGCTGCTGTTGTGCGGTATTTTTGAGAGGGAGTTTGCTGACACAAGGCAACATCGGTTTTTAGTGCCTTTGCCTGTAAAACAGTTAATGGTGTGCCATGCTTGTCTGCTGGAGTGGGTCACACCCAATCCTTCAGTAGGGGACACCTCTCCTTTTCAATGTTGTTCAATGTGGTAGCCAGCTGTTCTGTAGTTCTTTTTAGGATTGCAGGGTCATTGCATTGCTTGATGATGATAAAGAGCTGTTCACGCTGCTCATCCCAGCATGGCACATAAAAGGCTTCTATAGCTTCCAGGTACACAAGATTTGACTATTTGAATGAAGCAGTCTGTAAATATACTGTATACCTTACACCAACCCTAACTTAAATCATCCCAATCTCTGACAGTGAGTTCAACACAGCTATTAAAGTGATCAAGACTAGCAAGCCTGCTGGACCATATAAGATATTTCCAGAATTTGTTAACAAGCTTGAAACCACAATGAAGAGATGGCTTCAGAAATGCACGTATACGTGTCTAGAAAGTAACAGATTTCCAAAAATCTGAAGAAAAGCTGACATAATATCCTAAAACTCAATAAATCACCAGAGCATCCAAAGAGCTGCTGACCAACTGTAACAGGGGGCCTACTTGGGGCCGATCTCCATGGCCCTCCCACCTGTTCCTGGGCCAACCGCCCACCTTCTCGTCCACCATGCCTTGATGTTAATCAATTCATTAATGGATGTCAATTAAGCGGGAGGCTACCCATTTTGGTGCCCCAATGCCAGGGGGTGCTCTCTGCAGCTCCTTTCCTCCCCTATACCACTGCCCAAGCCTCGCAGATGGCATCTTGATGTTCATATCTTTACTGGCCCCCATGCTGAGACCCAGAATCATCCAAACAGGGCCCTCCATGATCCCTCCAATCAGGCAGCCTCTCCGCCTTCATTCGGGCTACCTAGCCCCCCCAAAGCCATTTTCCCCTCTCAGGTGTGGCCCCCCCAGGACCTTCAGCTACCAGCCCTGGCCCACCTCCAGGCCAGTCAGGACCCCAGGCCCCCAGCTCTTGGGCATCCCTCACAGTGGGCCCCTGGCCCTTTTGACCCTCCTGGTCCTGGCCCCAGCATGGGCCAGTCGAGGGTATTCTCTCATCCGGGTTGGGTCTCTAGCCCCTCACTCTCTCACAGGGTCCACCCTCTGGGCCCCTCACAAACACTGGGGTTACCCACCTAGTGGTGGGGGCTAGGGGTTAAGACACCCCAACCCACCTTTCACCAGGGTGGTAACTGGCCTGGCATTTCCTGGGGGCTCCCATGACAGAGCCCCACCAGGCTACCCACTCCCGGCAGGGTGCAGTTTTAGGTCATGCCCAGGACCAGGAGCCTCCTTACCTCCAGATGATCTCAGCAGCCCTCCGGCCAGGCAATGTTGCTGCCTGGCCTCTAGGCAGGTGAACTGACCTGTTTATATAGGCAGCCCTTAGCTCCAAAATGGCTGCCCTCATCAGGCACCTGGTGGCTGCCAGCTCCAGGCCCTTAAAGTGGCAGGCATACACAGTGCCCTGACACACCAACCTATCTATTCTGTATTACATACAATCTCAGCACATAATTCTAAATAAAATAGAGAACATCATTGACTCACGGCTCCCAAAAGAACACTGACCAAGTTGCAGTACTTACATCTGACATACAAACTGGATTTGAAATGAGGCAGAAAAGGGGCACAATCTGTATCGACCTTATAGCTGCCTATGATACTGTATGGCACCAAGTCCTCAAATATTCTATGATACCTGACCATAAGCTATGCACTTTCATCATGAACATGATCTCCAGTAGATCATTCGAGCTCACTTCCAGCCAAGGTGAAAAAAGCAGACTACAAATTCTGAAGAATGGAGTCCCCCAAGGGTCACACTGCTAGCATCAATACTTTTCCAGGTATATACCTCAGACCTTCTGCCAGCATCTAAGTGATACATGTATGCTGACAATGTTGTCATAGTAACCCGAGGAATAGACATGACAGAACTGGAAAAGACACTGAGTAGGGACATAGAACTCATCACTGACTACCTCTATAGGTGGCACTTAAGGTTGAGTATCAGTACCATCACTCTTCTACCTAGACAATCGTTGAGCCAACAGCACACTGACTATCAGAGTAGGCAACTATATCCTTCCCCATGAGCATACCACAACCTCCCTAACAGTCACATGAGACCATTCCCTCAACTATAAACATCACATTCAGAATGTCAGCAGTAAAGTCATTGCATGGGTAGCTGCATTAAGATGTTTAGCCAGCACAACATGGAGTGCCAACTTTAAAGTGCTCAGAACCACTGCACTTGCAATGGTATATGCCTCAGCAGAATATTTTGCTGCTGTATGGTCCGGAAGTTGTTTCACTAAAAAGCTCAACACTATACTTAACAGTGTGCTGAGACTCATAACAGGCTACACAACTTATACATAGATTCATAGACTGTAGAGTCGGAAGGGACCACGTTGGATCATCGTGTCCAACCCCCTGCCCCTGGCAGGAAAGAGAACTGAGGTCAGATGACCCCAGCCAGGTGACTATCTAGCCTCCTCTTGAAGACCTCCAAGCTAGGTGATAGTACCACCTCTCTTGGAAGCCCATTCCAGATCCTGGCCACCCTTACTGTGAAAAATTTCTTCCTAATATCTAACCTAATTCCACTCTCAACTAGTTTACACCCATTATTCCTAGTCACTCCCTGGGGCGCCTTAGTAAACAGCGCTTCCCCTATTCCCCGTTGACCTCCCCTAATAAATTTATAGGTGGCCACAAGATCTCCCCTCAGCCATCTCTTGTGAAGGCTGAAGAGATTCAGGTCTCTCAACCTCCCCCCGTAGCGTCTATCATGAAGGCCACTAATCATGTGAGTGGCCCTCCTCTGGACCCTCTCGAGATTCCCTGCGTCCCTCTTGAAGTGCGGCGCCCAAAACTGGACACAGTACTCCAACTGTGGCCTGACCAGTGCCGCATAGAGGGTGAGCATCACCTCCTTTGATCTATTAGTCATGCACCTGCTAATGCATGACAAGGTGCGATTGGCCTTGTTGATGGCCTCATTACACTGCTGGCTCATGTTCATCTTGGAGTCAATTCTGACTCCAAGATCCCTCTCTGCCTCCAAGCTGCTGAGAAGGACACTCCCTAACCTATAGGTGTGCTGTATATACATGTACAGATGTACTTCCTGTCCTCTCAAGCATTAGACCAAGTGATATAAAAAGACAAATCCTAACATCATTATTAGCAATAGAGGCAAGAGATGATGAAAATCACGTGTTCCATCAATGGTTAACTGAAGACCCGAATAGGTGGAGGTTTAAGAATCTTAAAAGTTGTAAACTGTGCACGAAGCCCGCAAGCTCCTGGATGCTGAACCAAACCTATGAGCAGGAACGGAGTGGGCCAACTGCTAGAAAAGGTCAGGCCTATTCCTACAGCCTTTCATAACAACAACGAACAAGTCCCCCATTGGGCATGATGTTGACAGAGAAGTATGGGCCAAGCTGAACAGTTGAGATCTCGAAATGAACACTTTAAAACAACATTTCACAAGATCAGCGTCTTGGACAGCCCCCTGTGTGAATGCAGTGTCCAACAAACAGCACAGCACTTCATTGAAAGCTGCAATCTTTACAAATGCCCAGATTCATAGATTCATAGATTGGGGTAGATGGAATCCCCACACTGACCAATAATACCAGACAGCAGCTCATAGACTTGGAAGTTGATATCTGATGCCATATAAAATAGAAAAAAGAATGGCTTACGTAAATTCTGCAGCTCCACACTATTTCTATGAGAAGTTCCTTTAGCTTAATCATGTTGGACACTACTCAGCATTTCATTGCCCTAACTCTAAGAGGTCTAGCTCATGCCATGGAATCCACGGCCCTGAGTCAAGTGCCCAGGCTTTCTATACAATGAACAGGGAGAGCACATTTGCTCCAGGTCAGCCGTCTGCACATGCGCTACTGTGCAGTAAGTAATGAAGAGTAAATTTAATTGCTATTAGAGCCAATATCTGTGCAGTAAGCATTTGCATGTGTAGACGGTGATGCTTACTGTGCAGTAATTAGCTCTAATCTCAAGTAAAGCATTTCATGTAGATGCGGCCACTGAGGACAAAGCTTTGTCAGGTTCAAGGCCACAGGGTAAGGCTGAACACTGACCATCCAGACCCACTGAACATCCAGAGCCCTTGAATGTTCTCTTGTGACTTAGGCACGAAAAGAGAGCACCTTATAAAATCACCGAATCACATAAAATTAGGGTTCTAAGGGACTTCAGGAGGTCATCTAGTCCAACCTCCTGCTTGAAGCAGGACCATCCCCAGCTATATAATCCCAGAGAAGAAGATGCTGGTATATAGGGGTGGTCCCATGAAAAACGTAGCATAAAAGTTACAAAACTCACCCAAGAGGTTGGAAGCCAGCATTCAGTTTCCTCCCTTTGTAGCATGAACTGAACTAATCTAGCTGATGTTAACATAGAGTGTAATAATAGTGAAATATAACCATGTTAGTCTTGTCCTGTAAGCAACTTAAAAACTCCATTTTGTATCCTTCTGCTTGACATACATGAAAGAACTCTGCATAGCCCTTATGTATGAGTGTGTGTAAAAGGGTGAATGGTGAAAGAATGGCATAGAGATGGAAGAAGATTTAACTGTTTATGTAAGCAACAAGGTGCCAAATGTAAGTTACCAGTCAGTAAACTAATTAATGAATGGCTGAAGAATCCCTTTTAAGACTAGGGCACAAAGAAGATAACGAGGAGAAGGAATGTACCCATCCTGCCAGACGGGCAACAAGAACACTCCAAGGCTGAGATAAGCTGAAGACAAAAGAAGAACAACCGCAAAAACAGAAGCTGGGTGTGGAAAAACCCCAAAGCACTGAAACAAAGGATGCTAATCCCTATAAAAGAACACTTTTAAAATTCCAAATTGGATGAGTCTCTTTCTCTACTGATGTTTCATCGGAGCACAGATGCATCTGTTCACCTCACTCCAGCTGTTATCTTCAAATCTGCTATCTTCAAATCATCATCATCTACTCAGTAAGCCCGAGTTGGCCACCCTGGGCTGATATTGAGCAACTATTGCTGGTAACTATATCTGATGTATGTATGGATGAAATGGTTGTTTTGTGTATGCGTATGCCTATGTGTAATGATGTGTATGATGATTTGTGTGTGTTTGTATGAATGGTGTGTCCAAACCTCTGTCTAACTCGTGATCGATAAACATGGCACCTAGCCTTATCCCCCTTTATAAAGTCTCACATGTGATTTGAGCAATTAGAAATTTGTGTTAATGCCTGAAAGGATTTAATCTCACATTTTGTACCTCCTTGTGGAGATTATAGGCTATTCTAGAATGATGTGTTATTCTGGATTTTTAGGAAGAAGCAGGAAGACTTTGTGTTCTCATTAAGCCTTTATTGTAACAACTAACCCCTGACCCAAAATGGTCGACTGACCCCTTCCTGTGGATGACATCACTCTTTAGTAAGGGAGTTAATCTTTACTACTACATCCCCCTCTGTTAGGGGAAAAGTTGATACACACTTTGTTACAAAATGAACATAAACAAAGCAGAAACATTGCTAAGTCTGTTGGTTTAGACCCAACTAATTCACAGATCTAATCTCTTCAGTGGAACTGAGGCACGTCCAGACCTAGTGTGGTAAACAGGTGGAATTTGGCGGAGATGTTCTCGATTCCTATGGAGAAGACCACTAGGTGTCTCCACCCAGTATGAACGCTGCCCTAGCCTGGATGGATCCCTGGATCTGAGATCCAAACTTCCTGCTGGGGGAAAGAGCAGGTACACGTCTTGAAGCATGCCTGGTATCATAATTCCATCTCTGATTGTCCTTTATCTGTTTGTCTTTCTCAAGAAATTCCTGTGGATCAACAAGTTTTGGAACCAAGTCATTGATCGTACTTGGGAGAGTTGTACAGAGTTGACAATTCATCAGCAGCTCGGCTGGATGCCACCCATGCTCCAATGGCATTGAATGGTAGATCAAAAGTGCCTTATAGAGATATTCTTCTGGAGCACATTCTTCACAGTCTGCGCTGCACGTTCTACTTTTCCATTTATACGGGAAAAATGTGGACTGCTGGTGACATGCTGAAAGTCATACTGGGCTGCAAACTGCTTAAACATGACTCCAGAAAATTGTGGGCCAAATATCAGTTCTTAAAACTGAAGGTATGCCATGGCGTGCAAATATATTGTTCAATGCCATTATAATTCTCTCTGTTGTGGTGCTCTGTAATTGCACCATCTCCAAGTAATGGGAATAATAATCAATAGCAATGAGGTAAACAGAATCCTTCCAGGTGAATAAATCAGCTCCCAACATCTGCCATGGGTGATCTAGTAAATCAGTCGTGAGGCATGGCTCCACATGGACTGTTCAGTGTTGAGGACAAACCTTACAACTGGCCACCCAGTTCTATATGTCATCAGAAATGGAGGGCCACCAAACTGTCTGGCGAGCCCTGCCTTGCCATTTTGTAATGCCCTGGTGAGCATCATGAATCTTCTCTAGGATTTCTTGGCATAGTGCTGAAGGTATCAATACTCTGTTGTGGAACATGACTAAGTCTCTGACAACATGGAGATTGAGTCTCTCTTGTTGGTACTTTGCTAGTTCACAGTCCTTAAATCTTACTTGAGGCCAGGCTTCCAAGCAGTATTTCTTTATATATTGGCAAGAAGAATCAGTTTCCTGAATTCTTGTTTGTAAAGAAGCAGATATGGGTATTCCATCCACAATAACATCCATGTAAACTGCAATATCTCGCTCCTGGCAGAGTTCCTCTGGAGACAGTGGAGTCTGTAATGGTGCCCTAGAAAGAGTATCAGTTGTTTGTAACTCCTTTCCTGGTGAAATTCAGCATTCTGAGTTGAAATCACTGGATTCTCAATGGAAGTTTATCAAGGAGTTTGTCTCCTAACAGAGACACAAGTGGCTTGTGATCAGTTTGTAAAGTCAGGCCCACAAGGAAAGTTCTGAATCTCTCACATGTCCATGTAAGTGCTCGTTCTTCTTCTATTTGTGCATATTGAGTTTCAGGTGGAGAAAGCGCTTGTAACACAAAGCAATAGGGGCCCAACGGCCCACTTTCTGACATTGTTGTAACACTCTTCCAATCTGGTATGATGAGGCATCTGCTGCAATACGAGTTTCTCATGTTGGATCATATTGGGCCAGTATCAGGGATGAACTGAGTATAGATTTAGTCTTGTTGAAAGTCAACTGCTGTAGCGGTCCCCAGAGCCATATGTTTTTGTCACTTAAGAGGTCTCTTAAAGCCTTTGTTATTGTTGCCAAGTTTGGCACAAAATGGCCCAAGTATGTGGCCATGCCTAAAAATCTGTGTAATTTGGGGACAGCTTTGGGTTCTGGGAACCCTTTGATGGCTGAAACTTTTGATGGATCTGACTGGATTCCATGTGGTGTAAGCCAGTGCCCTACAAACATGAGTTACAAAGTAGCAAAGGTGCACTTTTCATTAAGTGTAACTCTAGCTTCTTGGAGTTTTCTGAGTGTTGCATCCAATCCTGTGTCATGTTGTGCCTTGGTGGTCCCAAAAATCAAAATATCATCGGCATGGCAAAGAACACCTTGTAGGCCATCCAATAACTGTGACATCCGAAACTGAAAGAATTCAGGAGCTGATGAGATTCCAAAAGGTAGCCATTTAAATCAGTAGCGCCTAAATAGAGTAATAAAAGTTGTTAGCTTAGATGATTCAGTGGCTAGAGGAATCTGCCAGAACCCTGCCCAAGCATCCAATTTTGTGAAAACTTTGGCTCCTGCAAGTTGAGCCAAGGTTTGTTCCACAGAAGGAAGAATGTGTCTTCCTCTACACACATACTTGTTCAGCTGTGTGAGGTCAACACATACCCTAATCTTACCATTGGATTTTGGTACAACCAGCATCCTAGAACACCAAGGAGTAGGTTCTTTAATCTTTGTAATTACTCCCATTTCCTTCATGCGTGTTAGCTCTTCTTTAACTTTGTCCATTAGTGGCAGTGGTACCCAACTTGGAGTAGTTAATGCATATGGAATGGCATCAGCTTTTAGGCATATCTGATATTTACCTGACATTTTTCCCAGACCAGAAAAGATTGATGGGTACAGGCAGTTCTCAGACTTACAATACAATTGGTTCCTGAAAACTGTGTCTTAAGTCAAAACGTTGCAACTCGGAACCAATTTTCCCATAGGAACAACATTACAAAACGGGTAGTGGTTCCTTTACAATGGTCGACACAGCTGCTTCCAGCTGGTAAGTCTATTGTGGTGGGGGTAGAGGGGGGGGAAAGAGGGGGGGGGGGGGCAGATCAACAAACCCACAGTGAGGGAGGAATTGGGGTTGGGGCTGGGGCAAGCGCTGCCCAGGGAGGGAGTGGGGCAGCTCAAACCACTGCATGCCTCTGGTTCAGGAGCTGCTCGTGTGGTGGTTTATACG
>NW_005841923.1:1699602-1717299 GCF_000455745.1 Alligator sinensis
GAGGGCATGGAGCAGTGACGTGTGCCCCAGGATTTGCATGGGACAGACAGGGTCAGGGCTGCAATCTGAGCAGAAGGTAGAAGGCATTGGGAGCAGGGGGTGTGCCCCCCCCCCCCCCAGCGTCCCCGCCGCCCACTGACCCGCCGACACGCCGCCTGTGCTGCCTCAGGACAAGTGGCATGAAGTGGCAGGAGCTGGCCCAGCCTCCCTTCACCTCCCAGATGAGCAGCGGCTTCACCCAGGCTGGACAAGCTGCAGCAGAGCATGGCGGGGGGGTGCCTCCAGACCAGGGCAGGGTGGGTGACAGAGCAGGCGTTATAGGGGGCCTGCAGTGAGTTTTCGGGTGGCACACACCCCCGCCCTCCCCTCCCCCCAGTGCTCTGCTACCGCTTGCCCATTTTATTAAAAATGCTGAAATTTGAGGTAGGGTTATGATAATTCTAACTTTGAACTCAAAGGCCAAACTACTATCCTAGTCTTATGTTAAGTGTGTAAATCATTTTGTGGCTCTGTACCAAACAGTCCACAGGTTGTAATCTAAAATATTTCATTGGTCTCAAAGTGACTTTCTGGCTAGTCTTGCCAGATGCCAAATTCTCATGACTTTATCATTAGTCTTACAATATTTGTTATTTTTCTTGAAGGCCTAGCTATTCAAATGATATTATCACATACATAAAAAGTCTGCTTTTTGTTTACAAAAATGTTTTGGTAAAGACCATATTGAAAGCTTTAGGAAGGAAAGGCAGTTTCTGAAAGCTTTAAAAAGGAAATGAAGTCATTATTTTAATGCCAATTTTATGAATTTTAAGGGCCTGATTGGTAATTTTAAAATGTGGTTAGTAGTGAATATTGCAACTCTTATCCAAAGGGAGTATTGTATTTTTGAAACACAGGTTTCTGGTGATTTATTAACTAGAATACAACAGCAGAATAAAAAAAGGAAGGTAGTAAATTTAAAGTATTTTTAATTTATATGTTTGCTTTGGCTCTTGTGAGACAGGCTGTATACCAAAGGTTCTAATTTTTTGGTGAGTTGAGGACTTTGTTGGGAAGGAATTCCATGCCACTCTTCCTTATCTGTACCACTAGGAATGTGAAAGAGTGAAAAATATCCTTTAAGAGAAAGCAATTTCAGCAGGTTTCTAACCTATACTGCAAGCCTCACAAATTCTTAGGCTCAAATGAACCTTTTTGAAGGGGATAATATAAGTCTCTGAGGACTCACCGGAATGCACTGTGGCAATTAGTCTGTAACATAATAGTTCAAGTTCCGGTATTAGGTAGCTCTAGAGATTTTACAGATACATATGGTTCATTCTTCAAAGTGCACTATGCCTACATCTAAAACCATTTTCCCCCACACCATTATAATAGTTATCTCAAGAAAAAATTAATTTGCATGTGAAGTGTACAATTTTTTTCCCAACATCTACTACTGTTAGGTGGTTGTGCATGAGATTTGCATTATAGATGTTCATTACGTAGACATTCAGCACTAGGGTAGTTTTGGGGAATCCACTAAACCAGTGGTTTACAAAGTTATTTGGATTTGGACCCATTCCAAGAACAAATATTTCTTCATTAGCATAAGCCATAAAGGCTATTTGAACTAAATGTAAAGCTGGCAAGCCTTCACAACCCTACTGGAAGACCCTTATGACTCTAAAGAAAACTGTCTTAGCGTATCAGAAAAATCAGGAAAAGAATCATTTCCTTGAAACCACTAGGTTGATACACAAGTCTTTCCTTTGCCCTCAGTGACACTTTTCTGGATTTACTGTGTGTCCATCTGCTAACTGTTCTAACTGAAAGACAAACTTGACTTAGAAAAAGGTGGTCAAATAAATCCTTATGAGCAACATTCTCTTTTCAGTTCTAGTGGATGAAAATTCAGTAGAAGACAATACATGCTTTATTTAAAAAAACTAAGAAAACGTAAGAAGCTATTATATGATTTGAAAATGGCTGGGCTTTAGAACACAAGTTATTAGGCTCTCAGAAACAATTGTAATGTTTTAGATCAACAGATTATCTCTTAGCTATTCAAAGTCATAAGAAAAACCAGATAGTTTAATTATTTGTATTTTAGGAATTCACAAAAGCCCCTGGTTAAATTGTAAAAATAGCATTGTACAAATATGTGGTTAAAAACTATCCCTGCCCCAAAGATCTTATAAACTAAGAATAAATAACAGACTGACAATAATAGTACTGATACTTATGTCAATCATTGTACCCTGAGAAACTAAGATTATGAAAATACCTATGAAATAGTTTCAAAATACAGAGTTTGTTAAAAGGTGTAAATGTAGGGAGAATTTATAATTTACTGAAAAGGATCTAGTGATAAATTAGAAAGTCAAGTGAATTCAATGTTAGATTAGTAAAATCTATTCCTGTGTAGAGATCAATGAAAGGCTGCTGTACCATTTTGCATCCTGATATGAGACCTGAGGTGATGAATTGGCCTTCTGCTGATCTTCTGCACAGACATGAATTTCACACTATGGAGCATACATGTCAGAGAGTATATTGGCTGTACAAGAACTTTAAGATGTCATGCCAATGTACAACAGAGGAATAGTAGACCAGGAAATGAAATATTCTTCTCTGTACTTTTCTTAGGAATGAGGACATCTAGTATTTATAACTGTAGAGCTTTCATAAGAAACAACCGTATGAGAGGACTGCAAGCAATCTGGATTAAGAAATAGCCACTTCTGTGTAATGAAGACATTATTATGTTTAGTAGATAATTAAGTATACTTAATAACTACTATGACAGTATAGAGTTAAATAAGTTAGAGGAAGTTAAATTAGTATTTAGACTTATACAAATAATGAAGATTTTGGAACCACTTGTAACTGGTGTTTTAAATGGGCAAATATATTAAGTGTGGCGAGCCAGTAGAGGATGCCCCTGCTTTGAGCCACCCACCTCACTGCGCCCAACCACCTTCCAGGCTCTGAGTGCCTCCCTGGGGGCACCTCACATCTGGCCGACCCCCTTCCTGGAGCATGCCCGCTAGCCTGAAGTAAAAACTGCCACCACCCAGGGCTGGACTTTATTCTGGGTCTGTGCACCCTGGGAAACACAGGCCTAGTAGCCCTCAAGGGTACTTGACTCACTTCAAGCACTTGTGGGTGCTTCTCTCAGTCGGAAGCACAAGTAGTGGTCTCCCTTAGTCAGCCAAACTAAGGGGACCCCAAGGCATAATCTAGACCCACACCCAATAAATCTCCCATGCTAGGTACAAAGGAGAACTTTATTGGTTATAAGGGGTAGGGTTGCAATAGAGTACAGGGTAGAGCAATATCAGAGAAATCCCATAGAGCCAACTGGCATGGCTGTGTAGCCTTTGATCACGCATCTGAGTTACTGCAAGCTATATATCTAGTTGGAGCTCAGGTAGCTTACTCACAAGTATCATCTAGAGGCAGGTGGAGATTCCCTCTGGAGGTAGGCAGTTCCTTGATCATGAGTCTTGAGAGACAGAGCAAGTTTCAGATGGTCCAGCTCTTCTCTCTCTCTGAGTCTTCCTCATGGCTGCTGCTCCCCCATCCTGGGCAGTCCTTAACTTATATAGCCCTTATGACCTCATTTACCTGGTCCAATGGAGGCCAACATCTGTTGGCTGTCAGCCAACGAATTTGAAATACATCACTAGTTGCTGGGCAGACTGGCAGTTGCTAGCTCCCCAGGGAGCAAGCCCCTCACCCAGGTATGTGATGCCAGTCATGCAGGCAGAGGGAGCAGGTTTCCCCCCTCCCTCAGGAATGTATCCAGCTCAGGTTACCTAAAGAGATAGGGTAAGGTGTGTACCCTCTGCAGGGCCCATCTTAACCAAATTGTCACAGAGCAGAGTTTTTGAGGAGAAACAGAGGTGGCCTTCTGCCACAAACAGTTTGATAGATTTCAATGTCAGAAGGGACCATTTTGCTCCCTTATCCTCATTTCCTGCATAAAACTAACTACAAGAGATCACTTTGCATCCAGCCCATAAGGAATTATCTCTTTTAGAAAGGCATCCAGTCTTGATCTTAAATAACTCAATTGGCAGCAAGGTAAGTTGTTCCAATATTAATTTCCATCATTGTTATTTAATATTAAATCTCATTATTGTTGAAAAAATGCTTCATTGTTCCTTAAATTAGGAATTGAGAAATCCAAAGTATTCGGTGTAATAGTAAGCAGTTCTTCAGTTCCTCCAATTCACCTTTTTTAGAAAACAGTCTGATTCAGTCCACTTATTTTTCATTCACTTATTCATAAGTACTATTTAAACTACAACTGATGAATCAGCACCTCACTGAAGAGTTTATTTTTTCCAGTTGGCATTTTCGATACAAATTGAAATGCCATTTCTGTAGTTTTCACAGCCAGATCACGATTGGAATATCAAAATTGCAGAATTTCCTAAATATATAATGACCAACATTACCTAAGCATGTGTTGACTTAAATATAGCAATGAAAATTATCAAGGCCACAGATGAATGTCAGTGTTCTCGTAACAAAGTTACAACATTGATAATGTACCAGTCAATAATTGGCACCACTGTTCTTTACAGAGTCAATGAGTTCTTTGATAGCTGCTGAGTCCAGTGTGCGACTGACAGTCCCGCCCACAGGTAGGGCACGCCCTCACACTACCAATGTTCTGCATCAGAGCAGCAGATTCTTTTCTCCTCTGACACCAGTCATCACAAAACTTGATCCAGTCCACCTCACAGTGCCTTGCTCCATCTGCAAACTGACCCTGCCATCCAGGCTGGCATTCTGCAGTGCTTTTCCAGCCATCCACAGAGATTCCAAAGGATGTTAAGTCATCTTTGCAAGCATCCTGAAATCTGCGCAGCAGTCTACTGCTTTTTCTAGACCCTTCTCAAGCTTCAGAGTACAGCACATTCTTCAGGATCCTGTGACTTGGCTTTTGATTGACATGACCAAGCCACCTGAGTCTTTTCTTACTAATCAGTGTTCCCATGAATGACATACCAGCATGATTTAACACTACCGCATTTGTCACCCTGTCTTGCCATCTTATTTGAAGAATTTTATGCAGGCATCTGATATGAAAGCTATTTAGTCTTTTGATATATTTGGCATAGGTCATCCATGTTTCTGAGCCATATAGAAGAGTGGAGAAAACACATGTCTCATAAATACAGATTTTCACTTTAGTTGACAATTAATTACTGTTCCAGTCTCTAGCTTGCAAAAAACCGAAGGTCCTCACTGTTCTGCTGATTCTTCTAGCGAGCTCCTACCTTGGGGGTCTTCAAAAGGAGGCTAGATAGTCACCTAACTGAGGATTTGACCCCAGCATTCTTTCCTGCCCATGGCAGGGGGTCGGACTTGATATTCTGCTCGGGTCCCTTCCAACCCTATCAACTATGAAACATCTGCTTGGCTGATAACAGTAGAGCCAAGGTAGAAAAACTGATCAACAACATCCAGACTGGTACCATTTAGGGTGATATCTAAAACTGGTTCTGAAGAGCTGTGGTGCATGATAACAGACTTCTTCAAGCTTATTGCTAGCCCAAGGATTTTGCATGAGTCAAAGAATTTGTTAATGAGAAGTTGTAGGGCATCAACACTGTATGCCACAAGGGCTGCATCATCTGCAAAGAACAGGCTCCCTTATGAGGTTCTCCTTCACCTTCATCTTAGCTTTGAATCTTGCAATGTTAAACAGTCCTCCATCATGTCTAGTGCTGAGATAGACACTGTCTTGAACATCATGGAACACATGTTGAAGCAGCAATAAGAAGTAAATGTTAAACAATGTGGAAGCCAGTATGCAGCCCTGCTTCACTCCATTGTTGATGTTGAACAAGTCAGATTCTTGGTTTTCATGCATTACAGTTGCCTTCATGTCATCATATAAGGATTTCACAAGGTTTAGCGGCATAAGTGGACAACCAAGCTTCTTCAGAACAGTGTAAAGTGCTGACTGACTAACTGTATCAAAGGCTTTTGTTAAATCTATAAAAGTCATGTGAAGTGGGATATGCTTCTTTGCACTTTTCCTGCAGTTGTCTTAAAGAGAAGACGATATCTATGGTGGACCTTTCTGAGTGGAAGCCACACTGGCTCTCAAGATAGATATTCTCAGCTAATGTTTGAAGTCTAGGTAAATGAATACAGCTTATGATTTTTCTCACGATGTTGAGAAGAGGTATACCACTGTGGTTATTACTGTCACCTCTGTCTCCTTTGTTTATAAAGTTGGATGAAACAAACATCCTTGAAATCTCATGGAACAATTTCTTCCTTCCAACAGAGTAGCAGTACCTCATGCAATATTTGCAGCAAGTCTTTGCTTACGCAGTTGTAAATTTCAGCAGGTAAACAGTCAGATCCTGAAGCTTTATTATTAGGAATCTTTTTGATGCATTTTTCAGGTTCCTTTACTGTAGGTTTGGTATCCAAGAAAGTCATACCTTCAAACCTAGGCAATTCATCTACCACACATTGGTCTACTACAGACTTCCTTGAGTATATCATTCCATAGTGCTCAATCCACCTCTTGAGTTGCTTCCTCTTATCAGGTATGATAGTACCATTGAGGTATTTCAACAGAGCTGTCTTGTATGTTATCAGCCCACTGGCCTTTCTGATACCCTCATACAACCATCTACTGTTGGATGCTGTTGCAGAGCCCCAGTCAGAATTTTTGAGCACACCTCCTGGAAGCTGTTTGAATAGCGTTACAAGTTTCTTTTAGGTTGTTGAGTGAATCAGTAGTAGGAGTAGACTTGTAGGCAATTAGAGCATTCATTAAAAAAAAAAGAACGTACCAGTGAATAGGCAACAAAATGGCAAATGAAGTTCAGTGTCAAGTATAAAGTGATATACTTGGGAGAGAATAGCCTGAGATGGACACACGATGATGGGTGATACTACATTAACTATTACTACTCAAGAAAGAGATATTGGAATTACCATGGACAGTTCTCTGAAAACATAATCCTAATGTTCAGCAGCAGTCAAAAAGCAAATTAATTATTAGGAATTGTTAAGAAGAGAATTGAAAACAAAACAGAAAATATCATGGTATCTTGAATACTGCATGCAGTTCTGCCTCCCCCACCCCCATCTCCAAAACTAGAACTAGAAAAAGTATAGAGGAACAAGGATGATCAGGGTGTTACCCAAATTTAGGGGTATAAATTTTGGCTTACAGCAAGACAAGACTACACCCTGTCTATTAAAACAGAGTATTTATTAAAAGAGCAGTCATGGGATCTGGATAACTAAAAATGTCCTTGGATGACCAGGTATTACAGTGTACTTTTTCTGCAGCTTCTTTTCCTTAGACGGTCTTCTCCTTAGAAGTTCAAACGAATCTGACTTCCCAACTTGTGCTTTCGATTTATAGCCTTTTACAGGTATCTCACATTTTAAGAAACAAGTCTTTTGCAAGCTCATTTACATAATGTTGCTTTAAAAATAGCATTAGTTAGGCTATGGCTCCAGCCTACCAGGGGTATGGTGAGACTCTCAGTTTTTAGATTTTTGGCATGATACACCTTGAGTTTTTATTAGTAGTTTGAATATTATTTTGCATTCTTTAATTTGTATAACTTTCTCCCCTTTACTTCATGCAAGGGCCCAGAAATCTTTGGGGGAAAACAATATTCCTTACTAAAATAAAAAAGGAAAAAATCACTTCTTGTTATATCTCTCCATAGCTAGTCTCTCTGGTTTCAGTGATCCAAAGCTAAGTTAAACATTCTGGATACATGCAAAGAAAAGAAACTACGTATAAGAACAGTGGTCAGAGTCCTCCAAAATTCCCAAAATGTCTCTGAGCAGGTTGCTCAGGAGGGAAAAATGGAGATGAAGAAGTTCAGGGGCAGGACAAGAAGTAATGGGCTTAAATTGCAACAAAGGAGATTTGGTTACATATTGGGAAGAACTTTCTATGATGATAGTTAAGCACTGGAGCAAATTGCTTAGAGAAATGTGGAGTCTGTTAATGGATGATTTTAACTGCAGATTAGACAGACATTTGTTTGGGATAGTTTAGCTACTATAATCTTGCTTTGAGTGGGAGGTTGAACAACATGGCCTCCTGAGATCAGCCATATTTTCTATGATTCAATCCTGGGAACATTCTCAGTTGTTAAATAAAGGAATGCATTGAGGTTTTAGTGCAGGGGTTTGGGTTGTAGCCGTGTTGGTCTAAGGACATAGGCAGACAAGGTTCCTTGGGTGAATTTGATATCTTTTATTAGACCAACCCAAATGGTTGGAGAATAGTTATTAAGCAAGCTTTCGGGTTCAAAAACCCTTCGTCAGGCTAAGGAAGTTTCAGCAGTTGGTGTGTGCTCTTCCTCGATTACCCACCGGTAATTGAGTGTTTCTGTCTTTGATGGATTTCCGGTGTGCGTTCATTCTGGTGCGCAGTTGTTGTTTGGTCTCTCCTACATATCTTCCATCAGGGCATTTGGTGCATTGGATGAGGTATATTACATTTCTGGAGGTGCAGCTGTAAGATCCTGGGATGCTGATGGCTCTGTTGTAGGATGTAGTAATAGTGGGGGTGGTGGAGATGTGTTGGCAGGTTTATAATCTGCCTGGCAACTGACTCCCCAGCCCAGCCCAGCCCCTGGCTTCTTTGCTTTTCATTCCATCCAGGAAGAGCACACACCAACTGCTGAAGCTTCCTTAGCCTGACGAAGGGTTTTTGAACCCGAAAGCTTGCTTAATAACTATTCTCCAACCATTTGGGTTGGTCTAATAAAAGATATCAAATTCACCCAAGGAACCTTGTCTGCCTTGATGTTTTAGTAACTTACAATTTCTTGGTTAAATAAACAATAACTAAGGCTAATATTTTTAAATTGTGTCTAAGTTTTAGGGTGTTTATAGACATGCTCAGGGAGCTGGGGGGGGGGGCGCTTTAATTAGCACAGCTCCAAGAGTCACGCTAATTAAAAACACCTGGAACATCATGTATATCAGCATCCCTGCTCTGAAAAATGGTGGTGGGGCACTTTGAACTAAAGCTCACTGAACAAACTTTAGTTTAAAGTGCCCTGCTGCCATATTTCAGTGCAGGGATGCTGATACTCATGATGCTGGAATATGCTGGAGCACGGTAATAACCACGCTCCAGCAGACTTGATGTGCTGTAATTACAGCGCATCAGAGCAGCCTCCCTGCATGTGTATAGGAGTCCTTAGGCTATTAAATAAGTACTCAAATTTTCAAAAGTGCTGAGTATCTAATCTAATACAACTACCTTTCCCACATTTTATTGTTTCAGCCTGGCTTCAGACTTTAAATTCTCTGAATTCCCCTTTTACTTGCATTGTTTTTACTTCCTTGGTACTTATGATGCCATAAATCTACAATTTCTCCATCCGGTTCTCTAGAAAATCAGAAAATCTGGTTTTCTTAAAACAGAAGTGTATTTATTAAATTTCTTCAAAAATGCCACAACTTTCAAGCCTGTTTTATAAAAAGCAAATGAGAGCAAAAGACCACCTTTCAGTACAAATCATTAAAAAATGCCAAGCAGTGAAAGAGAAGAACATTTTATAGATGGTTCCTTCATTTAACATAGATAGCACTTCTATAAATTTACCTGAAAATTTTTAGTCAAACCGTAGTAGCAAAACCTTCTCTAGTACAGTATAGCCTGTAACTTTCTTAAGCCTGTCTAGCAGCCTAGTTTTTCAACATCTATTTTGGTAACATTAGTTTGGAGGAGTTATGGATGAGACAGACACCTAGGGCTAAAAACTGTTTCACTTTATGCACCTATAAGGCACATAGGCTCAAACTGCAGTTCTGACCTGGGCATAGGAAAGTGGGGCCAGAAGGGACCTCACAAGATCATCTAGTTCAGCCTCCTGCTCAGGGCAGGAGCATCCCTGACTAAACTGTCCCAGCCAAGTATCTGTCCAACCTGCTCTCGAGACTAACTAAGGATGAACATTCTGTCACGACCCAGTGATTTTTTGTGCCTCGGCACTATGGAGTTTCCTGGCCACATGAGAGCTCCTTTGCACAGCAGAGTGTTCTGCTGCAATTAAGAGCCTGCGTGCAGGAGAGTTCCCGCCAATTTGCAGTTTCCTTTGCAGGACACATTTCTTCTTTGCAGCACAGAGATGCACGGTGCAAAGAGTTCCTGCTATTCGGATGTAAATTTGTGCCCCGTTATTGGCCAGTGCTAAATTATTCACACGTGGCAGCTAGTAATTGGCTCGCTGGCCGTTTAAAATTCCGCGCGACTTCCGCCCAAGTCAAAGAGCTTTGAGCACGCTGCAGAGTGCCTCTGAAGTTATCTGACTTGCGGCTGCCGATCGATAGACTGATCACCTATCGATCTTTCTTCCCGTCACCGAGCGCAACCCCGACGTACCAGCTGGAGCAACTCGTGTGGTTGTTCCGACGACCCGACCACCTGCGTCGTGATTGCAAGCGGTGTGAGTAAAGTTTTTGCAACCAATAAGTTGTGTCTGCCTCTCCATTCACCAGCCCGCCCTGACGTATGAGCGTAACTCGAGTCGGCCCTGGCCGTCCGAGACACATTCCACAACTTGTTTAGGTAGCCTGTTCCAGTGCTTGACCACCCTCATAATCAGAAAATTCCTCCCACTCTCCAACCTGAATTTTTTCTGCTGCAACTTAAGGTCATTGGTCCTAGTCCTGTCCCCTACAGCTACAGAGATATGCCCAACTCCATGCTCTGTATAATTGACATTTAAAGACTAGTCAGACTCCACCCCACCACCCCAGTCATCTTTTCTCTAGAGTAAGTAACTATAGCTTTTTTCAGGTTTTCCTTACAAGTCTTGCCTCCCAGGCCCCTAATCATTTTGGTCGCTCTATACTGGACTCTTTCCAATCTCTTCACATCCTTTTTTAAGTGGGGGACCCAAAACTGGATACAATACTCCAGGTGAGGCCTCATCATCATGGGCAACTGGTGCCTCCTGAGTCGGGGGGGGGGGGGGGGGCTGGCCCCCCCACCCCCGACTGAGTTGGGGAGGGTCCCCCCACAGCCGATTGTGCTGACTGGGGTGGGGGCATTCCCCTGCAGCCAATCGCACCAACCCCCATCGTGCTTCCAGGTCAGCGCGAATGGCTGCAAGGGAAACCTCCATCCGCAGTCAGCACAATCGGCCGCTTCCCGGCCGGTGCCCTCAGGTGGGGCACCAGTGCTCTCACCTGTCCCCCCTGCCCATCACCTAACTGGGGAACACCGCTGTCAGGGGGTGCACCCCGTACGCATCGCCACTGCTCATCAGTGCTGAATAGATCAAGAGAATCATTCTCATTAGCAAGTGATACTCCTTATGGTACAACCCAGTATACTGTTGGCTTTTTTTCCAACAAGAGCACACTGTTGGCTCACATTCAGCTCATGGTCCACTGTAACCCCTAGTTCCTTCTCTGCAGTACTATAGCCTAGCCAGTCATTCTCCAGTCTGTATTTGTGCATGCAGTTATTCCATCCCAAGCGCAGGACTTTGCACTTGTCCTTGTTGAATATCATCTAATCGATTGCAGACCATATCCCAGTCTATTCAGGTCATTTTGGATCCTAGCCCACCCTCCAGAGACTGCAACTCCACCCAACTTGGTATCATCTGCAAATTTGCTAAGTATGAACTCAATCCCATCCTCCAAGTCACTAATAATGATGTTGATGAGTGCCAGACTCAGGACAGATCCCTGGGAAACTCACTTGGTACCTCCTCCCAGCTAGACATTGAGTCATTGATGACTACTTATTGAGCATGATGATCCAATCAGTTATGTATTCACTTTACAGTATTTTCATTTAACCTATATTTTCATAGCTTGTTAATGAAAATGTCATGGGAGACAGTGTCAAAAGCCTTGCTAAAGTGAAGGTGTATCACATCCTCTGCTCTCCCTCCATCCATCAAGCCTGTCACCAAAAAAATAAATAAATTGGTGATTTACTTTAAACTTGGCATATTCCCATGCCAAACCCTGTGAATGCCCAGAAGAGGCAACACATTACTTCAACCCAGCTCACCCAACATCTGTAAAGGTTGGGCACTTTAGTGTGACTTTTTTGGTGCTTTTATGTAATAGCTGATTGAATCAGCTTTAGCTGAAAGTGCCAAAAAGCTTTGCAGAAGCATCCAACCTTTACAGGCTCTGCAGAGCCAGGTTGAAGTAATGCGCTGCTTCTTCCAGTAAAGCGCATTTTGGGGAGGGGGGTGGGGTTAATGTCTGCAAGCAGCCAATATTATAGAAAGAAATCAAGTTGATCAGGTATGATTTGCTTTTGGTGAATCCGTGCTCAGCGTTCCTGATCACCTTGTTCTATTCTAGGTGCTTCACAATGGATTATTTGAGGACCTGCTCCATGGTCTTTCGAGGTTTTGAGGTCAGACTGAATGGTTTATAATTCCCCAAATCCTCCTCCTTCCCTTTTTAAAGATGGACATTTTATTTGCCCTTTTTCAAACACCCAGAACTACATATAGCCTCCATGAGTTCTCAAATAAGACAGCTAATGGCTCTGAAATTACCACAGGTTATGGCTCTTAAATTATCTACTTTAATACCCTGGAGTGTTTTCCATTCAGCCCTGATGACTGGGGCCATTGCTTTAGGCTCTTTGTCTCCTTCCCTATCTTTGCTGTCACCTGTGCTCATTATCTGAGCAATGTACAAACAATCAAAAAGCCCAAGGCTGAATCAATTCAACCTTCAAAGGTTAACCTAAGTTACGTAGAGTGAACCAATAAGCATGAACGACTGGTGCCTCCTGAAACTGGGGGGACACCATTTGTAGGCGGCAATGTCGGCGGCGAGCAGGGACCACCCACAGACGTCAGCAGCTGGCAGGGAGGGGTGGCGAGTGGGGCAGCCTGCAGACGCTCAGTGATATCAGCGGCAGGTGGGGGAGGGGGTGAGTGGGGACTGCCTGCAAACACCTGCAGTGGTGGTGAGCAGCAGCAGCAGCAGCAGAAGCGGGGGGTGGGCGGTGACCACCTGCATAAGCCAGCAGCGGCCAATCTCAGGGGGAGCATGTGCCCCTCCATACTCCCCTTATGTCACCTATACCAATAAGCAAGTGAACAGACATTCATTTTTGATTGTGGAAATGCAGTCATATGCCTGCAGTGGCCAAGGTCAGAAGCTGGGGGTGCTAGAGCACATGAACGACTTGTGCTTCCGACTGTTGGGGGGGCATGGCAGCGATGGGAGCTCGGAGGCAGTGGAAGTGGCAGGAGTGCAGTGGTGGTAAGCGGAAGAGCTCCCACAGCTTCCTCCAGCACTGTCGGTGGTGGGGGAGGAGTGGCGAACACCAACCAAGTGTCGGCGACCACCCACAGTCACTGCGCATCAGCCAGCAGGGATTGCCCACAGATGCTGCTGGTGGTGCCGGCAGCAGGGTGGTGAGCAGCAACCGCCTGCAGGCGCTGCCGACACTGTCAGTGGCACCTTTTTGTAGGGGGTACACCGCCACATTCAGGGGGTGCATGTGCACCTGCATGCATCCCCTATGCATCGCCCCTGCTAGAGCATGCCTCCCTGCTTAGCTGGAGCAGCTGGCTTGGGTCAAAGTTAGTCCACCCATCCTGTGAGGTGGGTTTGCAGGAAAGGTGCAAAGCCTGGGATGCAGAGGGATTGTGAGTTAACTTGAATCTGGAGAGGATCTGGGACAAGCTCAATAAAGTGGTTTGACCTAAATTAGTTGTCTGATACTATATCCATCCAGGCTTATCTTAAACCAGTTGTAGCCATTTTTAAAAGAGTTTATACGCACTGAAATTCTGTTGTGTTACAGATTTGAACTGGTTTTCAATCACTTATACCGGTTTATGTGTAATTTCTGTCCCTTTCCCTAGCCCTGGTAGCTAACCTCATTTGTGAAGACTGAAATAAAAAAGGCATTAAATACTTTAGCCTTTTCTGCATAGTAAAATAGAATCCTACACTGTAAGTGCCAAAAACTGCAGGTACATGGTAATGTATCTGTTATATAGGTGCATAACGTGAAGTAGGATTTATCCCCCTAATCTGTATGGTGGCACTCACTTTTGAAAGAGGATCCAAAAATAGTGAACAGAGAAATGATCCTACAATCTTAGTAGTAGTTCCTCAGCATGCACAATCAGGCTGTTAGAAATACCATGAACCTTTCATAAGTGATTTTTTACACGACAGCCTCTCTTTCTGCCTCTTTTTGGCTTGTGTTGTAATTTGGGCAAAATAAAAATTTGTACTTTATACCTTAGTGATATTTTCCCCTAAAAAACTTACTAATCATTTTCTCAGGGGAAAAGTCTGTGTCCTTTTTCCTTGTACTTTCTTTGTCCAGTTTTGCCTCTGAATCCTGCAAAGACAGTCATTGGTAGAATAATGTTTTTGGTTTGGTTCCCAGCGTCCATTCTACATCCTGTCATTTTAAGCTCATTTTTAAACTTGAAAAACTTTTATGACTTTTATAACCCTGTAAAAGTTTTTAAAAACCTGCTGATGCCTCTCTTTTTACTAAGGCTTTTTATGGCAGGCATTTTGATTTGTTACCAGTCAGATCTATTGGTCATGTAACACCTGTGAGGGTTCAGCTGGGGCATCAGCAGCCGAGCCTGCAGTAGGCCACTAGAAGCAACTAGGGGTTCAGCTAGGGCCATCCCTAGAGTGGGGCAAATCAGGTCAACCACCCTGGGCCCCACACTTTGGGGGGCCCCACAGAGACAGGTGGGTTGGACAGCTCTTTGCTTGTTCCAGTTGGAAGTTCCAGCCACCATTCATCCCGCCACATCCGGTGTGCTGGGACTTTCACTCCCTGGCATAAATGTGCCATGGGATAGAGAGGGGGGCACCATGCAGGCTGCTTTGCCCTGGGCCCTGTGCCCTGCTGGGATCATCTCTGGGGTCAGAAAAGCCAGAGTGCAGATTATCGGAGTGTCAGTTCAGGGTCTAGGCTATGTAGCAGGCTTACCTTTCAGAGCTTGGGTTGAGTCCCAGGCCTGAGATCCTGCTGTTTTGATTGGTGGAGCCCATCCACCAATCAGGAGCCAGCAAGAGAAATAACACCACGCCGCTTTCCTGAGGGAAGGGGGAGAGGAGCTCCCTCGAGACCTGATTGAAGACTGTAAACTGTCAGGTCCAGAAAATATCAGAGGCGGAGCCCTGTAGCATATAAAAGGAGCTGCATGCCCAGCATGGAGGGCAGATGCGTCGGGGACAGAGAAGAGAGAAGAGTGGGGCTTAGAAGAACTGAGGAGAGCTGCTCAGCAGAGCAAAGCAGTAGCCCAGGAAGTGCCCCTGAAGACTTCTGTCAGTAGGGAGTGTGACACGGCTCTAGCTGTTAGGCTCTTGGTGTGCAGCACGGCATCCAGACCCTGGGAGCTGCATGAGGCGGCTCAGGTCTGCAACCTCTGGCATGCAGCCAGAGACATGGTGCACAGGCTGGTACACAGAGCAGGATCTTTGGAGCACTTGAGCGGCTCAGGTCCTCAACACTCAGAACAAGGCTGGGAGCTTGGTGCAGGAGGCGCTGCACGGAGGGTGAGACACCCTGGGAGCCACTTGAGGTGCCCCGGGCCTCCAGCTGCTGACACAGGGCAGCAGCTCAGTGCAGACAACACTGCCCATAGGGTCTGGGAACAGAAAAAGCCCCAGTGCTGCACAAGGCTGTCCAGGCCTCCAACCCCTAGCACAAGGTGAAGCGCCCACTACACACAGCGGTGCATGTGGCCCTAAGCCAGGATGGCAGCAGCAGAGTCAGGCTGCAGGAAAACCTGGGGAACAGAGCTTGACTTGGAGAAGAAGAGGCAGCCCTCCGGGACTGTGGAGTAGTAAATTACCCTGGAGAGGGGGAGGGACCACGAGAGACGCTCCTGAGTGATAGTGGGGGAGCTTAGGAGTCTTTGGGGTCTTCCTCTCCTTTTTCTTTCTCCCCATCTCCTTTCCTGTAGTGGTACCTTAGGAGTGGGGCCCCTGCCCTGGAGAGCACCCTGGTAGTCTAAGGACTGCTGATTATATTTGTGGACTGTGCCTTACAGTTTATGTGAATAATTTGAAGTAATAGTCTGTATATGAATAGAGTTATAAGGTAGCCCAATCAATATCCTTTGGTCTGGTTTGTTCTATTGTTCATCTGTATTTTAAATGATAACTGTGTGTGTGTGTGTGTGTGTGTGTGTGTGTGTGTGTGTGTAGCAGCCTTTAAAAAATGGACCCACATGAACAGAATGGGAAGGGCTGCCTGGCAGAGAGACAGAGTTTGTCGCAGAGGGGACACTGTAGGCTCTGAGGGCAAGTGAAGCTGTTTTGGAAGCAACCCTGTTGGAAGTGGGAGGGGTGATGTAACCCCAGCAAAGTTTTGAAATAGAGCCATTAGCAAAAGCCCGGGAAGGGCCCTGAGCTGGGATTGGCTGAGAGGCTTGGATAAAAGGGGGAGCAGTTTTTCCTGCCGGGGGGAACAAGATAGAGAGAGGGGCTGAGGGACAGGCTGGAGACCGGATTCAGAGTCTCAGCACAGTGGTCCCTCGGAGAGCCCCTGAGAGAGCCCTGCGGAAGCAGCAGCAGAGAAGCTGCCACGGAAGTGACACAGTATCCAGCGTGATACAGTATCCAGTTCTCCTCTCGGCCCTAGAAGGCTGTGGCAGGATCAGGCAGGGACTGTTTGTGTGGAGACTCCAAGCCTGGAGAGACTTGACTGCAGCCGGTGTGGCTGAGTGAGCACAGCAGTGCGGGGGGGGACGACTGCCGGAGTCTGCCCTAGCTTCCCTGATGGGTGAGGGGTCCTAGGGGCAGGCAAAGCCCAGGGAGGGGCTGCATTTGCTAGGGCTGTGTGGGACAGGATGGTTGCTATAGTCTGCAGCCCAGACACTGTTCACACCAGAGCCGGGGAAAGGGGTCAAAGGCAGGGGGAGGCTGTCTTGCAGGGTCTGCAGAAGAGGAGTCGCTGCTTGCTGCCCAGAGACTCCAGGAGCATGGAGACGGACACCAGCGCCAGGTAGCGTCCACAGACCACGTGCAGGGACACAGACAGTCCCGCTCCCTGAGATACCCCGCCAGGGGCAGTGCACGCAGGATCCCCAGTACACCGTGTGCCAGTGAGAGACTGTGTAAATAAGTTCTTGAGGGTTTATTAGTTGGTATATCCATGTGCTTATTTAATGATTATTTGTTATGTTGTAAATAATTAAATCTTGTAAATAGTTTGAGAATTGTCTGTGAGGGTGCTTGATTGTAAGGGGAAGCTCTCCACTCGGAGACACTGCAGCAGCTTCCCAGGGGGGCTGGGCAGGGCTACTGGCTACCAGGTACCCCAGGATCCCATTATTCAGGTGAGGGCGCATGTAGTGTCACGCCCAGGGTTACATACATTATAGTTTCATAGTAGTTTCATAGTAGGTAGGGTCAGGATGGACCTGAACAGATCATCTAGCCTGACCCCCTGCCACAGGCAGGGATGAATGCTGGGTTTACAAGACCCCAGACAGGTGATCGTCCAACCTCCTCTTGAATTTGCCCGAGGTAGGGGTGAGGACCACTTCCCTGGGAAGTTGGTTCCAGATTTTGGCCACCCTAACTGTAAAATATTGCCTTCTGATCTCTAACCTAAACCTATTGTCCATCAGCTTATGACCATTGTTCCTTGTCACCCCAGGTGGTGCTGGGGAGAAAAGGGCTCTGCCTATTTGCTGTTGATCTCCCCTGATGAGTCTG
>NW_005841923.1:1717390-1745235 GCF_000455745.1 Alligator sinensis
TATATATATATATATATATGTAACCCTGGGCACGACACTACATGCACCCTCACCTGAATAATGGGATCCTGGGGTACCTGGTAGCCAGTTGTGTGTGTGTGTGTGTACACACACACACACACACATATATGTATATACATACATACACACACACACACACACACACACACACACATATATGTATATACATACATATACACACACACACACACAATAAACCATATATATGTGGTTTATTGTTTTGTAAATTTGTGCATATATATATATATTTTCTATGTCCTTACCCCTTTAATGGTTTTGTTGTAATAATAAATCTGTATATAGTTAAGTAATTGATTGACTGGACCTGACTCTATAGAGGATGGAGGTGGCCGCTGGGCTGTTCTGTCCGTCCACAGCACACTGTCCTAGCAATAATTCCCTCAATTGGAGAGGGTAGTACAAACCTGTGTATACCCGGGCTACAGGTAGAGGGGCTGAGAATCTAGGGACCAAGTTCCAAGAGACCTGAGAGGGGAAATCAGAGAGACGTAGTCCAAGAAAAGAGCTGCGATCAGAAATCAGGGGCCAGAGAACCAGTGCTGAGTTCCAGGGGAGATCTGAGGTTGGGGTCAGGAAAAGACAAAAGCCGAGTCAGGTGCAGGGAGCAACAGAGAAAGCAGTGAACGTGAGGCTTGCCGGAACAGTCAGAGGCTATGTCAAGGTGTGCCTGCAGCCTGAGGCTACAGGCAATGTTCCCTCTAAGGTGTACTGATCTGTGAGCACGCCGCTTCAGTCCGTTCCCAAATTGGTGCCACCCCCCCCGGCTTTCAGCACGCACCACAGTATAACAACAAAAGATGATACTATAGCTTTTTATTTAAGAAATAACTTTTTCTCCACACACTTCTACTAAAGACTAAATTCTGCCTCCTCACCCTCACCAGGCAGTGAGGCACATGGAGTTGCTTTCAAAGGCTGCAGCAAGGCACAGAGGCAGGGAGCAGGCAGAGTGTAGCAGACCCATGGGGCCACCGGGCTTTGGCATGGGAGCTGTGGGGCTTGCGGCATGGGGATGAAAGCAAAGATGAGGGTGAGGCCGGTGGGGCTTGGGGTGAAGCTTGCCCGAAGGGGCTGGGGAGCAGAGCAGTTCCCCGGAGCTGGCGGAGCCCATGTGATGCCCAGCTCTGCCCCAGCCCCCATCCTCATCTTGGGAAGGAGCTGCTGCTTGCCCTGCGCCACGGGCAAGGAGGAGGAAGGGGTGGCAGCAATGATCATCCACTGATCTGCACTCCGGCCCCTTGTGGGCTGCTCTGGCCAGGGCTGTGCTCTCCCTTCCCACAGGGATGCTGGTGTGGTGAGGAGCGGAGCAGAGCAGCCCCGGCACAGCCAAGTGGTAAGTGTCCCATGCCAGCCCCGCTGCCTCTGCCCTGAGCCACAGTCCAGGAGCGGTGTCCAAAGTTTCCAGGAAGCTGCAGCCCAGGTTTAATAAAATGTTTTTAAGGAAAAAAAAAACAGGTCCTCTCTGGGAAGGTCCCTGGTGCCGGGGGCCGCTGCCCCCCAGCCACAGCTGGCAGCGGAGCTCCTCTGTGGCCCTGGGGGAAGCCCGGTTCCTCCAGCTGTGGGGACAATCCCCACAGTGCAGGAGGGAGCAAGGCAGTGCCCTGCCCCTTCCACACTCCCTCCTGCACTGTAGGAATCTCGATCTCCCTGCCCTCCTCACAAGCCCAGTGATAAAGAAAGAAAGTTAACCTGCCTGCAGCTGCGATCCTGGCTGGGAGTGCATGGGTATCTCAGTGTGCCCACCCCTCCCCCTTCCTGCAGCAGCCTGTGGCTGGGTTGGGGCAGGTGCACGGCATTAAAAAGTGAAGATTTTTTATTGTGCGTGGCTGTGCATGTGCGCAGCTTAGAGGGAACCTTGGTTACAGGTGTGCTTAAAAGGGGTGAGTGGTGCCTTCAGCAGCCAATCTGGTTGCCCTAGCCAAGTGTGATAACTCAAATGCTTGGTCCAGCCAGGCATGCTTGATCAGAGGCTTTGGCAACACCATGTTATACTAGTTGTGCTCTAAGAAGTATTCAAGCACCGAAATGAAAGACCACTAGTTCTAAAGCCAGATCCAAATTAAGTTGTTGTTACGAACTCTGACAAGTGAAAATGATAGTTCTTGCCACCACTTTGTACAAATTTCTAGACATTGTCATCTTTGCTGGTGAGTTTACTCATTAAGGTTCTGAATAAGTCAAAGCTTGTATGTACCAATAGGACTAGAGTTTAGATCTAAAGTTCTTAAATACATTATCATTCCATATTTATCTCTAACACCTGTAGAATTTAAAGTCTTAAATGTATCCTAATTCCATATTTATCTAACACCTGTAGTTCACTTCAGGCTAAAATATCAAATAATAAACTTTAACTTTTTCAGGGAACCAACAAAGAACACTCTGCAATGTACACATTCTTCTGACAGCTGCTACTCTCAGGGAAGTTGGAAGTCTTGCTAATAAATCCTGATCTGAATTCTAGCTGGGGTTCAAGTCCTTGACAACAAAACTTTTGCAAAGCAGATGGACAACTCTTTGTCTCTCTGTTGTTTGAGTGAGATGGGTAGGTTCATCACTGAAAGAAACTAGACCTTTAAGATAAATATAAAACCAAATAGGCCATCTTATTTCTAAACAGAAAAGAGATAAAAACAGCAGCTTTTCATGAAGAATCCAAAAGCTATATCCAGCCCTGCTACCAATTACATTGTACCTACTGACACCAGGGCCAACTTTGACCTCAAAGCACAGCAACTGGAAGAAGCAGCTTTATAATGTATAGTATATATTAGTTAAGCATTCCTGAACTGTCATTACAACTTACCAGCTCTGGCACAAAATGTATCCTCCCACCTCTTTATTGTTATGGTAATGAAAAAAATAATCACCCTAAACTAATAAAATTTTTATACAGCTGGGCTAGTTTCTCTCTGAGAGTATTTATTTGAACCAAAACACATGGGCAAGTATGACCTATGAATCGGGAATTTTGATATTTTTATTTGAGTCACTTGTCTATAACCCATAAGCACAAACTTAAGGAAGGAGTTAAAAAAAATACACCTAAACTGCTTGACTTGTGCCAGTTCAGTAGTGCAGATGCAGAGCTCTCTACCCTAGGACAGTGTTACAAAAACATTTTTACTGCTAAATAAGTACATTTTGGGGGGTATGTTATTATTAAGAAGAGAACATCACAAGCCAAAGGACAGCAAAATATGGCTTCTTTTTTCTTTTTGATACTTATGTCCCCAGAGTCTGGACGGCCCGGGACGTCATTCTCCCCTTGTACTCGGCCTTAGTGAGGCCGCAGCTGGAGTACTGCGTCCAGTTTTGGGCTCCACAATTCAAAAAGGATGTGGAGAAGCTTGAGAGAGTCCAGAGAAGAGCCGCACACATGATCAGAGGTCAGGGAAGCAGACTCTACGATGACAGGCTGAGCCCTGGGGCTCTTTAGCCTGGAAAAGCGCAGGCTCAGGGGTGATCTGATGGCCACCTGTAAGTTTATCAGGGGTGACTGCCAGTATCTGGGGGAATGTTTGTTCACCAGAGCGCCCCAAGGGATGATGACTAGGTCGAATGGTCATAAACTACTACAAGGCTGTTTCAGGCTGGACATAAGGAAAAATTTCTTTACTGTCTGAGCCCCCAAGGTCTGGAACAGCCTGCCACTGGAGGTGGTTCAAGCGCCTACATTGAACACCTTCAAGAGCAAACTGGATGCTTATCTTGCTGGGATCCTATGACCCCAGCTGACTTCCTGCCCTTTGGGCAGGGGCTGGACTCGATGATCTTCCGAGGTCCCTTCCAGCCCTGATGTCTATGAAATCTATGAAATAGCACCTAATCTGGACACCTTTAAAACCCACTTGGATGCTTATCCTGCTGGGATCATTTGACCCCAGCAGACTTCTTGCCCCTGGGCAGGAGGCTGGACCTGATGATCTTCCAAGGTCCCTTCCAGCCTGAATGTCTATGAAATCTATGATAATACAACTTTATTTTATTTTTATTTTATTTTAAAGTGACCACACATTTAACATGCAATCCCCAGATCCGAAACTTATTTGATGTTCAAACAAAGTAGTTAAATGACATTTAAATATAACTGTACAATTAATAGAGATGTCATTTAGCCTTACAGTTCAGCTAAGTACAAACACGTTCTCACAGATGGCCTATGACTTTGAATTGCTACTACTTCTAGCTATATTTTTCTGACAAGAGAGATCTATTTTGCCTTTAGCAAACATGTCTTAGCAACGTATAACACAATAATCTACCCTTCTGCTGCAAATACTGTGTGAAATGTATGAATAATACTTACAAATTCAATAAAAGCAACTAAGACAAATGATCTAAGTAAAAAGTTCACCTTTCAAGTAAATGTCAAGTAAAGCTCAGCAAACCCATTAGCATTGCTCGTTATTACAAAAGTTCATTTTTATTCAAAACCCAGTTCTACAAAAGACAGTCTTTCCTATGTTTCTTACTTTGACCTCTAATGTTAAATAAAATAATTGCTGTAATACTCTCTGAATCCTTTGATTAATCTATTTAACTGAAGATCTGGTAAACTGCTACCACCAATTACTTTGGCCCACTGGATAAGGCCTGCACATTCTGAAGTTCTTGGGGTTGTTCTTGTTCCATTTTTAGTTTCTTCTCAGTTCAACAGCTATTTTTATTTGCTATTATTTTGATGTTATCGTCTTCACTACCTGTATATTACAAGTTGTTACACTGATTCCAGGTTGCAAATATAACTAAAAAGAAAATTATTGTTGTCTTCACTTCACAAAACCCTTTTCCTGGCAGTAAGTACTTCCATTTTTCCTTTCTCTAGAAGTCAGTGGTAAGGGACATTGCCTAAGTCTTAACTACCCAAGATGTGTCCACTTGAGTATTTATGTTTTGAATACAATCCCTAGAGTCATTTAGTTTTGGCTTGTTTGGAAGAAGTTGTCAGGGAACTATCACCACAAACCTTCTAAATATTTCAGTGTTTTTAGTCAACATCTTCTATAAATCTAACTCCTTGTAAAAGTAACTTCAGATATTGGATCCAAAATGTCCTTACACACACACTATTTTATGTTTGATGTAGTAATATTACAATGAAATGCAGCATGCAAAATAACCATCACCTGCCCCATTAAAAAAAATCTTAAATTGATGTCAGCCCACACTATTCACAGTATCGGCCCACATTTCTTTCATTACTGACCAACACACAAGAATAAAAGTACCTTCTTTGCTTTCTTATATGTTTTTCCATTAATAATACACAGAGGTCTAGTCTCTCTCCCTCTCTCTGTTTTAAAAGGAAAATTTACAGCTTATCTTCCTTCATTAGGTACATGAATTAAGGTTGACTCATTCAACACAGCTGATTACATTTTCTTATTAATATTTTGGGCCTTGGATTGGAAAAGGAGATTTTTTTTTGAGACATTATATGAAATATTGCAATTATTTGGTGCATGGAACATCTGAAATCATATTATTGGCCTTTTACTATTATTTATTAGAATTGGTTTGGGGTCTCATACAGTGCTGAACACACTAGCAGCGATCAGAAATTAAGAAACAAGAATATTTTGAGATAAGAAACTCTGAGCTGCTATTATTAACTTTAAAAAAGATACTAGTCTATTTTGAGAACAATTCTTTATTTTCTTAAACAGATCCACTAGGTGGTGCTCAGAATAAGTTGCTCTAGCTCTGCTCATTTAGAATTTTTGGGCCAAACTAAGAAACCTACACTCAGCACTAAATTAATCTTTCATGCCAAATAATAACAATTTAATTATTAATTAATTCATCCTACAGTTGAAGTGTTCAACAGTTGAATTTCCAATTTTAAGTTTAAGGATGAAAGCTTGGTCCCATGAAAGTCAAAGGCAAAACTCCTGCTGACGCAGTGGAGCCAAAATTCTATCTTAAGTGAAATAAACTGATCTGTGCTTGAATCTGGGTCCCTGCTTTTTCAGGAATTTTTATAAAGAGAAACATAAAACAAGTTAGTCATAGTTGATTATTATGCAGAAATAATAGCTCATTTAAGGGTGAAATTTGCTTTACATTATAAATGCGATTGTTGTCACTTCAACTAATAACCTTTAAACTTTTTTTTCTACTTAGCATTTTTGCATTTGAAATGAATGTTTTCTCTGAACTAAGGTGATTTGGACATAAGGCCTTAATACACAGGAGCAAAGAAAAGCAGGTTCGCCATTTCTTCTAGTGCCACATAATACTTGAGAAGTTGCTCTAGAACTTCAGACGATTTTTTTTTTTAAGGAAGGTGTCCATGACATTCCTCGACAAGTCTTAATTTTGCAATAGGTAAAGGGATATTAGGTAAGTTAATCACAAGGTAAATTAAGAACATCATGGCAATGTACTTGGGGAAACCTAGGCTTGCTTTCTTAGATCAGTCTCTAGCCATTTTATTTGTAATCACATTTCACAATCTGAACTGACTGCCAAAGAAGCTGGGCCTGGTGACTGTATTTTTGTTAAAGAAAAAAAACCACCCCCAGCCACATCTCTTTCAGCTATTCACTATACAGTGGTTTGGTAACCTCCTGCACCTTTCAACTTGGCAGTAACAGCTTCTGGCACAATTATCTGCTCTTACATCTCCTACTAATATAAGTAGGCCCCAGTGAAATATTCATCCCTATGCAGTCTCCTCAGACATTTGTTCTTGGCTATGTAACCCAGGCCGTACTCCAAGAAGTACCCCCTCTCCAATTGAAGGGATCAAAGCAGGTGCACAGGTGCTGTGGGAGGTATAGGGACTCTCCTCCCCCTATAGAGCAGAGCCAGTCCACCAATGGGGACTTAACCATATACCTTTTAATGAGGGAACAATACTGGGAACATAACCAGTATAAACCAAGGGGGTATAGGGGACACTACAATGCCCTGAAGGGGAGGATTCAGCAAAGGTTAGACACTTACAATCACAGATATATTCATCCAGTTGATAAAAGGGTTAACCAAAATGTAAAACACAAACAGCAGAGCAAACAATAGTGGCTGGTATTACTGGAAATACAAAAGGCACAAAATACAAAATGTCAAATGACAAGGAATATAGGGCCTAGGTACTTGGAGGGGGAGAAAGGGGGAAAACACAGTGGCCCCTTTCCACTGCAAGAGGAATTTCTCCTTGTTAGCTCACTCACCCCAAGTCACCAAAGCTGGGACTTGAACTCAGCAGAAATTCTGCCACACAGCCACCAGTGCTGGCACTGCTCCAAGCTGCTAGGGGTCTTGACCTTCCTGGAGCCCCAGCATCATGTCAAGCTGCCTGGCCTCTGATTGGAGGAGCTACAAGCAGAGCTGGGAACCTCTCAGGTCGCTTCTCAGATCTTGCTGGATCTAGGGAGCCTCTCCTGCTGGCCACAGCCTCTCGTAGGGGATCCTAGAGTCCAGCGGGGAGCCTCTCCTGCCAGCCACACGCCACACTGCTGAGGACCCCAGTGCTGCCTGCAGGTCCCACTCCTTCAGGCTCTTTTGGGGCAACTGCTCCCACCCCACTGGCTCAGCTCTTGCCAGCTTCTTGAAGCTCCTTCCTTGTGGTCCCTCACTGGTCTCTTCTCTGAGTCAACCGCGCTGCCCCTTTTATCCCCCTCCAGGTGACCCACAGGGCCAATCAGGGGACATGAAGGGTAAGTCTCTGGGGCCTGATTGGTGAGGAAAGGGAATCCCAAGTCCTCCAATCATCTTTTGCCCTTTCAAAACCCCTGGGCTAAGTCACTGCCAGCTAGCCCGTCACAGCTATGTAGTGGTAGAGCTACCAGAGACAGTTGGTACCTAAGCCAACTTAGTTTCCCCCTACTCTTCATTGAGGAAATCCTTGTCCCATTAACTTTAGCAGAGTACAGATTTCACTCCAAGTCCAAAGAACTCATGTGGTTGTCAAAGATGTCTTTTGAAAGGCATTTCTCAATGCTTAGAAGATTCCAGGAAATGAGTTACAGCAACCTATATTTTAGGCATGAGCCACTGTAACAGGAGGCCAACTCCTCTGCTATATTAGCTTGCCTGTCACACCTTGATATAATTATGCTTTTAGACAAAAGGGAGGCTGCCCCAGGGCTCCCCAAACAAGATCTCATACTCATGAACCCATTGCTCATTGCCTTCAGGGCTAATTATATCGCCTCCTCGCTCATCTCCCCTTTTAGCCATGCCCAAGCTTCACAGATGTTAGCAATCATTGGGCATTAAGCCCCACTGTCCAGTACAGTCAGTCTCTAATCCATGGGCCTTCAGCTCCACTATCGCCCCCAGTCAAAGCAGGCCTCTAAACCTGGAACGGTCTCCACCACTGTTGGAGCCTCCAGCCCCGGTGCCTTTAACCATCCTAGCCCCTCCTCAGCTTGGGCCTCTGTACCTTTCACAGTCTCAACCCCTCTTGTGCTTAAGCCTGCATTTTCTGCCCCTCCTGGGCTCAGGTCTCTGTCTCTGTAACTGTACCAGCAAGGCTTCCCAGCCTCCAGGGCCCAGGCCTCTATCTTCTGCCTCTCCTGGGCTCAGACTTGATTACCTTCAACAGCCTCCACCCCTCCCTGGCTATGCATCCCCTACTTCTGCTTATTTTTGCCCTTACTGGGCTACAGATCCCTGACCCTAGTTTTTACATCTTGCAGGCTGTGGCTCCCTAACCCCAGTTCTCACCCCTTGCAGGCTGCAGGTCCCTGATCCTACCTACTCTCATCACTCTGTGGCTGTGACCTTGCTCCTCAGTTTTGGCCCCTATCCCTTGGACCCTGGACCCTCTCCCAGACCACTTGAGACCTCCACTGTCCCTGCAGTCTTAATCGCTAAACCAGCAATCTTGCCTACCCCTGCTCAGGTGCTAGTCAGGAGCCTTGTTGCAGCCCTTCTGCTCAGGAGTTCTTCTCTCCATAGCTTCTAGGTCAGTCTGAGTACCTGGCTCAGGCTCTGGACTTACATCCTGCAAGCCTAGCCCCGTTTGGGTCATATAGCTCCCTTGATTGCCCTCGGCCTCACCTGCACTCTGCTTCTCCTGCAACCTACCTTCCCTTAAAGTAGCAGGAGCACCAAGTTCCTCGCTACATGCATGCTACACAGGAAAAGCAAGTACCAGCAGACTCCTCACCATCATAATTTCACCTTGTATAGTGAAGGGCAGAATCTCTCCTGCAAGCCATATTTTTGGGATGGCAAAAGCATCATTAACTAGGCCCAAGAGTTCTGGATTTCTACATCTTTTAGAATCAGTGTTGGGGAAGGGCATGCAGCAAAAACATAGGTAGGCTCTTAGTGGGAGAGACTAATCACTCAATTGTAGCAAAACCCCCAGTTTTTCTTTTCTTTTTTTTTTTTTTAAATGCATTCCTTCCCCTTCCCCAACCATTTTTGGCTTCGTCTCTACCTCTCTATTCTCTATAGATAAGTATAAGTGAGCTAAGACATAGGATAAGCTTCAGCATTTTATTTTGGTAGCAAGTTGTATTTGTTTTGTTTTTTCTCCTTCTTTATACTGTATAATTATTATGTTTATATTGATTTTTACTGTTCCATATTACTGTTTTACTGGTACTATATGATTTAGGTCTGCATATGTAAGTTAGTATAAGTCATGTAAAGTTTCCATTTTGTTTGTCAAGTCTCCATCCTGTCCCCAGGCCTGGTTGTGTAACCTATGACTCACACCTACCCCTCCTATATAACTTGGTTCCTGAATGAATGGGGATGAATGCGGGTGCTTGAGAGACAATGGCAGTAGGTCTAAAAATAGCTCCCTCTGAATGACCGAACCACCAACACCAATACCTGGACCAATGACACAGCCCTTGGAACCACCCTCAGCATTCAAGAAACAAAAGATGAGGCAACCCACCATTGTGCCAAGGCTGCACATGCTCAATAAGAACACCTGGAACAGGACTGACATTGCCTGGAAAGGCTCACCCCATAGGAGATCAAATGTAGTCTGCCCCATAAAAAGGGGTAGTGAAGACAGACTCCTTAGGATGCCCCCTCCATCTGGACCAGCACCATGCCACACTACCTATCCACCCAGAGGCCCTGCCGGCAACCCCATTCTGGACAACACCTACTGGACAAAGACCTCTTTCCAGCCTGGATAGATAGCTATCACCCCTACCCCCTCTTCAACCAAGGACTTGGACTCTGTTTCTCTTCCCTACCTGGACTCCAACCCTTCCACTGAGTCTCTTTATCCTGCTCCCATTGTGAGTGCTTGTGGCATGTGAACCAATAACTTCATGGGGATGTGTAGTGTGTTGTTTGTTTAATAAACCTGTTATTTTGAAACCCTGAGTTGGGTTTTTGTCTGTTTCCTGACTGTTTCCTGTTTCCTCCTTGCCACCACTTATTTGCCCCCCTCCCTCGCCCCCAATATCTCAGCTGTCTGCCTCAGTTTCCAGCCCCAAGCTCCCAGGTTTCTGTCTCACTCTCTTTTCTGGCTTTTCCCCTTGCACCAGTGACCTCGAATAACCCTGGGGCCAGTTGACCTTAAGTAAACCCAAGCCTCAGTTCCTCAGCCAGTTTCTCTCTAGTCCACCGGTTCTAACCTGGTTCTGGCAACTTTCACTCCCTACACTTTAACTCTCTCTCTCACCTTAACCTTCTCCCAAGTATCCCAGGTACCCCAAGCATACACATACATACTGTACCACCCAAGTTAGGAACTTACTTGTGTGTATGTGTAGGTGAGTTGTATGTGTGTGAACCGGTGAGTGTGTATATATATGTCATTGTGTGCATGATATAGGAATTAGTGATCTGTGTATGTGTACTGAGTGTGCGGGTATGGGACAATTGATTTTTGTCCAACTTTTGGGGTGTATAGTGTATGTGCTTGAATTGGTAATAGGTATGCATGTGCCTAGGCTAGTTTGGATGTGTATGTGCCTGAGTTGGTAGTGTGTGTGTGTGTGTGTGTGTGTGTACCTAATTGAATTTTGAATGTGTGCATGTGCAATTGTACACCACACCCTCCTGTCTAACAGCGCAATATTGAGATCCTGAGGGTTGTCCTGACCCCACAGGGCAACACAATTATGAAAGTTAGATTTTCCACCTAACAAATGTACTGGCTCCGCATAAAATTTGTCATATGGGATTATAAAGTACTTGCATTGGATGTAACATAGGATCTTTGATTATCCGATTTGGAAGTGGAGTAAGGTACATAAATGCTGAGTTAAGGGGTTGTTGATGAGAAGTAATTCTTACACAACTAGAATGCCTGGAACATTCATGTTATCTTTTTATGTTTAAGATGTTTCTGTTGAAAAATTGACCTCGGAATATTGATTTAAAAAAAAAAAAAGATTATTTAAGTCATTGGAAAGATGACTTCTGTGGAGAAGAAATTAATCATGAATTTACGTGACATTGTGTGAAAAAGTGATCCATAGACTATAGAAAAGGATGGATGGATTTGATACGTCTCTAATGCATTTCTAGGTCAATGCTGATGTATAGGTTTCAACTCTGTAACAGCTCCACCTCATTTATTGTTCAGTATTTCCTATTTGTCTTCCTATTTTTTCTGTCTAATTCTGGTTTGTGTAAAAACGTAATGTACTCCATACATAACTCTTTCCTTTCTTCTATTTATCATGTTTCTCCTAATATTTAATAAAAGTTGAATAGTAAAGAGTTTCCTGATGGTTTTTCATCCATTGACCTTTGCCTAATGTTAAAGTCTGTTGAGTTTGATAGGGTTTATTAGATAGTTTAATGCAAATCTAGTTTACTGTTTTATAGATTCTGTTTCTATCAAGTATGAATGCCTTGTGGGAAGAGCAATTTATGACCCTCTGACATTGGAAACAGTGTTTTCTAGGGAATAGAGATACTAGGGAACTTTAGAAACAAATCCCACAGATCTATGAGTTACTATAAAGAGAAGGGAGCCATTAGATACAGCTTCTCCAGATCCAGAATTCTTTCTTCTGTCGAATGTCTCTAGCATCACACTTTTTCTTCCTGGAGAATATACTTGGGAGAGAATGAATGAGTGGTAGTCAATTCGAGTTTGTATTGGCTAAGGGCCAAAAAAGTTTTAACAATTCACATTTACTATGCATGGAGGTCAGTCTAGAAATTCTCAGCTTGATTGCTGTTCTTCTCAGAGTTTCAAACAGGTATCAGGAAGGAGCTGCATTTACATTTCACTGGCAGAAGTGAATACAGTACTTCACTACTGGAAGCCTGCTTGTGCTATTAGCTTGTTATAAAAAGAAACTAAAGCACTAATGAGTAGTTGTCAAGTCCCTAGAACATAGAAGGAAACCTGTCTATCTTACTACTTACTGGAGGCATCTTTATGTGCACTTTACTGTGGAGTTGACTAATTAGCCCTGCAGTAAAGCATTACCGTCTACATGTGTGGTGCTATTAGGCTGAAGTAAACTACAGTAAAAGCTGTGTTATCCGGCACTTTATCATCCGGAATGGTCTGTTAACCGGCATCTGTCCCACCATGGCACTTCTGGTTTTGCCACCGTGAGCCGAGTCCCACTCCTTTCTCATGGACCACGGCCTGGGGCAAAGCAGCCTGTGCAGGGCCCCCATCCCTGTCCCCCAGCACACTGATGCCAGGGAGTGAAAGCCCTGGTGCACTAGACGCAGCAGGAGGGGCGGCAGCCTGAACAGGCAACGCCTCCAACCCACCAGGCTGGAGATAAGTATAACTTACTTGGCGGACTGGCCAAGTTCGCCGATGACACCAAACTTTGGGGCAAAGCATCCACACCAGAAGACAGGCAGGTTATCCAGGCTGACCTGGACAGGCTCAGCAAGTGGGCGGACGAGAATCTGATGGTGTTCAATGCCGATAAATGCAAGGTTCTCCACCTTGGGAAAAAAAACCCGCAGCATCCTTATAGGCTCGGCAGTGCTATGTTGGCTAGCACTATGGAAGAAAGAGACTTGGGGGTCATCATTGACCACAAGATGAACATGAGCCTGCAATGCGATGCGGCGGCTAGTAAAGCGACCAAAACGCTGGCTTGCATCCACAGATGCTTCTCAAGCAAATCCCGGGATGTCATTCTCCCCCTGTACTCGGCCTTAGTGAGGCCGCAGCTGGAGTACTGTGTCCAGTTTTGGGCTCCACAATTCAAAAAGGATGTGGAGAAGCTTGAGAGAGTCCAGAGAAGAGCCACGCGCATGATCAGAGGTCAGGGAAGCAGACCCTACGATGACAGGCTGAGAGCCCTGGGGCTCTTTAGCCTGAAAAAGCGCAGGCTCAGGGGTGATCTGATGGCCACCTACAAGTTTATCAAGGGTGACCACCAGCATCTGGGGGAACGTTTGTTCACCAGAGCACCCCAAGGGATGACGAGGTCGAATGGTCACAAACTACTTCAAGACCGTTTCAGGCTGGACATAAGGAAGAACTTCTTTACTGTCCGAGCCCCCAAGGTCTGGAACAGCCTGCCACCGGAGGTGGTTCAAGCGCCTTCATTGAACACCTTCAAGATGAAACTGGATGCTTATCTTGCTGGGATCCTATGACCCCAGCTGACTTCCTGCCCTTTGGGCGGGGAGCTGGACTCGATGATCTTCCAAGGTCCCTTCCAGCCCTGATGTCTATGTCTATGAAAACTCTCAGATAACCGGCATTTTTGATTGACTGGCACCCCCCATTCCCCATGGATGCCAGATATCAGAGCTTTTACTGTAATTAACTCTGCCATAGGATAGTAGTACTGCCCAACACAAATACTATCCTATGGCAGTTACTTACTCTGCCACAACACATGTGTAGACAGTGACAGGGGCTGGCTGGGGCACAAGAATGCTACAGTGTGGAGGCTGCCTGCCAGTCAGCCCCACACTGTAATACCCTCATGCCCGAGCTAGCCCTTCCACAGCACATTGAGACAGGGCAGAGCAGCCCCAGACTGGCAGGCTGACCACCTGGGTCCCCTGCCAGTCAGGCTGCACTTCCCTGGCTCAATGTGCTGCAGTCCTGGGTGCACGTGTAAATGCTGTGCCCAGGAGCAATAAACTGTGGCACAAACTGCAGTCTCCCCAACCCTGCCAGTAGGGAGCTCCCACCACTGGCTCCACAGTCATGGGGCCGGTGCTGGAAGATCCTTATCTGTCAGCGCCAGCTCCGCAACAGCGGGGCCAACACTGGGAGATCTTTATCTCCCAGCACCAGCTCTGCAGTCATGGGGCCAGCATTAGAAGATCAGAATCACAACTGCAGAGCTGGCACTAGGAGATAAGTATTTCTCAGGCCCCCTCTCTCCAACTGCGATGGCGAAGCAGGCGGTGGGAGCTCCCTGCTGCTAGAAGAGGGGGACATAGTCCTGTGGTGGAGCCCAACTTGGCAGTAAGCAATATCCCGCCCCCTGGTGGCTGCCTGACTGGGATCAGATTTGCTCCCAGTCAGGTGTCTACATGAGCACTACTCTACAGTTAGTAATCACAAGTAAATTTGCTACTTGCATTTGCAGGTGGAAAATGTACTTGCAATTAGCAAGATTAACTGTGCAGTAAGCATGTGCTGGTGTAGATGCACAAGCTTACTGCACAGTAAACTAGGCTACTTTGCAGTAAAATATCTTGTGCAAATGCATCCTCTTAAGTAGTGAGCTGAGCTAAATAGAAACAAGATGTGGAGGAGAAGAAAGACCACGTTTCCATTTTTTCCTGTTACCATTAGAATTGTGCTCTGTGATGTATCTAGCAATATATCTAGCAAACTGCTAAATTATAGCTAACATAGATTCCCTGTTCCTAAGAACTGGAATTAGTTAAATCATTCTTGGTGTAGCTCCAAAACATTTTCAATGGAGACTGTCATATATTAAGTTGGTTTGAAACCATCTCTTGGGATGACATTGTAAAAAGAAGTACAAACATTGGAAAGTGTGAAGGAGAGCCTAATTAAAGACAGAACTGTACAACTTGATGGACTGTCAAACCAAAACAGCTTTGGTAAAGGAAAAAGATGCATCTTTCTTGCTGGATTTGAAAAAGTTAATGAAATAGCAGATAAAGGTAACCCAGTGGGCATAATTTATTCACCCTCTCAACAGGCTTTGGAAAAGATCCCTCAGAGAAGGTTGTCAAGGAAAATAAATAACTACAGGCTCTTCCCATGAAATAAATACTGAATATATGATAGAAAACAAACAGCTTCTCCTCCAAAGAGAGAGAGGTTAATAATGAGCAACCATAAGGATCTGCATTAAAATCATATTTTCTTCATTTTGTAGGAAAACATCTTATTAGCAAATTCTAAAAATGGATGTCTATAACATGGGAAGAAGCTTGCCAGAAGCCAAAGATATTTCAAACCCAGCTTCTATTGGAAAAATGTTTTACTGCTTCACAACTATACATTCAATTGAGAAATACGTAAAGACACTGCACACACACACATATTTTATATTGGTTTATTAGCGATGGATCAACTACCATCTCTATATCTCTCCATCTCTATATGAACAACAGATTTCCATACCTTAAACTTTACTCCTTTGTTCAAACTAAGATCTCATCCTATCTCCCTGACATCCATTTGCAGATGATTAACCATCAGCTCAAGATCAACATAACTAATACAGTTTTTGATCTCTCTGAAGTCTGCCCTGCTACTTCTTTCTTCCATTATTTTAGACAGCATCACCAGCCTATCACCCAGGCCCATAATATGTTGATTCAAACCGCTCTATGGGTCCACACATCCAGGCTGTCTACAATCTGCAGCTTCTCCAAAACACAGATTTTCCTATTCATCTACTTAGCTAAAACTAGCTTGATCATAGTGCATCTTGATTACTACAGTCTTGCTTTTTCTCTGGCCTTGACAAATGCAAGCCTGCTCATCTAAGATCTGTACAAAGGGATGTTCTTAGTCTACTTTGACCATATCACCCTTCTTTATTCATCCTCTTATAATTTTCTATTTACTATTACAACAAACATTAGCTGCTTATGAAAGGCTCAGAACAGTGATTCTCAACCATTCAAGGCACACCTTACTAGACTCGAGGTAGCCTTTTGAAAATGTCAGCTCTTAGGTTTTCACTTGATTTTTGACTACAGAAAAATAATAGAGCAATTTTCCTGTTGCAATAAACTCAGAAAGACCACAACAGATCAGAATGCTTTTAGCACTGTGGATTTCTGTTTCAAGTCTCTAGGTGTATCTTGTGAATCATGTTTGCATACCTAACCATAACCATCCTCATATTGTGTGGCACCCCACAGCATCCCTGAAAGGATATCAAGGCACACCAGCATGCTACAGCATGCACTGGTTGAGAATCACTGGCTCAAAGCCTTAAACAGCCTTTAACAGCCTATTACCACAAGCCAGATATCATTTATCATTCAGTAACAAGGGGTTATCTCCTGCTTTCTCTTGACCTATGATCCATTATCACCCATGTGGTATATTTTAAAACAAATACAAGTCATGCTGCTGTCCCACATTCTTCATAGGAGCTCTGTCTACACCTTTAAAGCTATGTCATTTTTTTCTCCTTCAAATTCCTCCTCGACTCTTTCCATTGCCATGATGCAGACTGAATATTTGATAGTGGTAAAACTGCCAGTGTCCTATGACTAGTTCCGGTCATGCTGACCATAAGTCACAAATTGAAAAGAAGAAATATGTGCATAGAAATTAAAGATAGAACACAGTAGTAAGTTATTTAGTCTATTTCATTAATATTACCATTACACAGGCTGAAAAGATGCTTATCTGAGTTCTAAACATCACATTATAAGTACAATAAAGCACCTTCATTATTTATTTTAGGTTGAACCCAATTAAGGAATGTTAAGAAAAATCAATAACCTACTGCAATAATTGCTTAATTCCTTTTTTTTTTTTTAGTAAAAAAATTGATGAATCATTGGTTAAATAATTAGAAGCCCTGGCTACAAGTTTGTACAACATTCATGGACTCAAATATTTTTTCATCTCCTAGAAGTTGGAGCAAAGGTGCAACTGAACAAAGTGTCCCTGAAAGTAGCAAGGTGGGATGTTGCAACCTGGGTTATTTATTAGCTTTGTGTGAGTTGTGAGATGGGCAAATGCCATATTTCTGATAAGTACATAGACCTAGAATGTAAACATTATTAGGTGACCTATTCCTGGTATTAACTAGAAATGATCGTCAGGTTGATTTGTTTGGCTTTCTCTCACTTTACTAAGAAAACATAAGGTAACAACCATTGCTGGAGTTTGATCCACCAAATGTTGAAACGATGTCCACAAGTAAATCATTGTTCGGCGCTAAAATGTGCTATTTTGTCCAACTGTGTTTAGTAAATGGGTATTTATCAGTTTTGACAAAGTTTTTGCCAGTAAGTTTTCTTGGGTCCCTAATGGACTTCCCAGTCAATTTATGAGCAATGTCTGTATAAAACCCTGCTTTTTCTAAATCTGAATGCAAGCACTGTGACATAGTTCCATTTCACAAAAGCATTCAAACACACTTGCTCTGAAGTATGAAAACAAATTTTGAAATCTGACAATGTTGTGAAATGGATGGTCAGCCTTGGGCCAGCTCCAATTAGGAGTATGTTTTTTTGGCACTTAGCTTTTGTAATGTAGGCCTTAACTGTAAAAACATCTAGAACTATTTCATCTATAAAAAACAAACAAAACCAATTTCATCACATATGTACAACCTTTATCTCAGGGATCGATATTATGTGGCAACGCATTATTATATAATATCTGAATGAGGCATTAGGACTTCTACATGAATCAATACAACAGAATTCCTGACAGTGCTGTCTGTGGCTATTACAGGAAGTCATAATTAGCTGTGTTAATCTGAAGTCCAGTAGAAGGCAAGGTAGATTTGTACTTTATATACTAGCCAAAATTTGTGTGTGTGTGTATATATAACATGAAACATATAACATATATAGAACATGTGTGTGTATATAACATGCAAGCTTGTCATATATGTATACATATACATGCATACATGCATACTTACCTGCATACACATACATGTATGTGTATATAAAGTGTGTGTGTATAGAAATATGTGTATACACACACACACACACACACACACACACACACACACACTTTGATTAGTCTAAAAAGGTGCAAACCTTTACTACCTTGCCTTCTTTGTGGATATTACAGACAGATTTAGTGGGTCATATATTGTCACTCCAATAGGAACATCCTTGCAAGTAAATTACTTTATGATTGGGATTTGCACTCCAAAATGAGGTGTTTTTGAAAAATTGCACTTGAATCTTTATAGAAACCCCATCATCTACTATTTTAAATATATCAAGTAGAATTTTAAGAAGTGGCTAGTAGGAGTGCAAGTATCATTGAAAACCACAAAGGGCCAGATTTTTTAAAGTATTTAGGCTTCTGATTCCCTCTGATTTCAAATGGAGTTAGCTGCCAAAATTACTTTGGATATTTGGGCTTTAGGCACATTTGAAAATCCTAAACAACAGCATATAATTTTTGGCGTTTCCTACAATTTTTTTTATTTTTGCCATTTCCAATATATCTATATATTTACAAAATTATTTTCCAGAGTTATAGGATTCAAGAAATAAGCTGCATACAACATAGTCTGGAAAAACCTAATATATCATATAGTTAATTTATTTTTAATTAATTTATAATTAATTTTAATTTAATTTAGCTTCATTAGATCTACACAGTCTCATCACATACTTACTGTCAATAGGTCAATAATGAATACAGGTTTCTTTGCAGGGCCTCTGAAAAATACATCTTATAACCATGAGGAACAAATTTCCTTTAATTGAATCTACCTAAAGATTTCTTTAGTATTAATTAATTCTTTAGATTTTCTTTGTACTCCCCAGTTTGCCACCTTGAACAGTGAAAATGATCTTGTACCCCTGTGGCAGCAGCTTACTTTAGGGACTACTCCATACAAAACTACCCATGCTAAATCTGTTCTATGACGTTCCACCCAAGATGAGATGCGTTGCAATCTATTCTTTGTTTGCAGTAGAAAACATTTCCCTGCCTTCAAGGTTATATTCATCATCTCAGTTTGAGGTTAGCCCCCAGGACATACCTCATATCAAGAGGAAGAAATGGAATGCAAATCCATGAACTTTGGCTCTAGATCAGTATCCCAAAAAGACACATCAGCCTCAACTGCAGACAGAATTACAATAGCCAGACTGTGTCACGAAGGAAGAAGGCAGTGATAATAAATTAGTATAAACAAATGCATTTGAAGAAAGCCCAGCTGAGACAGAGATCCTTCAACTAGAATACAGAGATTAACGCCCACTGTCAAAGGTTCATCTGAAAAGATCTGTGGCTTCATATTCAGATGGTACAAACACAAGATAGCACAGACCATGTTTTTAATACAGCATCATCCATTCCAGGAGCAACAATAGAGAAGAGGAATAGCTTGATTAGCTCAGCTATTGGAGAAAATATTTATAAATAGTTGGGAGCAGTGTTGTATCTAATCACACTAAATCAGACTGCTTGTGTTATTAAGATCATGTGCAATATTCACTGAAGCCTGGTCCTTATGTCCCGTCTCAAGACCATTACAAAATAAATCAATGATAGAAATCAATTTTTATTCTTCTTCTGTAAGGGCAATAACACTACATAATGTCATTCCTTTTTAGCTACTTCACAAAATGGTTCAGATCAATTACATAGCCAAGGTGAAACTTAAAAAACATTTACTACCATGTTAATTTTTTTAAGAAAGTAAAGTGAATATATTTAGAAGATGAGAGATAATGCATTTTGCTTGGTGCAATCATAATGCAGGTAGTTTTGCCACACACAGCTTTGTCACAGTGGCAGGATTCCGATTGCAGCACTTGTGTTATTCCTGTCTGAATGAATTTGGAGAACAAAATGTCTATAATGCCATCTGAAGTGACAATTCGGTGACATCAAAATGATCTACACCATAGCTACTGCAATAACTTCCTTCTCCTGGGCCTCCTTATGACAGCTAAGCTATGAACAATCAGGGAAGAGCATTCTCAGTGGCAGGCTTTTGCCCCTGGAATTCATTCCCAGTATCAGGCCTTTGTCCCAGTAGCATTAACTAGGGTGTGGTGACTAAGGTGGCAGCCCCAACCACTGACTTGGTGGGTCAGGGTTGGAAAAATAGCAGCTGACACCGCAACCTCACAATCGGTGCTGTCCCATGCCTCCCACTGCCTGCTGCCTTCCCAGGTGCCCAGCAGCCTTGTTATGTCTCTCTTGACTCTCAATAAAAAAAATCACTTGAGTTCCTACCTATCCATATTCAAGATGATGTATGACATCATGTTGTCTAATCTGTTCCATAATAGTAGGCTCCAGACTCCTCTGAAGTTTAATTAATATGATGAATGTCAGAAGCAGAAGTTTCTCCTTTGGCTCCGTAGGTTTTCCTAGTGATAACCTATTCACTGGCATCTTTTCTTCAATATTAGCTAATTTGTTAGTTTGTTTTGTCACTAGAAGTTCCAGTTCAAACCTCCTCACATGTCTTCCCAAAATGAGACATCCTCATCTAATGTTATCTGGACACCAGAAGTCGTAAGGCTGAGCCTAAAGAAAAACAGCGTTGTGTGGAAAAGAAAAATGAAGCTTTGTCTTAGGTGGGACTTTTAATTAAACAACATAAAAATTCTATTCAGGCATGTTTCGCAGCTCATTCTTTCTTCCATTAGAAGCAAAACATCTGTTAATAAAATGACTTAACATAATTCATTTTCACTTTCCAGGATTCTACAAGAAAAAATCTTTAAACTGTATTTGTTAAAAAAATGTCTGAGCTACAACGGTTGTAAAAGGAATACTTACGATTTTCCAAATGACTCAGAATCTGTTTATTCTGTGAGCAGATCTGCATGAGTTTCCGTATTACTTCATCTAATCCCATTGATATCAGTAGGTCTACTATGAGAATTATGTCTGTGCAGGATCAGGGCCCAGTACCGCATATATGTTATAGATATTATTAAACTATTGGCTGAATGGTCCCTGTGGCTATAGTGAAGAGTTGGATACTACCTCCCAGCCTGCTACTTATTTCCCCTAGGACAACGGAACAAGGAAATGAACCAGCAAGTTCCCAGGTCTCTCTGAGAAAATTTCACAGGTCGAGCCAGTCACCTTTTCTTATTTGGCGCTTGTTTTAACTTGAAAAGAACTCCCCACTTATAAAGGAAGATTGTGTTGTGTGTTTCAATAAATCATTTAAAATCTGACTCAGAGAAATCTCCCTCATCCAGGGAATCACAATATGACAGCTGTTGAAGTTAATTAGGAGTTGACTCATTTGAAGTGTGGGGATATGGCAAATAAAAAAAATGATGTAAACATACATTTTTTTCGAAGGCATATGTTGTGATATAGATGAATAAAAAGCAGGAAAATGGGCCAAGTTTTATGATGTGGAACCTGGAAGTGAGCATGCAAAATACACACATAATTACAAGTATATCTAAGGAAACATGTGTTGTACATGTAGTACCAAGTGCACAAGCAGTTTTTACACACAGACTTCTGCATGTGTCTCTCTCAGGGTCACATGGAATCACTGGAAGACACTTATGAATGACATTCAGTAATCCTGACATCTTGTTTCACCTCTAGACCTCCTTCCTTCCCCATACAGTATTGCTTCAACTACAGGGGCTAAGATTGCTCAAATCTCATTGACTAATGGATGGTTCAACAGCCTCAAAACAACAGACCCAATTCACTTGAATTCACTTGATATTAAATTCATAGTGACCTCTGTAAGAGCCTATTAGAACATTTGAAATCGTATAATTTGTCATGTAAATATTATTTTAATTTATATTTGTTTTCTTATGAATCAATAGAGTATAATGATGGAACTATCAGTCCAACCACACTGCACAATTGTCTCCAAAGTGTTAGCAATCAATGATATTCACTACCCACAGGGGCAAATCCAGACATGTTAAAGAAAATAATTTGAGCCAGGGTACAATCATCCATCAAGTTGGCTGGAATCATTTAACTGATTAGCAATGTTGCTATTTTGATTGTATAAATGTTGCTATCATTGAGACAGTAGTTCTCACTTTTTTCCCATTCAAGGTTCCCCAAAAATCCCTCCCTATATAGCTAGGATCTAACTTGGCTTTCCCTCCAATTTAGATTTGTTTAAGAGCAGGGGATATTGTTTGGCTGAGAAAAAGAGGTGGATGATAAAAAGAGTGCCTCTATTTCAGATAATAGCATGGGCGACTGGTGACTCCCGAGTTTGGGGGGGCATGAGATCATCGACGGGGGGCGGGGTGGCCCCCAGCAGCTGATCACCAACTGGGGGGGGTGTCCCCCAGCAGCCAATCACCGAACCAGCAACGAACCTGGAAGTGTACTTCTGGTTTCACGGCTAGAGCTTCTAGAGGGTGCATGGCCTATCTCAGGGGGTGCGCATGTACCTGCATTTACCCCCTACATGTTGCCAATGGATAATAGGCTTGATCATGTTCTCTCTAGTTGCAAAATAATACCTGAATGTAAAAATTCAGGCCTAAATCCACATACAGATTTAGATGCCCAAACTAGAAACTAATGTGTGATCCTTACTAAATAGCTGATCTGATTGTCACTGACAGTACCATAGCAAGTGGGGGAAGGCAGGGGGCATGCAGGGCAACTGCCCCAGGCAGCAAAGTGAAGAGGCACCAAAACGCACTGCTCAGCTGGGGTGGGGCGTAGGACAGAACCAGAAGCCATTCATTTGGGGGGGGGGGGACCGGGACAGGGTGGCTCCTGCTGCTGTGTGCACTCCTGGGCAAGCATGAGGATGCATGTGCCCCCCAGATCCGTGCATGGGACAAGGGCGGGCTGCTGCTGCGGGCTTGTCCCTGATGCCAAACTTTCTTGCTATGGCACTTGCCACTGACTTCATTTGCAAGTGCAAACATGATCCACAAACTAGGCATACTGGAAAGACATAGCCACTCTTAAAGGCAGAATTTAAGGACACCTAATGCATTAGATTTCATAGATTTCATAGACATTAGGGCTAGAAGGGACCTCGGAAGATCATCGAGTCCAGCCCCCAACCCGAAGGGCAGGAAGTCAGCTGGGGTCATAGGATCCCAGCAAGATAAGCATCCAATTTTCTCTTGAAGGTGTTCAATGGCAGGCTATTCCAGACCTTGGGGGCTCGGACAGTAAAGAAATTCTTCCTTATGTTCAGCCTGAAATGGTCTTGCAGTAGTTTATAACTGCTCGACCCCGTCATCCCTTATGGCACTCTGGTGAACAAACGTTCCCCCAAATACTGGTGGTTACCCCTAATAAACTTATAGGTGGCCATCAGATCACCCCTGAGCCTGCGCTTTTCCAGGCTAAAGAGCCCCATAGCTCTCAGCCTGTTGTTGTAAGGTCTGTTTTCCTGACCTCTGATCATGCGCGTGGCTCTTCTCTGGACTCTCTCAAGCTTCTCCACATCCTTTTTGAACTGTGGGGCCCAAAACTGGATGCAGTACTCCAGCTGTGGCCTCACCAAGGCTGAGTACAAGGGGAGAATGATGTCCCGGGATTTGCTTGAGAAGCATCTATGGATGCAAGCCAGCGTTTTGGTTGCTTCACATTGAAGGCTCATGTTCATCTTGTGGTCAATGATGACCCCCAAGTCTCTTTCTTTTGTAGTGCTAGCCAGTGTATCTCTGCCAAGCCTATAAGTATGCTGCAGGTTTTCCTCCCAAGGTGGAGAACCTTGCATTTTTCAGTGTTAAACACCTTCAGGTTCTCGTCCGCCCATTTGCTGAGCCTGTTCAGGTCAGCCTGGACTGCCCTCCTATCTTCAGGTGTGGATGCTTTGCCCCAAAGTTTGGTGTCATCGGTGAACTTGGCCAGTCCACTTCTGACTCCAATGTCCACATCATTAGTGAAGATGTTGAACAATATGGGTTCAAGGACAGAGCCTTGGGGGACCCCACTGGTCACAGGGCACCATGACAATTGACTTCCGTCAATTACCACCCTCCGGGTCCGACCACGGAGCCAGTTTCCCAGCCAGCAGATTGTGGTGGACCCAAGGCCACAATTGGCCAGTTTTGCCAAGAGGTGATCATGGGATACAAGATCGAAGGCTTTTCTGAAGTCAAGATATATGACATCAATCTCTTCTCCCTTGTCCAGGTGAATTTGCTGTGAAATTTGTTCTTTATGCCATGACCAACCCACAAAAATTGTTTATTCTCACTGCGATTTAACTAGGGCTATACATATTCACAATTTTTGTAAATTTACTCACCATTGTGAAGAGTCACACATTGAGCCTAACAGAAATGAACACTTTTATCAATCACTGTCATTAAGAATCCAAGCACTGCTGGAATTTGCACTTGCAAATCATGATAACAGTAGCCTCAGTACCAAAGTCAAGAACTGCATGCTTGAACTCGTAAAGCAAATAAGTCAATAGCATATTCACCCTCTTGATTCTGCTTGTGTGTCTGTTTTGCTCTCCATTTTTCAGTTGGGGGTCAGCTTCCAAAACCTGAGTTAGCATCTTTGTTACTTGTGTGCTTGTGCAGCAGAAATCTTGACAGGTTGCAAAAGCAGCAAAAATTTTTGAGCGTGGGTCTCAGGGGTATATACTAAGGCTAGGCAAACCAAGCACCCAGGCACAACCAGGAGAAACACAGAGATGCTTAATGAGAACTTTGCTCATAGTGTATGCTTGATGTTTATATTCTCCCTCACAAATATCTTTTGGAATACATCAACTCTTTAGTGAAAACTCTTGGAAATTAATTACATACAATTAAATCAAGGAACTCATTTCAGGACAGAAAACAAGAGTGAAATCCTTTCAACTGACATGGGTCAGTTCAGGATATCACCTACAGACAAAATCTCATGATCATAGGTGGTTCTTTGTTCCCAGTTCCTTATTCAAAAGCTTTAAAAATGTATAAAAGTCTTCAGTGTAAATTTGGTGGGTTTTTTTAGAAAAGTTATGAAAATAAATTAGATCAAACTTCATAACACTATATATTTATATTTTTAAGAAGACACTTTTGAAGAGAAGACTACAATCTCAGATGGTGCAATTATCTCTTAATTTGAAAAAGTTATTTAAATTTGGAAATATGTAAATATTACAACCCTTGTCAGATTTCCCTGACATATTCCCCGACCAATAACCTCTCTAAAGTAGCCAGGACATACCACTCCTTACCTAAGGCTTAACTTTTGAAGAGTATGCTGTATAGTATGCATGCTAAAGAGTTCTGCACCACATTGCTTCTGCATGTGTACCCTGCCTAAGCAACAAGCTTTGACTGACTGTAAATTAGGGATGCTTGACCCCAACCCCAAGGGCCAAATCCAGCCTACTGAGGTCCCTACATGTCTGAAAATTTGGCAGTGGTGGCAGCAACTGCCACTCCTCTGCTGCCAAATTTCTGGACCTGTGGGGAGCCCTGCTAGATGAAAAGCACTCTAGATCAGCACACAGAGGTAGCCTGGTGCCTGATCCAGGCACACAGGGGGTTAGCTAGAGGTGGTGCGGGGCCCTACTGGAGGCAACTGGAACCCAGGAAGGTGGTGCAGAACCTACATCTTGGGGCATGGTGCCCAGATCCCATAGCACAGGGCTGATCCTGGCCCCCAGGGTCCAATCAGGCCCACAGACCGGCCCCATACTTCTTAGCTGGCCCATGACTCCAACAGCATCACTTTTGAAATATATCTTAACTGACACATCTACACAACCACTGAAACAGCCTTGTCCTCAAGGAACATAATGTTTGAAGGAACAGTATGTTCTTTGAGGGCTTGAGGCTGTTCCAAAGTTTCATTCCTCTGTAAAATGCTGGCCTGTCACACTCCTGCCCTCTAGTCCTATACTCATCATGCTCTTTCCCACTGTACCTACTGTTGTCCATGGCTTCTGCCCTTCTGCCCTTCTCTTGTTCTAATACCCAAGCACTGCCTGTTATCCCTCCTATGCTCCTACCCTTATCCTCCTCTCCCTGGTCTTCATAGCACTTACCTCAACCAGGTTTATGTTCTCTCTTGCAACCCCCTGATCTCCTGCCTCTGCCCCCCACCCCAGCAGCATCTCCCCCACTTTTTCTCAACCTTGCATACAGATTCAGATTGTTTTTCCTTCACCTCCACAGTACTAGGATGCCAGCAGGGGGAGCACTGAAAGCACTGGAGAGAGTCTCTTCTCTGCTCACAAGTTCACGTTCAGGTATCCTAGAGTGGGCCTCAGTAACTAAGGGCAGCAAACTCAGGGAAGGTCTTGCTCAGCTCCTGCAGCTGCACGTTGGAGCAGGCTCAGGGGGATGAGGTGAAGTCCAACAACATGGAGGAGCTGGAGGATAATGAAGCCTGTTCACTCCAGACAGAGCAGTGATGCTTAACAGGTGTGCCTTGAAATCCTTAAGAGTGTTGTGGAGTGCCCCACATTCTTAGCACCATTAGGGGTTATCTTGTGAATAGCGTTTGCACACCTAGATTCATAGATTCATATAATCTAGGTGTGCAAACACGATTGACCAGATAAACCCAGGGATGGCAAGACCTATTGCAGTCTGAGCTCTTAGCACAAAGAACTGCTCTGTTATTTTTCTGTTGTCAAAAAAAACCCAACCAAGTGAAAAACTAAGAGCTGGCATTTTCCCATGGTGCCTTGAGTCTAATGTGGGGTGCCTTGGATCTAAGTATGTTGAGAGCTGCTGAGAGTCTTCAGACCTGAGCTGATGGACTCTACCTTTCCACCGAGCCTATGCAAAGGAAGGGTTTATATAGTTTTAAACATGCATCTGTTTATAACTATTTTCCTGGGAATATCACAGGGTTCAGTGCTTTGGAGCAAGATCTGGACATGTAATGGTGGAGGGGAGGTGGGGGGGACTTAGCCTGGTGGCAGGAATGTACCTTCGAGATTTCCTAAGAAGAATTCACCCATATTCACCCCCGTTCTTAACCTCCAGGACAGCATTTCTCCCAGATGTCCCGGTTCAGCGTGAAGATAGCGATGGAGGGAGAGAGTGCCCAGCCCAGCACCAGCAGTAGCCAGACGACCCCCCTGCCTGGCTGCCAGCTTCATGTGTCCTTTTTCATTTTGAAAAGGTGGTCACCCTAACATATACGTGCGTGCACGCACACACACGTATTTAACACATGCATACGCACTTAACACAGACACATTTAACATACACACATATACTCACATACAAACATGTATTTGACACATATTTAACACACTCAGATACACACACATGTATTTAACACACATAAACACACTTGACCCACATTTAACACACACACCTAGACTCACATACATACATATGTATTTAATACACACACATGTAATACACATACACAAACTTGTATTTAACACACACGTGTATATAACACACACACATTTAACACCCCCCCTAGACTCACATATACACATATATGTATTTAACACACACACATTTAACAGACAGATGCACACACATTTATTTAACACACACTTAACACACACACATATGTCTTTAGCACACACATTTAACACCCCCCCTCATATACTCACACACAAACAGGTATTTAACACCTACACACACGTATGTAACACACGTGCACATTTAACACCCATATTTAACACACAACTCACACATACTCAGATACACACACACACATACTCACATACATATGTCTTTAATACACACATTTAACACCCCCCCCACCACACACACACACACACACACACACGCATTTAGTGTGGGGCAAGCCATGCTGCCCCCCCCACCCCGGCCTGCAGACAGCGCGGCGGGGCAGGCGGGGCCGGGCC
>NW_005841923.1:1745301-1793844 GCF_000455745.1 Alligator sinensis
CTGCCCGACGAGGCGCCCGCGGTGCGAGCTGCCGCGGCGGAGCTGCGGAGCAGAGCCGAGGCGGACCGCAGCCAGCCCTGGCCGCTGCCTCTCAGCGACTCCTTCCTGCTCAGGTTCCTGCGGGCCCGCGACTTCAACCTGGAGCTGGCCTGGAGGGTAAGGGCGGCAGGGCCGCATGGGGCGAGGGGCGCGCACATCCTGCGTCCCTGCTGGACCCCCTCCCCGGGGCTGGGCTGAGAGGTGCCTGCCAGCGCCCAGGTAAGGACACACGCGCCTCTGCATCTCGCCGCTGCTGCTCCAGAAAGAGTCACAGTGTTGCCAGCTCATGACTGCTGGCTTGTTCTTACAGTCTGCCCTTCGGGAATGTGAAAACCTTACTCTTCCATCCCCCTATATCTATCGGTCTAGAGATCTCTAGCTCTCTATAGCGATACACATCTCTATATCTATCTTTCTATCCATCTCTCTCTCTGTCTATCTCTCAAGAGACAGAGACAGAGAGAGTGAGAGAAATAAATAAGAGTTAAGATTTCACATTCCCAAAGAGTAGACTTTAAGAACAATGCCAAAAATCACGAGCGTTGGCAACACTGGAATCAAGACACCTGACTCTCTCTCCCCAGACCTGCCTGTTGGCCACCGGGAACCCGCTCAAGTCCACCAGACTGTTCCCAGATGTAAAGTTCAGCCTGCTGACAAGACTTGGCCAGATCAGACCTTGGCAACCTGATAAACCCAGTACAGCAGGGTAGAGAAACTGTCCAGCTTAGACACTGGGCAGCTACTTTGGTAGCTAAGGGTATGGAGCAGAGAGCTGGATAATACCCAAGGCAATCTTCCATGTGATGCCATGGAAGCGCAAAGTATTCCTATGAACTTGGTGTGATCTTACTGACTGGAGCAGAGTGTGAGGAGTCAAGATTCAACTACTTAAGTCAGGAAGCAAATCACAGATACCTTTAAAGGTGAAAATCATGCTCTCGTTGGGTTTCCCCCCCTATTGTTGCTATGAAAGCATTTGAATTACTATAATTCAACAACACTGGAGAAAAGTACTCTCTTTCTAAGTTTGTTAATTTTTTGCTGATTTTAAAAGCTTCTTCAGTATTTAAAAAAATGACAAGTATTAAAGTAGCCACTGTTTGTTTAAGACTCTTAGGGTAAAGTTTATTTACGACTCTTAGGGTAATGTTTACTCTCCTGCTTTGCATATGTGCAATGCTTTAATTGGATGTTATATGGGCGAATTAGCACCGATGAGCAACAAAACTCATCTCTTTAATTTTTTTTTTTATTTCTGTATATTCAGATTTCCCTCCCATCTTTGTTAGTGTCTTAATCTAGAACAGTGTGTGCTCCCAGGCACAAGCTTCAAGAGAAGCTTGCATCTCTCATCGGGTCATGGCACTACACAGTTCAGTTTCTCCGAAACCAGCACCTCGGATCTCCTAACCACGTCGTGGTTTAGACTGATTCCTGTCCAGAGTTGCATCTAGTAGTGGGTGGTCAATGCTCTTGCTTCTAAATGAACTCCTTTGGAAGCAGTGTGGCAAGAAGGTGAAGAAAACAGGTTGAGCAAAAAACCGAATAACCACAGTCACTTTAGTCTTCAAAAGCCCTAGAAAGTTAGAGATCACTGCAAAATAAGATGCACACTTTAAGGTAATCTCCTCCTGCAAGGTGGGACTGAGCTCATGTCAGTATATGTGACTGATATGTCTCCTCCCTTTTACTAGCTTGTTGTTCTTGTATATGGTTGTCAATGCTACCTCCATCTGCATCCCAAGAAGCACCTCATCTCAAGCAGTCTTTGTCCCCTTTTGGTACAGTCCCCAAGTTAAGCTGCTGTCACCACTCTGTATAACAAATTCAATCAACCTCAGTATTGGGATAAGCAGTCAAGAGACAAAGTGGAATATTATAGATTGACTTCTTAGTTACACTCATTCAGCTAGATGTTAGTACCTTTTCAGTATTTGGCCTAAGTACAGATAGTCAAAAAGCCCAAGGCTGAACTGATTCAGGCTTTGCAGGCCCTAGCTCAGGGTTAACATGCTGAGGCCAGGGGAAGGGGCATGCTAAACTCCCCACCGTGGCCTGCATCAGACCCCAGCTCAGGTCTGCCTGGATTGGGGGGTAGTGCCGGTTACCTCCCCAGTCTTCTGCCCTACCCCACTCCATGCTCAAGGTGGAGAGGAGGGCAGCTGCTGCCAGGCAATTCCACACTTGCTGCTGGAGCAGAGGGGGCTGGGCGTGGGGTAGGAAAGCTTGTGAGGGACTGCCCTGCCCAGCCAACCCCCCAGCTGGTTTTGCCTGAGGGGGGACAGTCCCTCTCAGGCTGTTGTCTACCCCCCCATGCCCCGCTCAAGTGGATATAGGAGGCATGGCCATGCCCCGGCCCAGGGCCAGTGCACTGAGCTGGAGAAGGGGGTTTAAACCTGGACCCTATCCAGGGCTTGCCTGGAGGGGCAGTCCCTCCCACACTTTTCCCCCCTACCCTGTACCTCACCTCATGCCCCTGCCCCCTCTGCCCCAGTGATGAGCAGGGAATGCCTGGCAGGGGCTGTCACACGCCTGCCAAGAAGACCCTGGCTGGGGTCCTGTGCTGGTGGGAGAGGGGAGATTTAAACCCATGAGTCCCCCCTCCCCCCCCCTTCCAGTGGGGAAAGGTCTGTCAGGGACTGCCCACCCCTGGTTGCAGTCCCTAGCTGGGTTTCCCACCCCCTTGTCAGCCAGCCCTCACTATAGATCAGAGAGACAGGGCCAACCCTGCTCCCTGGAGCAGACATTACAGCCCAGCCCAGGGCTACAAAGCATCCTGAGATACTGGGGGACTGTGATTTAACTTGAACCAGGAAGGAGTCTTGGACAGAAGTTTTGTAAACTGGTTTGACCTAAATCAGTAAAATCTGATACTACGTTCATTCAACCAGGTTTATCTTAAGCCAGTTTCAGCCACTTCGAAATGGGTTTACATACACTGAACTTCTGTTCTGTTACAGATTTAAACCAGTTTCTGATCACTTAAAGCCATGTATGTGTAACTTTTGCCCGTAGCCTTGGTGCATGGTTGACCTAGCATGGTACCTTGGCCACCAAAGTGATTAATAAATTATTCATACAGCCTTAGTCACAATTCAGCACAAACCTGTCCCACTCCTTCACTCTTAGCACATCTGAAAATCTGGGCATAGCCCAACACAGAACTGCTACTAAAGGAAAGATGATCAGCTAGACAGTAGCAAGGTAGTATATTTTTAATCACTTCTTATAACAACCCATTGGAGACAAAATCTTATATCAATTTTTTCTTCCAAATGATGTGTTCACAGCTAGTATAGAGTGGGCTTATAAGACCTGGGATGCTGCTATTTTTTTAACTGACGAAAACCCAGAAACAAGGCATTTATTTGACCAAAAAGAAGGAAGAATTGGAGATTTAAAAACAAATCCAGAGGTTTTCCTAGTACAGGAGTAGGCAAAATGTGGCCTGCAGGCTGGATGCAGCCTGCCAGGCCATTCTATTTGTTCTCCAGGGCCCCTAAAAAATTTAGAAAATTAATATTTATCTGCCCTGGCTGCCTGTCATGTGGCCCTCAATGGTTTGCCAAAACTCAATAAGTGGTTCTCCACCCAAAAGAATTGCCTTCCCCTGTAATTAGTCTCATGACACTTGCTTCTTATGTAATTTTTGCATGGCGATTAAGAAACAGAAAGAAATGAAAACTCATGGAAAGTGAGTGGGGGTGTATACATAAGACATGAAACTTAAACATGGATTCCAAAAGCACAAAGTTAACTGATTGCCTTCCTGTAAAGGATTGCAAGTGTAAAAGTACATACAGTAGGAAAGGGTTAACTCAGTCCAAATGGAATATTGGCAAAGATTTGTCTTCCTTTTGAGTGAACAGAGAAGTCCTTTGACAGAAAAGATTAACTGCAGCCAGGTCACTGAATGGGCAATTAGGCTTGAATGCACAAATAAGGTTTTATTACAAGAAGCTTCAGAGAGAGAGAGATACCTGCATAGTGTTCACCATATTGAGAAGGGAATCACAGTGTCATTGTCTCCACTCCACACACCTGTGCAGCAACAAATCTCTCTGTGCCCTGAGGGAGATGCAAGCAGGGATTGGTACTGTCACAACCCAAAGTTGTGGTTTTTTGTTTTTGTGTGCTTTGGCACCGCTAAATTATGTTCCCGCCAAATTGCAGCTTCTTTACACGGTGGAGTTTTCTTTTGCAATAGGAGAACCCGCGTGCAAAAGAGTATTTCCCGCCAGTTTGTAGCCTTCTTTGCATGGTGCATGTCTTTTGCATCTTGGAGATGCACGGTGCAAAGGAGTTCCCACCATTTGTATTTAGATTCGCGCCACATTATTGGCCGATCTTAATATAGGCACACGTGGCGGCTAGCGATTGGCTTGTTAGCCGTATAAAGAGCTTGGGTGGCTTCCGCCCAAGTTGGAGAGAGAGAGAGAGAAAGCAATTGGAGTTTGGGAGAAAGAGCGTGAAGATCTCTAAGCGCTGCTAATCCCTTCGAACCCAGCTTTTTCTTTTCTCCTTAAGAGGGCAATAGAGGGCCGATTTCCCGAACCCACAGTCTTAACCACTCCGGGGGCCTATTTACCGAACCCGCGGAGCTTCAACCACTCCAGGGGCTAAACGGCCTCTAGCCTCTCCCCGTCACCGAGCGCGATCCTAGATGTATCCCTTTCCTTTGAAACTACCGAACCCGCGGAGCTTCAACCACTCCAGGGCCAATTACCGAGCCGAACCTGCAGAGCTTCAACAACTCCGGGGTCAATTGTCGGAGTCCTCTAGCGAGGACTTAAGCGGAGCCGTGCCTGGAAAACTGTCCAGCCTACACCACGACCATCTTTGGTGTAAGTAAACAATCTTTTAATCAACCATTACGTGTCCGTAACTAATTCTAGCTCGCCACCGGTCTTCTTCGACCCCGCGTGCCCGGGCTGCTGGCCACAGCCTGTGTGCACAAAAACGGGTTCGCATACCACTCCTAGCCCGCACATGGCCGCATGGACGGGATCGGGAGGCGGCCCGCACAGGTACGAGCACTGCAAAAAGCATTATCTCCCACCTGCCTACAGTCTAGGGTTAAAATAGGGCATACTATGGAGTCTTTGCTCCATGGCCTTGCACTGTCATAGAAACGATACACTATCAAACAGGAACCAGGGACCCCAGCCAGAGTAGTAGGTACCCACTCCTCCTCGTGGACCAGCTACCACAGTATTCTGATTTATTTGTCGTTGACTTCATTTTTGTGGTAGAGAGCAACATTTCTTCATACTCAAAAATGGGATGGGCCTGGAGAGTGGGTAGAGCCACATTTTTGTCTTTCTGATTTCTACCTATTTACATGCTCGCTGACATCTTGCCACCCTTTTAGCTTCTCTCATTCCAGTCTTCCTGATTTCCAGCTATTTCCTTTTTCACAGACAGACTCTTTTCTACCTTGTATTACTACCATTGTAGTGTCTCCTTTTGGCTTTCCCCCCCCCCACATACACACTTTCTTCCCCCTCTCTTCCCTGCTTCCCACTGACATCCTGCCACACCTTTAGCTTCTCTCATTTCTTGGAGCCTCAGAACATCTATGCCTATGCGCCCGAAAGTTTGCTGAGAACTTTTTTCCAACTACTCAGTTGGTCTAATAAAAGATATCACATCTATTCAAAGAACCTTGCCTATCTTCTCCTTTCATAGCTTTTCTCCCCTTAGTCTTTACTTCCTCTGCCTCTCACCCCAGAGATACACATCTCCAATACTGGCTGGATATGGGTGTGATTTGCTTCAAACAGACTTGCACTGTGAGCTGAGCTGAGCTCTGGAAAAGCAAGCATAAAAACATTTGGCCATGATTTGGAGGCAGCCCTTCATTTGAAAGATGTGGAGTGAAGGAATTGGAACAGTGCCTTGTACATCTCAGTGCATATTGCAAATCTGGCTTTAGCTGAGTGCATATTTTAGGAGATTACTCTCTCATGGAATTGCCTCACAATAATTGGTATGATGCCCGTACAAAGCAAACATACTGGTGTTTGTTTGTTACAAAGACCAACTGTGGGGTTACATGAGGGCATCCTTTATGCCCTATCATAGTTTCCAAAGTCTAGACTTTGAACTATGTACAAAGGTGTTGCTTAGAATGTGGAACTTTTGGAGGCATAAATGATTTTGATTTGATATAGTGCTAGAAGTTGATGCATAGCCTCAAGCTCCACTCCTACATACACACTTGACTTTGTGCGCATGAGTAATCCCATGGGATTTAATAGGATTAGTCATAGTGTTTGTAGGATCAAGGCTAGAATGTGGCTGAGTTGGTAGTTCTGAGTGTTCAGTGCTTTAGATCCAGACCGGATCTGTTCTACTGACCTGGGTCATCCAGGCCACACTTTTGCTCTGGCTCTGGCTGTGGTAGCAGGGCTTCTGTCCATACTGCTGGTGGAACTACCACTGTTTTTGCTGTCACTGGGGCTAAATACAGACATTCAATAAGTCCGAGGTAGAAGTGCTTTAAGTATCATGCTTTACTCAAAGTGTTCTAGATTAGGCCAGGATTGAACAGAACAGACGTGCAGTGTCTGCCTGCAGAGGAGCTTGGAGTCTGCATTGGCTGAGGTCAGCAGCTGGCGGGGTGGGGAGGGGGGCTCTCAAAGACCTCCCAGCATGCCCTGCAGGCTTCCCAAGCACAACCAAATGGACAAGCTGTCCCTGGAGTGCACTAGCATTCTCTCCCACGCCCTTCCCGCCCACGTTACTTTGTCAGTGACAGGAATCACAGAGATTCAGAGAGAAGCAGGGCTGGAAGGAACCACCAGGTCATGCTGGGGATGCTCAGGGGCTGGGGTCCGAGGGTTGTGTGGGGGGCATCTGCCAAGTGCCAGCAGGTGCAGGTGCAGGCTGGGCACAGGCACCTTCCTGAAGCTGTGATGGGGACATAGGGACTTGGGGCACCTGTCCCTGTCATGGATCAGGGGTGGGGAGGGGAGGAGTTCAGGACAGAATCACTTGGGGCCAGGCTGGACACACACACACACACACAAACACCCACACACACACACACACACACCTCCCCCCGTCCAGCAGCAGTGGCAGCAGCATGCCATGGCCCCGCCAAACCCCATGCACACAGGGCATAGCAGATTGCAGCCACCACTTGCTTGCTCTAGCTGTTCTGCCCTACCTTGCTGTTGCTACCTGCCAAGGGGCCTGATATTTCCATCTCTGGAGCAGGGGCACTGTATAATGCTAGAAAAATAAAAAGATCTAGACACCCTCTTCCCTCTCTCTCCCCCTCTCCCAGCATCTGGATGACAGCTCGGAGCAGCCAAGCGAGCAAAGTTCCAATGCGCCTCTGTGCAAGGGGAGGGAGTGGTCGAGCCCAGTGAAACGCATGGGATGCCAGCAGAATACGACCTACCTTGACTTATGGGATGTGGTACAGAAGTTTGATAAAGCATTCTAACCTAAAGCACTTTTGTCTGATATCACATCCGTCCTGGGTTAATTTAGAGCGGAATCTGCCATTTTTACAGCATTCTGTGTGCCATGAACATGACTTTAGAGTGCTTTCTTCATGCTTAACACTTGACAAGTGTAACTTTTTCAGGTGCAGGCTGCTGTTGTAGGAAGCCCTGCCACCAGGGACAGATCCCAGCCTCTGGCTGTGGTGGCGTAAGGACACACACACATATGCACACTGCAGTGTTACTGGAGCTACAAACATGAGAGCTGGGTGTAGTCTGTGGGCACCAGAGACGGAGGGAATGTGGCCCTCCATTCAAGTTGAGTTTGCTACCCCTGCTTTAGATTCCTATTATTAAATCCTCTCCTGTAATTTTTCCTCACAACTGTAATTATTCTGTGCATGAAGAATGAGCAAAGGTATTAATACTGTTATAGATTATGACATCTGTTCTATTAATTACTGATTGTTAGATCCTGAAAAATAACATAACACATCCAGTTTTAATCCTAAATGCTCATTGAACCAACCGCAAAATTATTAAAATTGTCATTCTTCACTGCTAGGTTTTTAGGGTAATCTTATAACTGCTGCCATGTCAGGCATTTTTCTAAATTTACCAAAAAAAAATAGCAGATAACAACCATGCTGTGTACTGAGATACTGTTCCCACAATAGTAGTGTTTCTTTTGGGCAGGTATATCTTCTTCACAGCTCCCTATTCAATATTTTATGTTGACAGCAATAAGCCACTGAGAGGATGATCATTAAAGCCAAATTTCAGTCACCCATTTTTCGTCATCTTCAGTCAATCTCCAAACTTCATGGCATGTAGAAGGAACCGGGCATCTCTTAATTTAGTTAACTAAGGATATTATGTCAAGGTGAAACTTCTGTTTCTGTGTGTTAGAATACCTTATGAAGACTAAGTTGCTTGTTTACAGTCTTTGCCAAATAATTGAGTACAGTTTCATTTTCTCCCTACATTGATTTCCTTTTGCTCTTTTTTTCATTTGAGTGCAAAGTTCCCCTCACTTTCAGAGCTTTGGGTAAGTCCGCCTTGTGTTTCTTTCCTTACTTCTTCCTGTTCTGTGTCTTGTTCCATTTGTTATACATAAACCCCTTGACTTAACTGCTTCCTCTATGCGTCTATTCACTCTGGAAAAAATAAACCATTACTGATATAACTGTCAACAAACAGTCTTTCCCCTCCCTGCAACTCGCTAACAGGGATTGAAAATAACTATCTGCTAACATGTGGGGTCTTGGCATCCGTAGGTGGGTGAGGGTCTGGCTATGTGGGGGTGGGTGGAAGGGTGGATGGATGAAAGGACCTCCACAATCTTAAAATTTCCAGAGATTTCCAGCAGACATCCTGTGATTCTGGCAATGCCCCACATCCCACCCGGGCTGTAAATTTCAAGGGTTCTTGACCTTCATCGCAGAGGCAGCTGGTTATGCCCCATGTGGTCCTGAAGCGGGAAAAAACCTTATAGCATGCCAGGTGCCCATGGGCCAGGCACCTGCTATCAGTGCCCAAGTTGCAGAGGCTACAGGGTTGGCTCCATGCAGGCCCTATGCCAATTTCTTGGCCCCTGCCACCCAGCTTCTGCTTGCATGGGAGCCATGCTAGAGTCCAGGTGGTAGGGTGTCTGGCCCTGGGGTTCCTTGGGTCTGTGCCCACACACTGGGGGTTCTTCTGGTCTCTGTATCTGGTCCATGGGGTTTGTGATGGGGTTGAGGAGGTACAGCCCACAGATGAGGGTGGCCCATTGCTGGGCCTGGTGCAGAGACAGAAAACCCTTCCTCTTCCCCTCCCCTACCAGCTTATGTCTTGCAGCTGGCCATGATTTGAATAAAATTGTGTGCAACAGTCTGCCTGACCAAAGAAACCTGTACCTAGGATTTTTGAGATTGGCTGCTGTTACAAACAAGAAAAAATAGCCTTGGACTTCTGTTATTTCACTTAGATGGATATTTCACAAGGAGGCCAGGATGGCAACTAGTGCTTCAGGTCACTGTGTGATTAGCAGTCACATTAGATATCCAGTTCCTCTACGCAGATTGTGGGATACAGCCTTCTGTAAAATGGAAAACATTGGTTTGCAGAACAGTGTAAGTCAAGTGGGCACATATAATGTTATTCACCTTGACAGACTGCTTTTAAGACAGGAACACAGAGAAACAAACATTGTGTCCTTCTTGGCAACTACTAGTGTCTGAACAGGCTGCATTTCTACTTGCTAAAAATGAATGGGTATTGAGAACAAAATTAACAACAGAGATTATCATTGTGGTTCAGAAGCGCCAGTGGAGAGATCTCTAAACTTTGCTGCTAAGAAGGTGAGATCTAGCAAAGGAATTTTAAAGCCGAGGAAATAAAACTGTAAGAAGTGTCCAATTCTCAGTGCTTCCAATTTCCTACATGTGGGATGAGCTTGATGGAGGTCTAGCTTGGGTGAGCACATGTTGCCTCATCCTGCAGCCATAGGTGGAAAATTTAACCAAAATCTGAATGTCTCTTTTCAGTGGTTCAGTTCACAGTCTGACAGTCCTTGGTATCAACATAAATGGAGGAGGAGGGGAGTTTCAGGGGAGAGCTGGGGACTAGAGCCATTACAAAGACACAAGGGCTTCAGGAGGGTGTTCTTGTATATTTATTGGCTTCCTAAATGCTGTACAATAGGGAATCTCCTGGGCTCAGAAGGGAATATAAAGTCATTGCTTTTTTTGCAGGCAGCAGATTGGGAAGGTAGGGAAAAATTCCTTTCCTCCCATTGAAGGATATCTGGTGTTTCCTAAGGGGAACGCCATAGACACCGTGTCCCAAAAGGTTTTTGTTGGATTGCTGCATGGCTCTAGACATATTAAGGCCAGCAAGACTATTGGATATTATTATTCATATAGCCAGGAAAAGTGTCTACAATAGCATGGTAACTAATACAACAAACAGCATGACAGAAAAAGTTCCGAGGTCTAGCTAGCCTTTGCATCTATCTATGGGACTCCCAGCAGCATACCTAAACTGCTGTACAGGCAGTCCTCAACTTACAACATTTTAAGTTACAGCGTTTTGCACTTACAACGTTTATAAATTGACACCCTATTTCAACATTACAACGCCAATTTCAGCTTAAAATGCTTGATCTGATGCAATGCCATGCCAGCGAACAAGTTTGCTGCATCACTCATCTCCTTGGAGAACATCTGTCCAAACTTCCTTGGACACTTTCTTTAAGAAAGCAGACAAGACTCCAGAAAAACCTGCAGCCAAGACTCCTGAGAAGACTCCAGCCAAGAACCCTTCAAAAAGTCCAACCAAGAGCCCTTCAAGAAGTCCAGCAAGGTCACCTCAAAGAAGTCCTTTCAAATCGATATGATTGCTATTTACAATATAAATATATTAATGTAGCTATATTACTCATCTATAAGTGATCGAGTGCAAAATTCTGGGGTATTTTTGGTGAAAATAGGGTATTGGGCCTTGGTTCAGGAACCAATCACCCATTTATAATATTGTTTCTTATGAGAAAATTGGTTCCGAGTTGCAACATTTGACTTAAGACACGGTTTTTAGGAACCAATTGTGTCGTAAGTCCGAGGACTGCCTGTAACAGACTGTCTGAAACAGTTTTCTATCCAGTGCACATTGTTCCAAACCAATTCTGTGAACAGAATTATTAGAAATTGGCTTTAAGACATGAACAGAGAAATACTCTCTGCTTCTCTATGGACTATTGAATGCATCCAAGGTTTCTGGGACTTCAGGTCTGTGAGCTGGTCTCATGTGTTTCTGGTCCTGTCATGTATTGATCACAGTCAGCGTAAATACTTCTCATAATAACCTACATTTTACACATACATTTGGTTTCCCCAGACAAGTTGGAAAATAGTGATGCTACACATTAGTATGTATAGGTGTGCTGATGTACATTTGGGCATGTTCAAGTACATTTTTTATAGTATAGGAGTTGGGGCTCCTATCTACACCAGGGAATCTGTAACAGTATTTAAAAGCACAATACAATTTGCTACTGCTACAGAACTATTAAGTACCTTGGTAGAGGCATGGGTTAGAGGGCATTTTCATCACCAAACTTATGATGCCACTCTGAGCCATATTAAGTAGCCAAGCTTTAAACACATTTTTTTTTTGTCCAAAGCCTCTCATCCATTAGGGAAATTGCCCATTGCCAAAATCAGTGCAGATGAATCCGTTCTTAAGACAGGTCAACTGTGAGCAGAAGCAGCCCTAATTTCTTTGAGCAATGACTTTTCTCTTAGCAGCTGAACCACATTCAGCACTTGTTCAGCTTCACCCATGACAGTATGCAATAAGAGAAATTCAGCAATAAGCAGTTTTGTTTGTGTGGATGGCTCTATGCTAACCTGAGAGAGAGCACAGGACTGGGGACAGAGGCTTCACTGACTCTTGTCCATGACAGCCTAGGGGCAGGCCAGCCCAGCCCAGGGCTTGGGTAGAGCAGATGAACTCTAGCTGAGGTTAGAGCTCTATCCCGGGGATGAGCAGGGTGCTGCAAAGTCCCATGGGTTGCCAGCGCAGTGTGACCTAATATGAGTCGCAATGGGATCTGGTACACATGTTCGATACAGCACTTTAACCTACACCACTGTACTCGGATACCACATCCATCCAAGGTTCTCAGAATGGGATCCACCATTTTTACAGTGCTCTAGGTGCCCTATCTGTTCAGTTATGGCAGTAGAGTGCTTTCTGCATGCTTGTCATGAAGTAAGAGTAATGTCTCACCTGGTCTATAGGGTTGAGGCCATAGATCAATGATTCTTAACTTTTTAGGCTTGAGGCACTCCTCACTAGACTCGAGGCATCCCTTTGAAAAACCCAGTTCTTCATTTTTTTCTATGTTTTTGATAGGGTTTTTTTTGTTTGTTTTTTTATTATAGAAAAATACTAAAGCAATTCTTCTGTTGCAAAGAATTTAGAAAGCCCACAATAGGTCAGAACGGATTAACACTGTGGATTCTTATTTGAAAAGTGTTGGTTTATCTTGCAAGTCATGTTTGCACACCTAACTGTAGTAAGATAGAATGGCACCCCCTGGTTTAAAGGATCCCAAGGCACTCTAGGTTGCCCTTGCACCCTGGATAAGAATCACTGCTGTAGATATTTAAATGCTTAGTTCTCATATGTCCAAGTAAAGATAATGTTTCCTGTGAAATATTTACATGAAAAATTGAGGCCAGCTTTTTAAACCCTAATCCTTTTAATAAGTGTAATACGTGTTATTGTGGTTTTGATTTTCTTTTTAAGATACATTTTAGCATGGGGGGGGAAGTATTCAAAATCTGCTCTTTAGAGTGCTTACTAGTACCACAAATTCAGAGGTGGAAAATTCTGGTAAATATAGAAGACAATAATCTCTTACTCAGATTCTCTGTTCTCACACATCACTAACTACAGGATATAGACTATCACTGGTGTCTCCAACTAGGAGAATTTTTAATATTCATGAAAATGAGAGATTAATACTGCTTGTTATAGCTTTGTATGGTTGTTTTGGCTTTAAAAAGGTAGTCATAAAAAGTCCTGTATTATTTAGAAGGTGATCAAACAGATCATTTTTTTCCTACACCTGGGTTTTGACTAGTCATATCCTACCTTTCCTAACATAAATTTGCTCCTGAGAAGAAACTGTTTCTTAAAAGAATATCACATTTTATAGTACCTCTTTTAACTGAACAATTAGGTTATCTAAAAAGTGCTTCCCAAACTGTGCCCTTTTTAAGTCTCATACTGTTCCTAAAGAAATCAGGGCTTGTGGACAGAGGTGGCATCTTTTATTAGACCAACAAAATGTTTAAAAAAAAAAAAAATCTTTTTTTTGCAAATCACTTCTTGTGGCAAAGTGCCTGGCTAGCCACAGTGCTAGTTTCCCCACCTGTTTTTGGGCACGCCACTCACCTGTCTTTCCTGCCATGCCTTGTTGTTAATCAGTTAAGTTGTTAATTAAGGCAGGAGGCTTCCCATTCTTGCCCCGATGCCAGAAGGCTGCCTATTCTTGTCCCAATACCAGGAGGCACTATCTGCGGCTCTGTTCCTCCCCTACACCACAGCCCAAGCCTCGCAGATGGCATCCAGATGGCAGTGCTCCCGGCTTACAGCCGGACCAAGCACAGGCCTCGTTGTCAGGCCTCAGTCACACACATTCATATCGCCCTCCTCTCACTAGGGCCTCACACACTCCACCCCCTCTCACAGGGTCTTTTTCACACATCGACAACTTGTACTGCCTTGCTCCCTCTTGGAGCAGGCCCCATAGGCTATAAGTTTTAGCTAGGTCATACCTTGGGTGGCAGACATACTGTCTTTTGGGCCTCTCCTGTGCCCCTCACTGGGGTAGTGCCTAGCCAATTACCTGACCGCATGTAAGCTTGCCCTGGCTCCTTTTAGGGCAACTCTATATATTCATACATACTGGGATGCCAGCCCTCTGGTTTTTCCCCTCACTGGGGCTCCACACCGCCCCTCACTGGGGCTGCCCCCTCACTGGGGCCACGGGGCTTCCCTCCCTGGTGGGATCAGGTGGCCTCAGCCATGCCTAGGCCCCAACTACTTCTGATGATAAATGACCCACCCAAAGGTGAGGGCTGGGGTTAAGGTGCCCCGACCCACCTTTCACTGGGGTGGTAACTAGCCTGGTATTTCCTGGGGGCTCCTGCACCACTGAGAGCCCCACCAGGCCACCCACTCCTGGCAGGGTGCAGTTTTAGGCCATGTCCAGGAGCAAGAGCCTCCAAATATCCCCTACAGCTCCTGCCCTTACCTTCAGGATGTTGCAGCCAGACAATGTTTCTGCCTGGCCTGCCAGCAGGGAACTGCTCTGTTTATATAGGTGGCCAGAGATCTAAAATGGCCACTGCAATCAAGCATCTGCTGGCTGCTCAGCTCAGCTCTTAAAGTGGCAGGCACTAACAGCTCAATACAATCAATACCTGCTGTACACCGCAGAGCTATTTTCACAACAGCAATTAAAGCCTTGATTATTAAAATAGTTAAACTTAATATGAATATGTTCTATTTATGTAATATATTATTGAAATAATCATTCCTTAAATAGGAAAAAAAATGCAGTGCATTCAGAAATTGGAACTACTGCATCGTCAGCTTAATTCTCCATGATTATTCTTCATGGAATTATCGATATTTTCTTGTTCTCCAGCAGGAAGTAACCCAAAGGTAACACAATTTAATGACCTCTTACTCAGATCCACAGCAGATTCCAGCTGCATGCAGAGCCCTTTTTATTTTTCAGCAGTGGTAGTGCATAATGCTATACAAACCTGCATTACCTCCTTCTGAAAAACAGTGTACAACAGACAGGATTTTTGTTGATTCTTTAAAGGGAGACTTCCATTACTTCTGCTTTCTAAAAGCCGGTGTCTTATCAGCAGGGATCCTAGTTTTCTGTTTGCCACAGAAAAACACAGAATCTGCATTTTCCCACCATCTGCCAAAAGCCAATCGGCAATGGGGGGAGGAGTAGAAGGGAAGAGGTGGAAGGAGGTGTCACTGCTGGTTGGCTGGGAAACAAAAACTGCAACAAAAAATAAAAGAGAGTAGGAATGGTGCCACTCACTGTGGGATGCCACTGCACTTTCAGTAGGTTGTAGAAAAATGCAGATTTTTGTGTTTTTTGAACAGATTTCTTCACTTTTTTTTCCCCACAGAAAACTAGGACCCCTGCTTATCAGCAGTTAAAGAAAGGAGAGGCATCCGTTACATCATTACTTGATGATGTGACTGGGAGAAAACCTTTATGTCTTTCAAATGTGCTGTGGATATTCTGATTGTTCGCAGCTGTTATGATGGTAATAGATTTAATAAGTTTCTCATGAGGGTGTGTGAGAGAATTGTGCAATAAGACAGCTTGATGCATTTGGGAGACGAATTCCTCTTATAAAATGTGTGTGTCCCTTCCGTGTTCAAGAAGCCTCTGAAACAAATGTCAAGATAAATAATAGTAAGGGTATTTAAGGTAAAAGTCTGTTTCTACTGCTCTTGAGCAGAAGCTACTGGCATATTATGGTTCCCTGATCAAGCACTAAACTACACCCCATTAAAAACCAGGTATATTAGTCTAAAGTCAGACAGAAGGCAGGGCAGGGTAGCATCTTAAAGATTCATGCCTCTTGAATTCTTTGGGGGTTCTTTGGAGTCTTTGAGGGGGCCTACTTGAGTTATTTGGGGGTGTCAATAAGCAGGTGGACCAGGGTGATCTGGTTGACATAATATATCTGGACTTCCAAAAAGTCTTTGACAAGGTCCTCCAGCAGAGGCACTTAAGGAAATTAGGTAATCAGAATTACAGCAAAGGTCCTCTCATGGATTAGAAATTGGCTTAAAGATAGAAAACAAGGTGAAAGTATAAATGGTCAGTTTTCAGGTTGGAAAGAGGTAAACAGTAGGGTCTCCCAGGGATCTGTGTTAGGTTAAATGCTCTTTAACATATTCATAAATGATCTGGGAAAAGGGGATGAATAGCTAATTCACCAAATTAGTGTTGATGACAAAATTATTCAAAGTGGTAAAGACCAAGGCAGTAGACTGTAAGGTATTACAGAAGGATCTGGTACTTTTGAGTGAATGGGCAACTAAATGGCAGATGAAATTCAATGTAGATAAATGTAAAGTGATGCACATGGGCAAAAATAACCTAAACTATACCTACACTAATGCTCTACATTAGTTGTTACCACACAGGAAAGAGCTCTGGGAATCATTATGGACAGTATGCTAAAAACATCAGCTCAGTGCTCACTCAGCAGCCATCACAAAGGCAAACAAAATGTTAGGGATTATTAAGAAGTGAATTGTAACAAAAATGGAAAGCATCATCATGCCTCTTTATCAATCCATGGTGCATCCACACCTTGAATATTGTTCCGAACTCTGGTCTCCACACCTCAAAAAGGATATAGAAGAACAAGGGAAGGTCCAGAGTAGGGTAATAAGGACAATTAGTGATATAGAGGGGCTTCCATATGAGGCAAGACTAAAGAGGTTAGCCCTATTCAGTTTAGAAAAGAGACACTTGAGGGGGGCCATGATAAGGGTTTACAAAATACTAAATGGAGAAGAGAAAGTCAATAAAGATTTATTTTTCACTCTCTCATACAATACAAGAACTAGGGATCATAAAATAAAACTAGTAGGTAGTAAGTTTAAAACTAACAAAAGGAAGTTTTTTCACACAGCATGTAATTCAAGTGTGAAACTCATTGCCACCAAATGCTGTGGAAGCTGACAGTTTATCCAGATTCAAAACGGAATTGGAAAAAATTTTTGGAGGAAAGGTGCATCAGTAACTATTGCGCATGGGAATTAGGGGTACAGCCTCTGAATCAGAACTTCCTAGACCTTAGATGTTGGAGGCTGCCAGTGAGGGAGGAATAGTGGAAAAAGATGTGGTCACACCCTGTTCACTCTCCCTTCCAGCATCCACTCTCTGCCACTGTGTAACACAAGGTACTGGGGAAGATGGACCTATGGTTTGATCCAGTAAATGGCGGTACTTATGTTCAAAGATACCATCTTACTAAGTAGATTGTTGCCTACAAAAGCTCATGCCCATCTGGACCAGTTTGTCTCTAAGGCCTCCTCTGCACATGAAGATAAAAGCATGCTCAGATCTAATGTGTGATCCACATAATCGTGCTTCCTGCCACGCCAGGCACGTGTGGGAAGAGGCATGATTGTGGGATTGCGCATTAGAGCCCATTGTGTCTCATTGCTGGTATAGAGGAACCCAATCTTGGGCACCCCCTGCATCAGTCTAAATTTATTGCACAGTTAATGAGGAAATAACATAATAGTATAACATGTAGAGGGGGCTTTAGGTACCACTCTACCCTGCCCTCTGCATAATTTATTGTAGAAAGTACCTAGATGAGTGAACTACAAAGATATAATGGCAATTAAGAGGAAAAAAAGAGAAAGCCAGACAGATATATAGGAAATAGGCTGGAAAATGTTTAATCATGCTAAAAATACTATTGTACAAGAGAAATCAGAAGTACATACTGGATATTGTGCTATATTCTGGTCATACTTTGAAAAAGTTTATAGGGGAATATCTGAAATAGATAAAAACAAGAACAAAAGTATTCTTAGAATCATGGAAAACCTTTTATGTGAAGAGTGACGGGATTGGAGCTGTATACTTTAGAAATATGACATCTATGCAGAGGTGTAGGAAGCTCTTACCCTGCTCTGAGCACTGAATGGATGGTGGGGAAGGAATGTGCTTACTACCGGACAGTGAGGGAAGGGTGTATTACCTACAGGGCTCTTTTCACTTGAGCAGCAGTCGCTATTGCTGTTGCTTGTCTCCTAGCAAAATGTGCCACTGAGGCAGCTCTCAAGAGCTGTTCCTGGTGCCCCATTTGCCCCCTAGCCCCGGGGTCAAGGTTGCAGTTCCCATGGCAAAGCATCATTCTACTGAGCATGGTGCTGCACCTGCTCAGCTCTGTGCCTGCCACAGGAAAGACTTCTAAGAGGGAGAGGGTCAACCTGGCACCCTGTCTAAATTGGCGCCTAGGGCTAGTGCTCCTCTTACCCCACCCTTGTTACATAACTGCTTAAATGAGGGCATGGTGAAAATAAACAAAATAAAGAATAGTATAGAGGGGCACAGTCAAGGAGACAGAAAGGCAGCAAATCTAAACTTTAAGATGACAGTAACTCTATATATTAGCAAACCAGAGAGATCATTGGCACAAAGTATCACTGAAACCCAAACTGATCAGGATTACAAAGGTCTGGACACTGATATGGATGATAAAAATATCCAGTGTTAAAATAATATTTTTAAAGTATCTAACGCCACACACGCCTGTTTTTTTAGAGCATAAGGTAACCTCTAATGGGAAGTAAAGAAGAAACTATCCCTATGGATCATTCCATAACAGTCTACAGTACGGTTTGTAACATCTTCCCCTGACATAGTGATTCCAGTCTACTGTTAAAAGACAGAATTCTGGACCCAGCGTGACCCAGTTTGGTAGTTTCTCTCTGCTTAAGATTCTTTTATTTAAAGTAAAAATAATATAAGCATTGAAATGATAGAAGTTTTAATCATATAGCTGTGACTCACTGGTCCAAGACACTTTTTCTGTATCCTTATACTTTGCTTCCCAGTTACCTTGATGTTCATTGGTCAGAGCATTTCTTTTTCCTACAGTTATTGAAGAACTATCACAAGTGGAGAGCTGAATGCCCAGAAATAACTGCAGATTTACAGCCATCTTCTATTCTCAATCTCCTGCGTGCTGGTTACCATGGAGTTCTGCGATCGAGAGACCCACATGGCAGCAGAGTTCTGATTTATAGGATTGGTAAGTAACAGCCATTTATTATAGCATAGGGCTTTCTTACACTTTGGTGTTACTACCAGTATAAACATTTTTATTAGGGTTGAAATTTTTCTATTGTGATAGTTTTACTGGTACAACTGCTAGTTATATCACTATATAATTCAGTACTCTACTATACTGTATTAGTTATTTTCCCTGCCTTATAGGGAGTATTGCAATAAACACTTTCATACCAATATAACTGTGTCCATATTGAAGTCAGGCTGGGACAAGTAGGATCTGTACTGTTTTAACCATAACATTGTATAGATAAAGGGGTATAATTTTTGTGTATAGACTGGTCTTTATGCTCAACGGCTAAATGAAAACAATTTCCAGTTGGATTCAAGGCCAACTTCAGTGGCAAAGGTTAGAAAAGGGGTAAGGTTAAACAGGAAATCCAATATTTCCATAATATTGTGTGGGTGTGTGTAGCTACTTGGGTATCTAGTGAGGATTCCAATGGCAAGCAGACATCCAAGGGATTTTAAAAACTATTTGGAAACATCCAAATTGTCTTGGTACGCAGTATCAGGAACACTCTGAGGGCCCTTGATCTATTGGATGGTAGTCTCAAATAGTATTTTCTGAACTGCCAGAAAAGCTGCTGAAGACACTCAACAGATAATGATGTCAATGACATAACAAAGCAGAAACTAAAAACATAGGGTCTCAAGTTTCTACCCCACCTATCTGCCTCTCACCTACTGACTACTTCAATTTGGATTTTCACTGATTGGCTTTCTCACATGCATACCAGCCTCTGGCTTCTTTATAATTCCATCCAGGAAGAGCACAGACCAACTGCAGGCACTTCTTCAGCCCGACAAAGGGTACCTGTACCCAAAAGCTTGCAAAGAAGAATTTTTCCAACTATTTGAATTGGTTTAATAAAAGATATTGGATTTACCCAAAGAACCTTGTCTGTCTATGTCCCTAGACCAACACAGCTACAACCTATACCCCTGAATTGAAAAACTCATTTGACAGATTCTGGAAGCACTTAAGTGCCACAAACATTTTTAAATGTTTGCTCTTCAGCCACTTAAAGGTATCATATTCAAAACAATTGGATAAAGTGTTGTTCACTTCCTGTTAAACTTGTGTGTGAGTCAGTGTTAAATTGCTGTCTGCCTTTTTAACTACTGTATTTAATATCACCCCACCATTACTGTTATTGTTGTTTACTTCTCTTACAGGAGATCTTAGAAACCCTAGTCAAGGATCAGAGACACACTAAGTGCTAAAGAGAGACCAGTAATGCAAGACTTATCTTCACTAAGAAAAGAAGTGTATTTTTAATGTGTTGGCCAACTTGTTCAAATCTTAGTATAGACAAGGCAAGTTGTAGTTTTAACATGTTAATTTGTCAAGGGTAACTCTAGTCATTTTATTTCTAGATGCTGTACTGAGGAGTTTGGTGAGGTTCTTCCCAATAAGATTTTTACTTTCATTGACAAACTAGATAATTCTCAAAGCAAACATTTTGTTAAGCTTCGAAACAGGCTCTCTCTTCTTAGGAAAAATTGACTGCTGAGAGTCTGAGTGACCAGGCAGAGCAGAAGATGAAAGGTGAGCCAGACCAGAGGTACCATGACTTCTGAACAGACAAAATTATCCGTTGCAGGATCTGAGAAGTCTCAAAGGGAAAGAAAATGACACATACACTCTGTATGCAGTTTACTTTTATTTTTTGTACTTGAGGAACTAATTAAAAGCTGTTGCAAGCGGAATTGTGTCTTGACACAATATCCATTTGGTAATGCAATGCAACCTATTTGCTATTTAGGACAATGGGATCCCAAGATGTTTACAGCATATGATGTGTTTCGCGTAAGTCTTATTACATCAGAGCTCATCGTAAAGGAGACAGAGACACAGAGGAATGGAGTCAAGGCAATTTTTGATCTTCAAGGGTGGCGATTTGCTCATGCATTTCAAATCTGTCCGACAGTGGCCAGGAGGATTGCTGCCGTGGTCACAGTAGGCTTGATACTTCTTTCTACTTGCTTTATTGCCAAAGATGGCAAAAATTCCTTGTGATTAAAACCTTGCAGAGATCATGCAGCTTGAAGGAACAAAACAACTGTGCTCTTCAGGCTGATATTTTTCATGGAGACTTTTCTTCTGTTCTTGCTTGGAAGTTAAGGTCCTTTTTATCCCCATACCCTCTTTAGGCAGTGACTCTTAACAAGGGTGATGGGGCACCTTGAATGCCACCAGATCCTTTGAAGGGTACTATGAGGTGTGATTTTTATCCCATTGTTAAAAAGTTCCTGAAAACAGTTGCATTTAGCAAGTTTGATTTTTAATCTAGATAAGAGCACATCAGTTCAAAATCACAAGAGAAGAAAAGTTACTGTAACACTGATGGGGAAAACATTTGTGACTGCTATTGTAAGTTGACTTTGGTGAGAGGGAAGAAACTTGTAGTCAGCAGAGCTGTAGCAGTGAAGCAGGGTTTGAAAGCAGGCTGCTCTTCCTCTATTCCAAAGGTGTCTTAAAGATACAGCCCATTGAGCTGTATCATCCAGCCGCTGGTGCTTCCTGTGGGTCTCAGTGACCCACAGGCACCATGCAGGACAGGCTGGATGCCCTGTGTACCTGCTTGCACTCCAGAGCCCTGGTTGAGCGGCCACCATGTGCAGCACAGCACCGTAGTGACTGCCTGCCACTGCAGGGCCATGCTGCGCTCAGTGATCACTCTGCGGCTCCAGGGCACTACAGTCTCATAGTGGCAGCTCCAGGGCCATGCAGCACAGCCCTGGAGCAACCAGAGCAAGACTGGGCTGCACACACTGCCCACTCCAGCTGCTCCATGACATGCACTAGATCTGGAGTGCAGGGCTGGTCTGTGGGTGCGACACCCCTGCTCTGATCCAGATAAAGTATCTTTGAACACTAGCCATATTTCCTTTCAGCTGTGGCACTCTAATTAATTTTTAATACAATTAACATTTTATATTATGGAGGTTATATGGCAGCTAAATTTTTCAGTTCTCACAAGGGTAAAACAAATTCACCTCATGACTCAGGCAAGACTCCCCTTACAACCAGAATTTTTCCAAAATTATGTCATAAAAACAATTTTTGTAAGTAAATTTCAGTGATTTATATTTGATTCTAAGTGTTTCTCCACGTTCATTTTGATTGTTTTTTAAAGAAAAGATTCTTTCTTGATGCTCTAAAAAGCTACTTTAAACTCTTTTGACTCACTGTTTTGAAAATAAATAGTTCATTTTAGGCAAATCTTCCCCTCAGCCCTAACAGAATTTGTCATGTGAGTTGCCAAGGAAAGCTGCTGGCTGCCTGGCTTTTGGATACCTTTGTCATACATTCTGCATTGCACAGAACTGGAAGCTTGTGGAAAGGCCAGATCTAATGATAAAGCAAATCATGTTCCTTCTTACTGCAGTGATTTCCTCCCAATGCAATTAGAGGAATTAGTTTAGACTTCTTTTTTCTGAAGTTTAAAAGCAACAAATTGTAAACGGTAAATACAGGTTTCCCTCGCTTTATGCAGGTTCTGTATGTGCGAATTCACTCTCATGCGATGACCTTTTTATACCAAAAATTCGTTATATGCGAGGTAAATTCACTCTTATGAGATGGATGTGGTGGAAGCCCGCAGTCAGCTGCTTTGTGCGGTGCATTGCGGGAGTGACACGCACCAAAATATCATCTCCTGCGTGAATCTGCGCTCCTCACTCATTTTCTGTAACATGTTTCTGTAGTCGCCATCCCCATTATGGCTTTTAAGCGTCCCTCTAGCTTATCTTCAGCTGTGCTGTTGGTGAGTACCAAAATTGTCTTGTAAAAGAGGTAGAAATGGGTCTGGGGGTCAGAACAATCAAGGTCTTGGAACGTATTCCTATTTGTTACATTGTAAAGTGGGTTCCCTTTGTGTGAATTTGAGTTATACGCCATTTTCCAAGAACACATGTACAGCATAAAGTGAGGGAAATCTGTACTCTAAGCAAGAGTTAACAAGGTTGGGGGAGGGGGTGCTCTAACCTATGCACTAGGCTGCACTTGGCCATAAGAAAACCATCTTCCTAATAATTTCTCTTTTTTTGTTGTTGTTATTTTGACAGGATTCCTTTCCACTAAAGGTTCGTGGCATCCACTTGATTAATGAGCCTTTATTTTTCCACCCTGTCTTCAGTCTAATTAAACCTTTCCTCACTGAAAAAATAAAGGAACGGGTGAGTAATCATAAAAATTTCTTTTCTTCCACAAAAAAATTACAGCCATCAAACTTTCATGAGGACCTGGGTCACTAGTGCTTGAGCACTGAATGGCCTAAGTCAGATTTATACTTTCATTTTGATAGAGATTTTTGTAGAAGAAAAATTCTGTATAAATATTAATGATCTGAGAGTGGCAAGAGGTTGGTATCATCACAGTTTTCATAATAAGGAATACAGCAAGCCTTCAGTAGAGGTAGGACTAGAGACTTGGTCTCCGATCCTTTCTTTTAAATTCTAGTGAATGTTATTCATTGAGCACTAACATTATGCTCCATGTACTGCAAACATAGTGGAAGACACCACTACATAGCGCAGACCAGCCTCTGGCTTCTTAGCTATTCATTCCATCCAGGAAGAGCATATATCAACTACAGATGCTTCCTCAGCCTGACAAAGGGTATTTATACCCAAAAGCTTGCAAATCATTTTTCCAACTATTTGAGTTGGTCTAATAAAAGATTTCAGATTTACCCAAAGAACCTGTGTCCTTAAACCAACCCAGCTACAACCTATATCCCAGATGAAAGACCAACATAGGCAGGCCCACAGTTGATGAAGTGGAACAGAAGAAGTTTGGGATCAATAAGACCACTTAAAGTGAGCCCAGGCTCATGTGGTCTGGGGAAGAGGCCAGCAGGACTGGCTTCAAGAGGAACAGATGGTGCTATCTCACTCCCTCTTTGCTCCCAATCATGGAGTGTTGACAAAAAGACAGTTAACCACCTGTTCACTTCATTATGCTTTTATTCCTGGAAGTTGTTGTGCCATTTTTGTCTGCAGAAAATTCTTGTTAAATGTTAACAATCAGATGCTGGCTATTTAAGCAATGGGAGCAGTGAGTGAGGCATCAAAATACTGTAAGCCAGTGTTGGAAAAATCACCAAAAAGAAAGCTTTTTTTACTGTAATGACAGGTTAAAACATCTGAATTCACTTGGAAGCAGGGGATCTGATTTCCGTTGGAATCAAGTATCCAGGCACTTCTGAAAATTCCACTAGATGCCTATCTGCCTTTTTTAGCACTTAAATATCTTTAAAAATGTGATACTTTCTATCTGATCCTCTTAGGCCAACCACCTTTCATACTGGTTTGCATATTCATAGATTCATAGATGCTGGGATTGGAAGGGACCTCAACACATCATTGAGTCCGACCCCCTGCCTAGGCAGGAAAGAGGGCTGGGGTCAGATGACCCCAGCCAGATGCCTATCCAAAATGATCAAACTTTTGTGCATGATCAGACCTTTAAGGCTGGTCTTCATACACTTTAATTATGTGGATATACAAGGCTTTCTCTAATGAAAATAATTACATTAGTGCAGAAACAGCACATAGAGCAAGGTTTTGTTGCTATGCTTGCAGCTATGTAAAGTACAGTTCCCTGAAATTTCAGCATCTCTCAGGATTGCATTTCAAAGAGGAGGTAGTCTGAGACAGCCACAGCATATTCACACAGTGAGAACTTCTTTTGAATATTTTGTTGCATAGCTATTGACAAGAACAACAGTGAAAACATTTTGTGAAAACTAGCTTGTTTCACTTCTCACACCAATGGTTGTTGGCTTGTTTAATATCTTCACACAATACTATGGGATTCAAGCAGAAGTAAATGTGTATCTGATAAGCCTAGAAAGCCATTTTCAAGCCACCTTTCTGGTTTCAGGTACACATGCATGGCAGCAATTACATACAGAGCCTGACTCAACACTTTCCAGCCAGCATTCTTCCACAGGAATATGGAGGGGAGGAAGTCTCCATTGAAGACCTTGCTCAGGAGTGGACTGACTTTATAATGGAATCCGCAGAGTATCTTCAGAGTATTTCTCTTGTGTCCCAGTGAACCAAACATACAAAAATAACATCTCAGTTTTTAGGTTGCTCATTAAAATAGAGAGCAGCAGTTAGTTCCTTGCATTCAACTGCAATCAGAAAAAAAATGTAATCAGATGTCTTTCATGTAAATTTGAAATGATTGTAAACAAGACATTGGGAGCTGTAATGCCCCAGTGACTGCATTCTTATGTTAGCGTGAAGAGATCAAGTATTTACATCTCTGGACTAAAAGTTTCATGAGTTTCACATTTAGTGGGATAATATGCACTACTGTTTGTAACAGATTAAATTATATGCCTAGAGGCTGTATAATGCTACATGTAGGATATTGCAGAGATCAATATTCTTCTAGATATGTCCTCATGGAGCACTAATCTGTGATGGTTCAATATAGACCATATGTTTAGCTCTTGCATTAAGACTCATCAAGTTGATGAGGGGCTAAGATAAAGAGCCAAATGATTTCAAGAACTGCAGAGCCATCCTGATTAGAGCAAAACAGTTTGGCTTGGATGCAGGATTATACAAAGCAGTGATTTTTTTTTCTCAGGGCTCTTGTCTATCTGAAGGGGGGGGGCCAAGAAGGGATGGTTTTTGGACTGATTCTCAGGGAAACTGTTTTTCATTCAGTTTGCCCAGCTGGGCCTGCACAGTTTGGATGGTGTTTAGTCTGCAGTGGTGGAACACTGCTGTGCCATCCGCTGCAATGAGCAGCTCCTATCTGTGGGAGTACTTGAGATGATAACCTAACACTGTGAAGGGAGAATGGGGAAATGCAACTTAAATGCTGTGGAAAGACAATGTAAATCAGAAAGCAGGAGGTATAAATAAATTGAGATTTGAAACCTGATGACTGATTCTCCCTCTAACAGACCATCTCTTGGGGAATTTACAGAGCAGTTCCCTATGAAGTAGTAAATACCTTTAACTTCCTTTCATTCCTGTTTTCCTGATCTCCTGCTGTTTTCCTTTTCACTAACAGCCTCTTTTCTACCTTGTATTCTATCACTGTAATGCCTCCCTTCAGCCCTTTTCCCCCACTGCTCTCTTCCCCCTCCTCTCTCTGCTTTACCTTTTGTCTTTCTAATTTCTACCTATTTACATTCTCACTGACATCCTGACACACTTTTAGCTTCTCTCATTTCTTGGAGTCTCAGACCAGCAGAGACTTCCTATGCCTGAAGAAGGGTGTGTGCACCCAAAAGCTTGCCAAGAACTTTTTTCCAACTGCTCAGTTGGTCTAATAAAATATATTACGTCTATTCAAAGATCCTTGCCTGCCTATGTAAATAAAGGGTGCTTAGCAAGTCACAGAATCAGGCTGTTAAAGGGAACAAAGTAGATTTTCCCTCATGGTGGAGAAATAAAAGCTACTGGCCATAGTTATTATATTTCTTCAATATTAATGCTTTGGAAAGAGATCACAGAAAGTCATTTCCAATTAACTGAAAATTTAGTTTTCCAGTGAAGATAACATTTTGTATGGCTTTTGCTTTACCTAGCAGAAGTAAACGTTTTTGTTAATTATAAACTCACAGCCCTAATTGTTTCACATGGCCTCACACATTATATAAAGGCAAAATTTGGCTTCATATTTTGTGGAGCAGTGTTACCTTTTTTTTTGCACCAGACCAGTGAAATAATGTGTCCTTTTTTTAAAACTGAATGCTTATGAGTAAAATGGTACTCTGAATGTTTAACACAGTCAACATAATGTTAGCTGTAAGTACGTTCTTGGGATTCAAATATGTTTTTTAATGTTTTCACCCATTATATAGCCCAAATTACTCAGATGTCGCTAGAGAATTTTGTAAGACAGGTGGAAAGGCTATTATTAAGATGAATGGATATGAAGAGACTTGAACTGCAAAGTAAAAAACAGTCTGCACATATATTATTCCCACTAAAATTGCAACAGGAGTGCCTTTTTTTAACAATAACGTGCTATCAAATGTCAACACAAATATAATTTTGCTACTGACTATAAATGCACTATAATGCACAATGTTTTATAATTTTGTACATATTTTAATATCTCTATATTCAGAAAGTAAACAGAATAAACCATTTCTAAGGGATCTGTGCTGGCTTTTTTTTTCTTCAAATGCCCAGATATTATCATCTTCCAATTATAGAAGCATTCATTTTCCAAGTAGCTTCTCTAATATTTGACCTATTAATCACAAAAGTACATTGTTAATACAAGTCCAAACTAAATGAAAATGGAAAACTTTATTCTTTAATTGATAAAACAGTAGTTTGGGGTTGTTGGAGGGTCTGTTCTACTGTCCCTACAAATGGTAACATATGCATAGAGCTACCATCAGCAACCCAGCTGAACACATCAAGAAGAGGTTTGATTTTTCACTGCTTAGTGACTATTTCACACCTGATGCCCTGGCAGCCCATTCAGAGTCCCTTCTCTCTACACCAGATCTTCTGGAATATCATGCAGGTTACTTAGCCTTGAGCTACTTTTTGAGACAAAGGAGTCTGCCCTGGCAAGGGCAATTTAAACTTTAGTATGTAGTTCTCAAAACCCATATAAGCACATTTGCCAGTCCTACTTTCACAGTCAGAGGCCACCTATACTCAGCATTTATCTACCTGATCCACACACAAATCCTTGTTCTCTGCCATCAGCAGTGTACATGCATCCTGCCCTAATCCTTCACAGGAAAATATTCTAATGTAACCTGATGGCTTCCCTCCAGGGAAATTCCCACTTTTCCTTTTTACTTTCTGAGCAGTCATTTCCTAGACCAAGTTTTTCCTTGGTTTGAACAGTCTCAACAATGCTGCAGCTAGTAGAGACATAAAGCAGTTGCAGTAGTGGCAAAAAAGTAAACTTGCTTTTATTTTGCATGCAGAGGCTGATTCCACAGCTCTTACCTCTGTAAACAGCCCCAACAAAGTCATGTTTTAAGTAGTTAATGTTTGTATAAAGTGCCAGATTAGGAGCTTGGGAGCATCTCTTTATCTTCCGGACAGAGTAGCATTTATTATCTTCTATTGTTTTATGTAGAGCATAACATTTACAAACCTTTCCTCTCATAAGGAAATTGCAATTTAGGGTCTGATTCTGAAATGCACCAGAGAGCTATAGATCTCTAGTAAGAGGTGTGGACACAAGAATAACAGTAAATGCTTGATTTTAAAAGACAGGGTCCTAGTAAGTGAAGTAACTAGATTGAGACTCATGCATAGAGAAGGCCTGGGATTTTAAGATCTAAAGATATAAAAAATTATTTAGGGTTGCTGTTTGTAGCCATGTTGGTCTACAGACACAGGCAGACAAGGTTCTTTGGGTAGATGCAATATCTTTTATTAGACCAGCTGAATAGTTGGATATATTGTTCTTTGCCTGATGACTTGCAAAGAACAATTTTTCCAACTATTTAGTTGCTCTAATACAAGATATCACATCTACCCAAAGAGCCCTGTCTGCCTAAAAATTGACTGGAACTCATAGCCCTAGCAATGGGAGAAGCCTTGTAAAGTAGATGAAGTAGCACCCCTAGAAGGATAAACAAGATGAGGAAAAAAAAGGACAGATCAGCAAAGAATGCTACATCTTTGAAATCAAGTGAATAAAGTGAGAATGGCCTAATAACAAAAGGTTTTTCAGCCATGTAAATAAAAAGAGAACAAGGAAAGAAGTGGGCCTGAAATACACCAAGGTGTTAAAAGATATTAAAGATATGTGTACCCCCGGTTGAAAACCCCTGCCTTAGGAGAACTCTAAAGCTAAATGGAGTTTTGCTTCAATTTTCAGTAAGAATTATGATGTTGAACACTGCAATAATGTCAGGATGGATACTGGAAATAAAATATGGAAACGGAAATTATCTCAACCAAGATGGAAGCAAAGCTCAAAGTTTACCAAACTCAAATCAGGGGACCAGATAATTTTCATTCCCAAATTTTGAGAAATTGCCACAGATCCAGTTGCAAATATTTGCAATAAAGCCATCAGACTGGAGAATAGCAAGCATACTATCTATATTTTAAAATATTTTCAAAGTGATTTTGACAAAGTGATTTAGTCTGACCACACTACTGTGAAAAGACTTCAAAAAAAATTGGAAGGAAGGAATAAATAAAGACATGAATGTAAATGAAAAATAGGGTAATCGGATATTTTTCTTTGATAAGAAAACTGACATTTGAAGCCAGGGGTGGCAACCTTTAGGACTAGGGCATTAAAATAATGCCACCTAGCCAGTGCTTCTGACCTTTCTGTTAATACCACCATGCATTTGAATCCGCACCACTGCCACAAAAACCCTACCTGCCTCTAAATCCTTACTGATATCCAGGCTTTATGAGCCAGATAAAATCAGTAAAGCTACATGGGAAACTGTTAGTAAAAATGGTAAGGTGGATAAAGAAGCAGCTGAAGAGGGAGATGACAATGGGTAGTGATGAATTAATTATGTACCTGAAAGGAAACTGTTAGTACATTTCCTCAAGGATCATTCTTGGGACCACCAACATTTCATATTTTCCTTACTGACCTTGACAAAAAGCATGAATGTGCTGATGAAATTTGCTGTTGTTAGAAAGCTGAGAGTCATCATCAATAGAAAGGAGGATCAGGATTATATGTAAGAAAAATTGGATGTCCAAGGGCTACAGAAACAAGAATGGGATGTAATTAAATAACAGAATGCGAGGCCATACACTTAGGAACCAATAGGGAGAGTTTTTGCTACTTTCTGGGGATTCATCTCTGAAAAAAATGGAGGAGAGAAAAGACCTCTGTTCACTAGTTGATCACAAGATGATTATTATGAACTGTCCATGTGGTGTAGCTATTTAAAAGACAAATTTTATTCTATGATGTAAGTCGTCCATCTGAACTGGTATTACCAGTAATAATGTCAGTATCAAGGCTCTGATGACACCTCATTTGAATTAATCTGGTCATCCAAGCTCAAGAAATATGAATCCATACTGGAAGAAGTATGCTAGAAGTGTGCTAGAAAGGCAGCTGGCAAGCCTTCAGGCTGGGGTGGAAGGGGTTGGAGGGAGAGCTGTAAGTTCCCCCGCACCACAACTTAGATACAGCCTCTTTGCTACAACAAGCAGGTATGAGGCTTCCACTAGTTGTACAGGCAGCAAGGAGAGGGGAGCAGTGCCACTGCCTGTGCCTGAGACTGCATCCTTTCCAAGAGCACCAGCCATAACCTCCCCATCCCACTACCACCATGACAACAAGCAGCAGCACCAGCATGACAGTCTCCTCCACCCCCATTTCACGTCCCATGCTGAGCCTTCCAGTGCTGGAGGAAAAGCTGGAGCTGTATCTGGATCTGAGTGCCCTAGCAAGGGAAATTTTGAGAAAGGAGGGGAAATCAGCTGAGTTTGTGCTCCACACCCCTCAAATTTTCCCTAGAAATTTCTCCTTTCCCAGAAGGCACTCCTTTCCCAGGTCTCCTTTCCCAGAAGGCACTTCAGAGGAGGCTGATTTAGAGGTTGCAGAGGCAAGCAGCTCAGCTGAGTCCGCTCCTCCTGTTGCTGTGCCTTTGCCTGCTGAGGAGGGGAAAATTGCAGCATCCACACATGCACCCACAACTGCACTGCAGAAGTGAGTGGGTAATGTGGTCTGGGATCATTTTGAGCTGGCAGATGATCCCACATATGCTATCTGCCTGCACTGCTGAGCCAAAACCAGCCGGGGCAAGGGAAGAAAACACATGAGCACCGTGGGGATACTGATGCATCTCCACAGGCACCACCCTCTTGCCCTTGCGCCTCAGCCTGGCACCAGCAGGAGCAAGCCCAAAGGGAAGTCCCCCTCTCGCTCCAAAGCTCCCGGTCCCCCAAAGCAGAGACAGGCCACCCTGGAACAGTGAGGGAAAGGCAGACAGAAAGGGAGGCACATTGCAAGGCCAAGCGAGATCACCCAGAGCATTGGGGAGATGATTGCTGTGGATGGCCAGCCCTTCTCCCTAGTTGAGCAGCCAGGGTTCAGGCGGCTCATGGCGGTTGTGGTGCCAGCATACCAAGTCAGCAGGAAGGTGGTGCCCTCCCTGTATGAGGCATGCAGGGAGTACTTGGAGGAGCTGCACAAGGCAGGTCCACAGGTGGCCTTATACTTCACCTTGGCCATCGGGGGCAGCCGGGGTGGCGATCATGCCTACCTCTCCCTCGCAGGGCACTGGTGCAACCAGTCAGGCTGTCAGTGGGCTCTCCTTCAAGCTGAGGTGATGGATGAGTCCCACACAGCAACAGAGATCATGGGGGCCATGAACCGCTTGGTGCAGGGGTGGCTCGTTGGGCAGGGCGAGCTCACCTGCAGGTTCATGTTCACCGACAATGGGACCAATATGCTCAAGGCGGTCCATGATGCCAACTTTGTTGGCATCTGCTGTGTAGCACACAAGTTGTACCTCATTGTCAGGGATGCCTTGGAGGGGGACAGGGCTGCTGGTGATGGTGCCAGCACCACCAACAAGCTCATTTCCAAATGCAGGAAGGTGGCAGGCTACTTCCACCAGAGCATCAAGTGGGGCAAGATGCTGCGGGACAAACAGGAAGAGGCGAGCATCCCGCAGCGCAAAATCATGCAGGATGTGGAGACTCGGTGGAACTCCACATACCTGATGCTCAAGAGGCTGGTAGAGCAACAGAAGGCCATCCATGAGATGGCCTTGCTTGGGGAGATCGGAATCAGTGGCCCCCTTAACAGAGCTGAGTAGGATACCATCTCCCAGATGTTGCTGGTCATCAAGCCCCTCCTCGAGGCCACTGAGACGCTCAGCGCTAGCGATGCTTTCCTTAGCCAGGTGATTCCTGTAGTGAGGGAACTTCAGAGCCAAATGGAGAGCTTCTAGGGGATCAGTGTTCCTGGCTGGGGCAAGCTACTGTGACACTGGTGAGGTGGCTGAAGGAGGGCATCAGGAAATAGCTTGATCCCTTGTGGTTCAGTATAGTCCACATGATGGCCCCATGTGTGCCCCTTGGGTGAAGGGCAGCATATTCATAGTTTCATAGATGTTAGAGTTGGAAGGGACCTATTAGATCATCAAGTCTGACCCACTGCCCTGGGCAGGTATGAGTGCTGAGGTCAGATGACCCCAGCCAGGTGTCTGTCCAATCTCCTTTTAAACACCTCCAAGGAACCTTATTCCACGTTTTGGCAACTCTCACTGTAAAGAATTTTTTCCTGATGCCCAATCTGAATTTGCTTTCTTCCAGTTTGTGGCCATTATTTCTAGTTACCCCGACAGGCACCCTGGTAAACATTGTATCCCCTATTTCTTGCTGTCCCCACCTGATAAGTTTGTAGGGGGCCATGAGATCACCTCTCAGCCTCTCCCAATTGGTCCACATAGGGTTTTTTCTGTAGGCCTTTAACGAGACGAGTGGCCCTCCTCTGAACCCGCTCCAGGCCATCCACATCCCTCCTGAAGTGCGGCTGCCAGAACTGGACATAGTACTCCAGCTGTGGCCTGACCAATGTCGCATAGAGGGGAAGTATCACCTCCCTAGACCTGTTTGTGATGCACCTACTTATGCAAGAAAGGGCGCAGCTAGCTTTACTTATTACCTCCTCACACTGGTGACTCATGTTCATTTTGGAGTTGACTACGACTCTGAGATCCCTTTCTGCAGTTGTGCTACCTCCCAGACTGTAGGAGTGTTGATGATTCTTCCTCCCCAGGTGCAACACATGGCAATTATCCTTGTTAAACTGCATCCTATTCTGTTTGGCCCATTTCGCCAGCCTGTCCAAATCAGCCTGGATTCGCTCCCTGCCGTCTAGGTTGTGTACCTCCCATAGTTTGGTGTCATCAGCAAACTTGGACAGGGTGCTTTCTACTCCCTCGTTCAAGTCACTAATGAAGATATTGAATAGTACTGGTCCCAGGACAGAACCTTGGGGGACTCCGCTGCCCACATTTCTCCAGGAAGAAATCGACCCGTCCACCACCACTCTCTGGGTGCATCTGATAAACCAATTTTCCACCCACCGGATTGTGTAATAATCTACATTGCAACTGTTTACTTATAAGAATTGGGTGTGACACAGTGTCAAAGGTCTTTTTAAAAACTAAGTAAATAACATCTACCTCTATTCCTTCATCCAAGCATTTTGTGACCTAGTCATAAAATGAAACCAGGTTAGTCAGGCAGGATCTGCCTGCTATGAACCCATGATGATTGCCCCTTACCATCATTTTTCTTGCTGGTCCCTCACAAATATGGTCCTTAACAATTTTCTTGAAGGTCTTGCCAAGGATAGAGGTGAGACTAACCGGCCTATAGTTACCTGGTTCCTCTTTCTTCCCCTTCTTGAAAATAGGGACCACATTGGCCCTTTTCCAATCCTCCAGGACCTGTCCTGAGCACCACGAGTGCTCAAGCAGTTGTGCCAGCGGCTCCACTATGACTCCAGCTAATTCCCTAAGTAACCTAGGATGAAGATCATCAGCACCTGTTGACTTAAATACATTCAACCCCTCCAGGTGCCCCTTTACTAGGTCAGCTTGTACAGTTGGTGGGTTGGTATCTATACTGGGCTTACCTAAGGTCCCAATGGGATGTGTATTCGTATTCGTATCCAGGAACACTGATGCAAATAAATCATTTAGAAGCTCTGCTTTGGCCATCCTATCTGTTATCAGTTGCCCTAGTTCATCCTGAAGGGGCCCTAAGTTACCCTGCACCTCCTTTTTGTTTCCCATGTACTTAAAGAATGACTTTTTGTTATCCTTAACTTTTGCTGCCAGCCTAAGCTCCTGTGACAGTTGAAAATTATGTCTGTGTGATAAATGTACTTGCTGAAGGCTCTATGAAGATTAGACCAAGTGTTTTTCTGTCATTTGTTCAAATATTAAGCTATATGTTGTTGCTAAGAATCTAATTAAAGTTTAAGATGTAGTAAGGCCTTGTATAAAGTAAGGCCTAGTAAATTTAGCAAAGTCTTGAAGTAGTAAGGCCCTCTGGCATAGTTAAAATTAACCTTATCAAAGGAATGCAAAGCTTGTACTGCTATTAGTCAGTCTAAGGACAGTTGAAGTAAAAAGAATCTGAATGGCTGTAACTTATCAGCACAGCTCAGAATGAGAAATTGGCTGGCACACAGAAATCATTCAGAAGGAAGATACAGCTCTGTAAAAGGGATTAATTAGCTGTTGACCTGGATTAGCGGGACAATGGATCTCGAGAAGCCCAAGGACTGAATACCAGGGTCCTTCCCGGTACCTCTCGGACAGCGCTGATCGGGACGCCTGGCTTCGCTGAGCTTTGTGGAAAGAGAAACTTGTACATCAGGCATCAGAGGGGCCTGCCAATAAGTTGCCGATGTGAATTATTATTGTCTGTCATTATCTGTTTTAGTATACTACGCGTAGTCGTGTTTTTGTTAAGTCAATAAACCTTTCTTACCTTTCTACCCCCTGATCACACTCTCAATCAATCTTGAACCCTCTGCAGGTGGCTGGGACAGCTCCATTTCCACTTTGGCTATCCTCACTGTTTCCCTGCAAGCTCGAGCCAAGCAGGTATACTTCTCCTTGGTGGCAGCCCCTTGCTTCCATAGCCTGTAGGCCTCTTTTTTTCCCTCCAGGCTCTCCTGGATTTCCCTGCTCCACCAAGAGGGTTTCTTTGCTTTTTTGCCCCCTTTTATGTGTACTGGGATGGTCCTTTTCTGTGCCTGCAGGATTAGTCCCTTGAGAAATGCCCACCCTTCCTGGACTCCCATCTCTCCAAGGCTTTTACCAGTCAGTCCCCAAAGCCTGAATCAGTGGATGGAGGTGCTGGTGAAGACAGTCAAGGAGGCAGAACGGCGGGGGGAGGGGGGCGGAGGTAGGGGGACATGGAAGACAGGGATCCACTGTCCCATGCCAGAACACCATCTACCAGCCAGTCTCCTCCTCTACCACAGGCACTGCCAATGTGGGCCAGGGGCATGGCTTCCATGGTTGGGTCTAGAGGCACCAGATCCCAGCATCAGGCAGGTAGAACTCAGGCCTTGGTGGCTGCCTATCTCACCAAGGATGTGGAGCCGCTGCTGTGCGATCCCTTAGGCTACTGGGCAAGCTGCAGCCAAATGTAGCTGGATCTGTCCATGGTTGCCTGGGAACACCTGTCCTGTCCACCAACAAGTGTTCCAAACAAGAGTGTGTTCAGCATTGCTGGGAGTGTAGTGACACCCCATCACACCTCTTTGGATCCTGGTTTGGGGGAGCAGCTGGTGTTCCTGAAGGTGAACCTCCTGCTGCTGGGGTTCCCCAAGCTCCAGGTGCTGATGGAGTGAATGCCACTCCTCACTCTGCCCACACCTATTTCCTTTTTTCATTTTTTTAAAACCATTTAATGTTCCACTCTCAGAGCTGGAAGGGGCACTCACTACATCACCAGCCAGCAGGGGAAGAACATATCCCTGCTGAGCTCCTGTGCCAGGATGAACTTGGAGGTATGGACTGGGGCTATGGGGAAGGAAGAGGCCCTAGGTCCTGGGCATGGCCACTAAAACTGCACTCTGCCAGGGTCGGGGAGGCCTGGTGGGACTGCGGATGGTGCAGCAGCCCCAGGAAATGCCAGGACTGAGAATCCCCCTGGTGAAAGGCAGGTAGGAGGTGCCATAACCTCCAGCTACCACACGCACGCACACAGTTCTGGCTAGGGAAAGCCCAGACCTGTCACATCTTTGACAGGCCTGAGGTTTGCTGGTTACAGTGTAGTTGTGAGACTCCAGGTGAGCTCAGCTTAGCTACCTGGGATGTCAGCTTTCAGGTTGAAAAACCCTGTCAGGCTGAGGAGGCACCTGTAGTTGGTGTGTCTCCTGGTCCTGGCTGAAAGAAATAGTAAAGAAGCCAGAGGCTGGCATACAATGGAGGCAAGAAAGCCAGTCAGTGAAAATGGAAATGGAGGCATCAGGGGGTGAGGGACAGGCTGAGCTGGTGGTGGAGAAGGGGGATGTAGCAGCGCAGGTAAAAGCGGAGAGGTACTTGGGAAGGCAGATGTCTGGCAGGTTGCAGTGTGTCAGAATTCCACTGTCTATATTGAGTTCATGACTTTCTGTACCTAGGAGGTTGATGAAGTGCAGTTCACAACCCAGTGCCCCTCACTCCTGACCCGATGCTCCCTGCCCCCAGGTCATGTAGTCCAACCCCCTGCTCAAAGCAGAACTATCGGCAACTAGATCATCCCATCAAAAGCTTTGTCTAGCTGGGTTTTCAAAACCCCCAAGGATGGCGCTTCCACCACTGCTCTGGGTAACCTGTTCCAGTGTTTTGCTACCATCCTAGTGAAAAAAATTCTTCGTAATATCTAACCTAAACTTCCCTTGTTGCAACTTGAGACTGTTGCTCCTCATTCTGTCATCTGCCACCACAGAGAATAGCCTAGATCCAACCTCATGTATTCCCTTTCTTATGTTCATATTCTCTGTTTCATATATTCTTCTTGCATATATTCTTACCACCCACATTTGGGTTGTGACCCACGGGTTGAGAAACGCTGCTCTAGATCAGTGGTTCTCAACTTTTTTTGTACCAGGACCCATTTGTAAACATCGATGGCCAGTCCCGACCTGCTGCCCCCTATTGTGTGGGGCAGGGCTTCATGTGTGGGGCAGAGGGTGGGCGTGTGTGGGGCATGGCCATAGGCGATTAGTAGAGGGGATACCGGGGGGGTGGTCCCCTGCCACCGCTGCTGCCAGCAGCTTCTGCAGGTGCTCGTGAGCCCCGTCCCTGCCACTGACTTCTGCGGGTGCCCCCCCCAGACTCAGGAGGCACCAGTCGCCCATAGACATGGGGGCCCCAAGCAGCCCTGTGCAACCTGGAACTCTGACAGCCTGCTAGGGAGAAGCCACAGTTCCCCACGTTTTTCTCATTTTTAAAGTTTGGTGATCCATGTGTTGATCTACCCGTTGCATCTCATGCAAAACTAGAGAAGTGATACTCCCACTGTACTCTGCACTGGTGAGACCGCAGCTGGAGTACTGCATCCAGTTCTGGGCACCGCACTTCAACAAGGATGTGGAAAAACTTGAGATGTTCCCTAGACTAGCCACCTGTATGATCAGGGACTTTCAAGACAAGCCATACCAGGAGAGGCTGAGGGACTTGGGCCTCTTCAGCCTACAGAAAGAGAAGGCTAAGAGGGGACTTGGTAGTGGCTTATTGCTACATCAGGGGGGTCAGACTTCAAGGTCTTGGTGAACAGCTGTTCACCAGGGCACCCCTGGGGAAGACCAGGAGCAATGGGTACAAACTCCTGGAAGGCCGCTTCAGGCTCAATTCCAGCAAAAACTCCTTCACAGTCCGGGTGTCCAGACTGTGGAATTAACTCCCTCCACTGGTGGACCAGGTTCATTGGATGAATCTGATATCTTGTATTAGACCAACTTAAATATTTGGAAAAAAAAATTTAGAGCCTTGTCTGCCTATGTCCTTAAACCAACACAGCTACAACCTACACCTCTCCAGCGGTGGTGCAGTCGCCTACCCTGGAAATCTTCAAGAGGAGCCTGGACAGTCACCTCACTGGGCTCACCTGACCCCAGTTGTCTTTTCCTGCCTAGTGCAGGGGGACTGGACCGGGTGATCTACAAGGTCCCTCCCAGGCCCTAGCCATCTATGAATTTATTCCCGTGGCCCACTTCTGGGTCTGACCACGAGTTTAGTCCGATGACTTCCCTGGCAGCCTGAGGAGCTGCTGTGGCTTGGCACCAGCAGAAGAGGAGGGTGCAAAGGAGCAGGGGACCAACGTGTGGGCCCCGACCCAGCCCCGCGGGGAGCAGCAGCCAGACTACACCTCCCAGGGCGCCCCGCGGCGGGGCGAGGGCGGAGCCGCCTCGCGGGGGCGGGGGCTCAGCTGCGCGGCTGGATGCTGCGGGCAGACGTGCTCATGCCGGGCTCCTGGGCTCTGCGTGCCTCGCTGGCCTCCCTCCTCCTCTGCGCCAATGCTCTGCCCTCCGTTTTGTACCGGGGCCACCTGGAGAGAAGCAACGAGAGACCCATCATCGGTAAGGCGGGCGGACGTCCCTGGGCATGTCCCAGGGCAGGGGAGCGCTGCAGCCTGTTAGCACGGGGCATTCACAAAAGTAAAGAATAGCTCCTCCCCCCCAGCTCAGCCCCCTCTGCATAGCTTCAAGCCTAGCTATGCCGGGAGAGAGCCATGGCCCTGCTGACTGAGCCCCTCGCCCCTGTTATGACAGCATGGGCTTCAGCAGCAGCCACCTCTCTCCTGCTGCGAATTGGGGCGTAAGGGCAGCCTCCACCCAGGACTCAGTTCCTGGTTGGCGCTGTTCCCAAAAGTAAAGAAAAGCCCTTCCACGATCTTTGGCAGGAAGAGCTCTTGATGTTGAAAAGAAAGAGTTCCCCGTGAAGGAGCTGGCCACTGGCAGCCTTTCAATTTCCTTTTGCTTTCGATAGCTAAAGTTAATCGTGATCTCCACCAGCATCAGCTTTTTGGTCGGTTTCTTTTCCCTTTGTGGTTGTGCGGGTATGTTTTTAATATCACTTCTGTTATAATCAGGGGGAGGCAAACCCCTTGAGAGAGGTTGGGAGGCACATCTCTGGCCGATATACATGAAATGAATGGAGCCACAGCAGTTTGTGCAAAGTTAAAGCTATGGCCCATTGGGTTTCAAAATACCCTGTGGTTTTTGCAATTTTTCCGAAGTCATAATATGGCAAGTCATGTGATACAGTTGCCCAGCTGAGTGATAAAAGGTCAGTGAACTGTTTTAGTCTGTTACCTGCATGATGCTGTTCAGAAACTATCAAGATAACGTGAAGGACCCCTATCCTGCAAGTACACACGTGCTTAACTTGACACACGGGTGTATTTGGTAGCCCTGTTGGTATGAGACAAAAAGAAATGCAAAACTGTAGAACTCTTGGTTCAGAGATGATACCTTTTACTAGACCAACTAAGAAATTGCAAAAAAATTATCTAATAATGATTCTTGTTATATAATAATAATAATAATAATAAAGAATCATTATTAGATAATTTTTTTGCAATTTCTTAGTTGGTCTAGTAAAAGGTATCATCTCTGAACCAAGAGTTCTACAGTTTTGCACAACTTGACACAGAGCGTCTATGAGACATTACTGTGCAGTGGTTACTGCACATTTATTTAGCACTTATATAATCAAGTAGTAAATAAATGCTCAGTAACTGGAGTTACTGCGCAGTAGCGCCAACAAATGTCTTAAGTCATGCTGCTGCTCAGTAACTTAATAATACTGCACAGTAGCGTATTAGCTCTGTTAGTGCTATGACGCACTACTGCACAGTATTATTCGGTTGCTACACAGTCAGTCTCTCACGTAGATGTGCCCACGCACAAATTGTTGTTATTTCCAGGAGGCTACTCCCTTGCTTAAAATGAAGCACATACCCAAGTGTTTGAAATAATAGAGCCCAGCAGGGTATTGATTTGAGAATTCGAGATGCCTTTTTCTGTACAGTTTTATATGATTAAAGTTTAAGATGCAGGATTAATATCTCCATTGTTTATGCATTTTATAGTTACAAAAAGTCCGTTAAAAAGGTGAAAATGGAACATTCCAAAATGCTTATTGCCACCACAAAAATAGCCTGCAGCAGATATGTTGGACTGCACAGTAAATAGTATCATCTCACCTCGAATACAAATACCATGTTCACAGTTTTTTGATCTGTTTGGCTGTACTCATGAAGCCAAAGAAGCCTTATTGATGTTTATAGGATTTCATAAATTCTATACATATGTGGATTAACCTTCAGGTCACATCACTAGATTGTAAAGTCTTTGGAGTTGATGCCTTGTTTTTAAAGTGTTCTTTTGTGGCACTGGTCAGACAAATAAAGCAAGGAATTCAAAGTTCAGACTACAACAAAAGCTGTGTTAACCAGCACATTACAAGTGGGCATGCTCTGTTAACCGGCATTCTGGCTTGTAAGGGCATGTAAGGGAAAAGTGAAACTGGAAGTGCCCACCGTGGCACTTCCAGTTTTGCGGAGCCCCGACGGGCTGGGGGGAAAGCAGTCTGCGCTGCCAAGCCCCCATGGCCCTGGGTATAGCAGTCTGCATGGGTCCCCCCTCCCTGTCCCTCGGGGCCCATGGGGCTTGTGGGAGGGGTGGCAATGCGGCAGGAGGGGCAGCGACACCTCAGACGCGGCGGGACAGGTGGCATCCTGAACAGGCAAAGATGCCTGTTTGGGCCACTCAGTTATCCGGCATATTTTGTTATCCAGCACCCTCCATTCCCTGTGGGTGCCAGATAACAAAGCTTTTACTGTATTAAGTTGGTAATGCTGTTTGCTAATGACCCAAGTTTTTGCATACTTCATAATTACTTTTTAGTCATTAAGTGTAATACTTAATGCAGCATGTGAATCAAGTCAGTGACACGATCAAGGGGTATAGATTTAATTTTTCTTCTCCTGGAATATAATTATTTTTATTTGTAAAGCACATATCATCTTTTTTTTTCTGGGCTCCTTAGGGATATTGACACAGGAATGTTCCCCATCGTTCTTGAAGCATGGGAAGTCCTACCTTGCTGCTTCATACGTGAAGTTTATAGAATCAGCTGGGGCACGGGTCATGCCAATAAGGTAAGGTCCCACATAGTTGTAGTTGGGTCGTAATTCCAGGTTTTTTTAAACCCTTAAGTCCTAATCTTGTCAGGTGCTGAAACCACATACAGTAAAAGCTGAGTTATCCAGTACCTTACAAGCCAGCAAACTCTGTTAAGTGGCATACCATCTTGTAAGGGCTTGTAAGAAAAAAGTGAAACTGGAAGTGCCCACCGTGGCACTTCTGGTTTCTCAGAGCCCTCACGGCCCAGGGAAAAGCAGCCTGCGCTGCCAAGCCCCCCATGGCCTGGGGCCCCAGCAGGACACCTGCAGCTTTAGGGGCTCATTGTGTGGCTCCATCCTCTCCTACACCATGCTCCATGCCTTGTGGATGTTATCACTCACTGATGTCACTTGAGGTTTGTTCCACTTAGCCCCTCTCTGGGCTACCTTGATACTCTCAGGCCCTCTGTCTCGGCTTTCACACCCTTGGATCCCCTTTCAGCCTCTCTGTCTGGACTCTTCGACCCTGGTCCAACCACTCCCTGGGCTTTCAGACTCTGGTCTGATGCTCAGTCCCCCTTGGGCCCCCTGGCTTCTGGACCTCCTTTGGTCCTGCTCTCTCTCAGCCCATGCTGAGCTCCTGGATCCTCTCTGATCCTGCTTCCAGTCTCTTTCGGGGTCTTGGCTTGTGGATCTTCGGATCCCCACTCTCTGGGCTCCTGCACTCACTGATGGGCTCCACTCTTAGCTCCTCCTATGCTACTGGTTCTCTAAGTGGGCCTTGAACCTGCACCCATCAGGGCTCAAGGCTAAACCCTGGTACAGCTTAATAAAAAGCATCTGTACCCTCCAAACCTCCTCTAGGCTTAACATAAAACTAAGGGCACCTGCTTTTGAATCAAGTCTCTCTCTGCCCCAGGTATCTTCTCTTGTTACCAGGCCTGCAGAGTTGCTTGCTCTCAGTCAGTTCAGGAGCCCTGCAGCTCTGCTTCCAGGAACTTCTCATTGAATGACTCTCAGGGCTGGCCTGCCTGACCAGGTCAGGCTCAGGGCCTATATGGCTGTATGCCGGCCCTCTTCCCATCACCGTCCGCCACCTGCATGCTGTCTTTTTGGCTGCTTGCCTTCTGAAAGGGACAGGCACACCCCATTGTCCTGTCACACACTGCATTAAAAGTTTCTGCTTAACCTTGAACTTAGCAGTCTGCTAAATATATTTGATAGTTTTCAGGCTATTGTAGTGCCATAAATAAAGCTAGGGCTCCAGGTATAATGGGAAACTGCCAATAGTCTTAATTTGTTTGAGAGAGAGTTCATTTCTTAATGTCATTAAGAAACTACTGCTACACAGAGCTCCATGTTTTGTGAGTATTTCAAATACTGGATAAATATGGCAAAGACAGTGCGGGAAATACTACTGCTTATTAGCCAACAGAAAAATGTAAAATAACAATATTGAATACTATGTTAATATGAATTAACATAGTACAGCAGGTAATGCTGCTGCTACAGAACAGAATCACAACCAGGTTTGAATCCCACATAAAATTCCTTTTGATAGTCAAAGTTTTGCTGACCATGTTGGTCTTCCTCACCTTTTCCATCTAGTGTGTGTTAGCAAAACAGGTAAGTGGCCAAAGGTAAATTTTCACAAAGGTCAAATTGTGAAGAAGGTTAACTGAAAACTAGAGTTTCCAGTGTGCAAAAAAGCTCACAGTTCATTGAGCTGTTTGCTCAGCTGCAGGGGATTCCTAGGGTTCTCATCCCCAATCCTCTTTCCCACTAGACCATTTTTCCTGGGGAGTAGAGACCAGGAAGCCCTGGCAATGTGGCAGATCTGTCGGCAACTGTGCCTTGGATTTGGCAAAAACTCATTGACTCCACAGCTAGAGTATTTCAGATGAAATATTCTAAGATCAAAAAAGGAATGTAAATGTGAAAGGCATGTGCCTGTCAGTTCTTTACTTATAAAGCACTTCCACTTCAGAGAGCTCCTTCTTTGTCCGCTCCTAGTAAAGGGAGTGTTTTCTTTTTAAAATGGGAGAGGTGGGAATCATTCGAGCATCCCAAACAGCGCAGTAGATGGCTCTACTCCAAACACTTTTTAGTATGCCACTCCAATTCCCTTTATCCTTGCATGGACTCTGCTCTGTCCTCCATGGGACTATTCCTTTCTCCTCAGCTCTCAGTTCTCCCTGAGACTACCTTTTCTTCCCCTAACTTTCTCAGAGGCTCCCTCTCTCTCCTCTGGCAGTCAGTCACACTTGCAGAAAAACTGTTACAAAACTGTAGTATTATCTTGGGGACAACATTTATCCAATAAAATGAAACATGAAACAAAGTCATGAGGAGCCAATCAGAGAACAGGCTATGTAGTCTGCTGCCAGGCCCAGACTCCTATCTCGCGCTAGATGTCCCACTGGTGAAAAGGGCATCTAGATGTCCTACTTCTGAAACTATTTACAAATATGTACATCAACATATGTTCACCAGTAGTGTTCCCAGTGAGAGCTGTAGGCTAGAACTCAGTCCTCTTAGCCCCTTTTGTCACATCTCTCCCTGGTTTAAAAGTTGATCTGAGCTGGATCACTGCAACCAATGAACCCTTTTTTCATGCATTGGTAATCACATTTCCATTGCTCTTAATGTGAATCACCTGCATGTCATACTTCTGTAGGGCTAGGCTCCATCTCATCAACTTACCATCGGTACCTTTCAGCACCAAACACTTCACCAGGAACTCCTTTTGTACCTGCTAAGCCTGGAACTCCCACCTTCCAGGTAAACCATCCTATCAAGTCCTGGAAATCCCCATGACCCCTGATAGCCTCAAGTCTTAGAAAAACCTGGTATGCTTGGTAGTCTTATTGACCCTGGAGAACCTGATTGTCATTTAGATCTGGTCAATCCAATTTGGCCTGAAACACCTGGAAAGCCTTTGTAACAAGAGGCATTTAGGTTGGACAGTACAAAGAACTTTCTTATTCTGAAGGGGGTTAAGTATTAGAACAGGCTACCTACAGAGGCTGTGGAACCTCTGTCTTTAGATGGTTTTAAGAGCAGGTTAGACCAGGGGTCAGCGCACATTTAGAAGTAACAAGCCAGATTAACAGAGCTCGGTCCAAAGGCAGGCCTTCACCACTTCTACCTTCCCTGCTTCCCCCATTGCTACTGAAATGCCTTTGACATATGGGCTTCATAGGACAGATGGCAAAGATGACTAGATGATCTCCTAAGGTCCTTTTCCAGCCCTACTTTTCTATGATATGATTGTACTTGAACTGTAGGTGTGTCTACATGTGCCCCTATAGCACTGTTGTTACTATGCCATCATTTAGTCCAAGCAGTCCTCAGACTTATGACACAATAGGTTCCTGAAAACCACATCTTAAGTCGAAACGTTGTAACTCAGAACCAATTTTCCCATAGGAAACAATGTTATAAATGGGGGATTAGTTCCTGAACCAGGACCCAATACCCTATTTTCACCAAAAATAACCCAGAATTTTGTACTCAATCAATTATAGATGAGTAATATAGATACATTAATGTATTTATATTTTAAATTGCAATCCTATTGATTTGGAAGGACTTCTTTGAGGAGACTTTGCTGGACGTTTTAAAGGGCTCTTTGCTGGACGTTTTAAAGGCCTCTTCTCAGGAGTCTTGGCTGTAGGTTTTTCTGGAGTCTTGTCCGCTTTCTTAAAGAAAGTGTCCAAGTAAATTTGGACAGATGTTCTCCAGGGAGATGGGCAACACAGCGAACTGTTCGCTGGCGTGGGTTGGTGTCAGATCAAGTATTGTAAAGTTGAAATTGATGTCAGAAACTTGAAACGGGGTGTCAATTTATAAATGTTTTAAGTGCGAAATACTGTAACGCGAAACGTTGTAAGTCGAGGACTGCCTGTATTTCCTTTTAGAACTACTAAATGACAGTGCAATAACAGCCAGCGGCACATGATTATTTTTAGTCCCTATGTCATCGTAGCGATGCGCTATACTGAGGGAGCACATCACTATGGTAATGTAGCTGCAGTGCCACAGTTTGTGCCTGCCAGTGCTATGTTGCCGTAGCATGTTGCTACAACAACGTAGTGTCACATGTAAAGGCACCCAGTGAGTAAGGCTGGCAGAACTGGGCTTTTAGTGACAAGGTTCGTTTTTTTGTCTTTCCTTTTTTCTTTGTACACTTCCTGTTTGACTAATTCTGTGCCAATTGCAAATGGTTGCCAATAAGCACATCTGGTATTTTTATGGAGAATTTCATTAGTTTTAGACAATAACAGTAATTGTATTTGTTGGTATTTCAGATTAAATTGTTCAGATGAAGAGTATGATAGGATTTTTCAGTCTATAAATGGGTAAGTGTTGAACATCAGTCTCCTATTGAAGTTTTTAAAGACATTTCACAATATTAGAGACACTGGTTTACTTTTAAGTCCTTGTTTTTTTTCTATCAGGAATTCAAAGTTCATACGTTTTACTTTTCTTAGTTGGAAGTGCTATTCAGTTCTACTTTTTTTGCAAAGTTTTGATGAGTATTCCCCATTACATGCCTGTGCTAAGACAGGAAGTTATTTTTTTTCTTTTATCCTGCTCTTTAGAAAGTGCTTATTGGTCAGATACCTGTCTGACTGCAAAGTTCTACCCTGGTACTTCTTTTTGTCCATTTGCACGCTGACATGAGCAGTATCTGAATGGTAGTTTTGGCTTTGTACTTTATATCCAATCCATTTCCTTCTACGACCAGGTGACCTATCACCTGGACAAGGGAGAAGAGATTGATGTCATATATCTTGACTTCAAAAAAGCCTTCGATCTGGTTTCCCATGATCGCCTCTTGGAGAAACTGGCCAATTGTCGCCTTGGGTCCTCCACGATCCACTGGCTGGAAAATTGGCTCCGGGGTCGGACCCAGAGGGTAGTAATTGATGGAAGTCACTCATTGTGGTGTCCTGTGACCAGTGGGGTCCCCCAAGGCTCTGTCCTTGGACCCATACTGTTCAACATCTTCATTAATGATGTGGACACTGGAGTCAGAAGCGGACTGGCCAAGTTTGCCGATGACACCAAACTTTGGGGCAAAGCATCCACACCAGAAGACAGGCGGGTGATCCAGGCTGACCTGGACAGGCTCAGCAAGTGGGCGGACGAGAATCTGATGGTGTTCAACGCCGATAAATGCAAAGTTTTCCACCTTGGGAAGAAAAACCCACAACATCCTTATAGGCTCGGCAGTGCTATGTTGGCTAGCACTATGGAAGAAAGAGACTTGGGGGTCATCATTGACCACAAGATGAACATGAGCCTGCAGTGCGATGCTGCGGCTAGTAAAGCAACCAAAACGCTGGCTTGCATCCATAGATGCTTCTCAAGCAAATCCCGGGACGTCATTCTCCCCTTGTACTCGGCCTTAGTGAGGCCGCAGCTGGAGTACTGCGTCCAGTTTTGGGCTCCACAATTCAAAAAGGATGTGGAGAAGCTTGAGAGAGTCCAGAGAAGAGCCACGCGCATGATCAGAGGTCAGGGAAGCAGACCCTACGATGACAGACTGAGAGCCCTGGGGCTCTTTAGCCTGGAAAAGCGCAGGCTCAGGGGTGATCTGATGGCCACCTATAAGTTTATCAGGGGTGACCACCAGTATCTGGGGGAACGTTTGTTCACCAGAGTGCCCCAAGGGATGACGACTAGGTCGAATGGTCATAAACTACTACAAGACCGTTTCAGGCTGGACATAAGGAAGAATTTCTTTACTGTCCAAGCCCCCAAGGTCTGGAACAGCCTGCCACCGGAGGTGGTTCAAGCGCCTTCATTGAACACCTTCAAGAGCAAACTGGATGCTTATCTTGCTGCGATCCTATGACCCCAGCTGACTTCCCCTTTGGGCAGGGGGCTGGACTCGATGATCTTCCGAGGTCCCTTCCAGCCCTAATGTCTATGAAATCTATGAAATCTACAGCTGCCTACTTTCCATTTTTTCTTATTTTGTCAGTACCCATTTTCCAGTGGATTCCTTCATTTTGCCAAAGCTGTTTCACCCTGTTTGCTGCTTCTATCCTCTCCTCATGCCTCCTCCGTATCCTTTTCCAACCTGCTTCATGTTGCCATTCTTCTTCTTGTGGCCTGGTACCAAATCTGATATTTGCTCCTGTTAATATTATTAGGTCTCAGAATTCACCTATCAGACCTTCTCACCTTTTGCTCATAATGTACTCAAATACTGTAGTCAGTGCAGGTATTCATTATTACTAATAAAACCACTGGACATTCTTTTTCAGGGTGCTCTTTCCAGGAGGTGGTGTGAACCTTAAGACTTCACAATATTCCAGTATTGCTCGGATATTTTACAACAAAGCACTAGAGGTAACCATGTAATGGAAGATCCATTCTGATTATTGTGAATGTTTAGAGACCAAAATGACTCGCATTTGGACAATTTCCAGCTGGAATAGAAAATAATAGTATTACAGTAGTATTACTACTACTCTACTATACTCCTATACTATGCTACACTTGATCTTAGCCTACAAGAGGCCGAGAAGCAATTATTGCATCTATTAATAAGCAGCTGGCTATCGGTGTTTGTATAGTAAATCATGCAGTAGTTTAACATGCAAATCTGAACCAAATAACTTCAGACATCACAAAATCTGAATCTGAACTTTAGAGTTTGGGGTCTCTTTTCCTAGTTTCAGGGAAATCAGCTGTTGACTTCTTTTTCTATAGAACTTTATTTCTGAGAAGGATCTTATTCATCCTCTTTGCCTAAACTTATTCAATCTTGCTTGTTATTTCTTTGGAACAGTTTATATTTTGTAAAACAGAAATACTTGTTACTCCTTTTCTATGTTACCTCAGACCAAACATCTTAAAAGTCAGAGTGAGAGTTCAGTACTTTCTGAAAATCAGGTACCATTATGTCATCTCTGTGCCACCACTCTAGCGAACTCAGGAACAATCAGCTGCAGAAAAACAAGCCTTGACTCCTTACTTTGAGTCCTCCCATACACAAGCTGGCAATTATATGGAGTAGACAATTCAGAGAGGTCCTAAACGTATGCCTCAGGTATACTGCCAGTCTCTTTGATTAAATCTTGACTAGAATTTATGCAAAGTCAGGTTAGGAAACACATTTTAATAAATATAATTTGTAAACTAGTGCTGTATCATAGAGCAACAATTTACAATAAATACTTCTACAACTTACAGTTGAGACAGCAGCCCTGGAACACATAGTCACTGGGCACATCTACACTTGCAGTTAATATGACTGAGTATACTCTGACTCAATTTGAGCCGGAATAAACTAATCCTAACACCACTGTCTACATGTGCGCTTAAGTGCAGTAATATACTGCGCTGCCAGATAACACTTATATCTGACAGGACTACCTGGCAGTGCAGTAAATTAGTCTACTGCACCCTAATTGCCGCACAGGTGTAGAAAGCGATGCTTTACTGTGTAGCAAATTAGTCTGCTGTGCAGTAAAGCATCTTTTATAGATGCACCCACTGTGTCACAGGCTGCTGCTTAGTAGCTACTTAACTTGTAGGGGCCTAAAGCCCCTCAACACTGCTGAAGTCCCCAGGCAACTACATTTCTTCCATTAAGCATGCACAAAACTGTGTTGACATCACTTAGCAGCGAGGCATCTAGCTCATACCTGACCCCAAAGGACTCACAAAATAGACTTCTCTGTGCTGATCACCTATGGTGTCTGGGAGATATAAACAGAGCAGTAACCCAGTCATTAGGGCACTCTCAGTTAGGGAAAACCCAAGATTTATAATCCTTCCTCTGCTATTGCTGTTCAAATGCACATTTCTCACTGCCCGCACCTGTGCTCTAATGATCTTATATTTTTGGGTAGCACTGTCTCAGTTTCTCATGTTGAAGTTCTTCCACTTCATGTGAAATATTTATATCACTGTTGGAGCAGGATCTGAAAGCCAGGTCTCCTGGGTGAGTGCTCTAACAAGTTTCTTTCTGACCCAGTGAACATTTAATTATTTCATACAGAGTATAACCACTTCAGCAGG